>NC_138094.1:5564388-6136888 GCF_964212035.1 Myotis nattereri
ACTGTTATGAATCATAATGTAAATATCTGATAGACAGGATGTATTTTCATTGTTCGTGACCCACAGGTTGAGAACCGCTGCCCTAAGCACTGCGTCATCTGCACAGGCACACGGAGGACAGGGAGGGCTCAGAACATGTCTGGAAATGAACCCACGATTGTTAGGGCAGGTTCATGCTCAGGTGAACATGAACCCACAGTTACCATTATTGTGAGCATGTGTGAAGAAAGTGTAGTTGGTGAGGATGTTGGAACAGGGGCAATGTCTGCCATCCACGGCCAACTCTAGTATGCCCCTAGGATGGCTCCGTGTCCTTTAGCTGCCCATTTCGTTTCACAGCCTCTGAGAGCTCCTTGACCAAAAGCAGATCCAGAACCACCCGCAGATATCAGCCATCATCACTGAGGAAGATGAAGACCTGCTGAACTACTTGATCAATGTGGAGGTCAGACTGGGAGGCAGAGTGGAGCGTGGGATGAGGGCTTTGGCACCCAGTGGGACGTGTCCCAGCAGAAAGAAAGGGAGGGGAGGTGGGTGATTCCTGCAGGCAGGCTCACTCCAGAAGCTGGCAGACAAGACACTTTACTAGTTGCATCTCTTGGCAGGTGAAGGAAGTGAGCCTTCCCAAATACCGCTGCAAGTTGATGTTTTCCTTCCGGAGCAACCCCTACTTCCTGAATGACCTGATCGTTAAGCAATATGATGTCAGCCTTGCAGGTGAGTGACAGTTCCCAGGACGGGCCTTTGGAAGAGCAGGAAAATGGTGGGTGGGTGTTGACATTGGACCGATGGGAATCCAGCCTTCCAACTTCCTTCCTGCAGGGTACAGGGCCTCCAGATCCACTCCAATCCTCTGGTTCTGGGATTATGAACGTGGAGCCCCCAGCCGCCGGCAAGATACAAGCAGCGTCAGCTTCTTCAAATGGTTGTCTGAACATATCCTGCCCGGGTCAGGCAAGATTGCTGAGGTGATTGATACTGCTCTGGCCACTGTCAGAAAATGTAATGGTGGAAGCCCCACGTGCTTGAAAAGCAGAGTAGCAGACTGGTCTGGTCCCCCTCTTCCCTGTGTTCCTTCCCAGATCATCAGCGAGGACCTGTGGCCCAATCCTTTGCAGTACTACCCCGCAGACTCAGGACCCAGAGGAGGGAGCTGCAGAGGGGACCTGCTGGAGAGGAGGAGCCCCCCTGCTGGGCATTAAAAGGTGAGTAGTTGCCCCTGTGAATCTCCTTAGAAAAGTGGATGTGGAAAACCGGGCCTGGGTAAATTGGAGGTACCCTAGTGCACCAGGAATGTGTGTGAGAGCAGCAAAGGGAAACTGGGAGTCCTGGTGCCCACAGAATGTAAGCAGATGGGGGCGCTGTAAGCACCATGGCTTTCAGGATGACTGGCCTCGGGCCCTGAGCAACAAACATGGTTCTTCATCATGTTTCTGCAATCCTGTTGTAGGTGCTTTCACCACCCACTTAGGCCTCTTGCCACTCCAGTGGAGTCCTACCTTCCCATGCCTTACCCGTTTTCAGTGCCTCTAATTCACGTTTCTTTGTTTTTATACCCACCGCTCAGTTCCGCTGAGCTGAGCCCACAATGTTGGCAATGGCAGCAGGATCTGGACGAGACTATTGAAGTCCTGGGGTAGGAAAGTTAAACAGGCCAGGAAAAGGCACGGTGTACTGACTGTGGACATGTGCTTCAGAGGGGCCCCACACACCTTCAGGCACATGCCAGTGTCTGTGAGTGTGGGTGTGTGTGTATAGAAGGGGACACTCCAGATTCAGAGGAGATGGAGCAGAACATCAAATATGGCCCCGAAGGACCGAAACAATGTGGTGTTTGGGCACACACCAAGGTTGGCTGAGGGATTCTGTCCATTCCCTTTACACAGGAGGAAAAGAGGAGAAAAGGATCGCCTGTGGAAGAGTCAGAGAGCATATGCCACCTAACATGAGTGTCACTGAAAGAACCATAAAGAAGCTTGCAAGGTGTTGCTGACTCTGCGTTGTTGGTAGCAGGGAAATGTAATAGTATTGGGCAAAGACCTCACAAGGGGCTGTGGGAGCAGCATCTCCAGCATTTCAGCCTGCCTGGAAAGTGGCAGGGCTACAGAAGAGGAGACACCAGGCCTCGGAAGGCCTTCTGATATTGTTCCCTTCTTTCAGGGTGTTGTCTGGGAGGAGGAAGGAAGAATGGCTGACTTCTGATGACAAGTATTATAATTTGGGCAGGAGTGCAGGGGGCGACTTTAGATCCTGTCTCTTAGGCTCTCAACTCCCTTGGCTTGGGCGGTCACTCACATAGACATGCCATGGTCAGACAGAAGACAGCTGGCCTTTTCAAGATGGAGGCACTGCTCAACAGAAGCCATGGGCCTGTCCTGTGAACGTGAAAGTTTACAGGTAGAGCCACCCTCCCTGTGTGGGGCAGGATTGCAATGAAGTGAGCAGGGGTGTGGGGCAGAGGAGAGGAGTTACACGCCAGGGAGGGTGCTAAGGCCTGGGGTGTATGGAGGCAGGTGCGCACTGCAGCACCCTGCATGGGTTGCACTTGGGAAAGGGAAAAGGTCAAAACTCTGTCAGTAGACCAAAGCCTTCCTTGTACACAGACAACCGCATAAGCCAATCCGAACATTCTAGAGGGGGGAACCTCAACACAACAAAGTTTATTTTCCTGTCAAGCAAGAATGAAATGGGAAACCCATTCCCAAAGGAGGCAATCACATGAACAAAACTTGCCTTTTGTTGAAGTGGGGGCCTGGCGTGCCTTTCTCCATTCCAGTCTTCACACTCAGGTTTTGGGAGGATTTTGGTGTGTGAAAGTGGGTGGGCGTCCTCAGGAACCTGGGGCTGCAGGGGCCAGGTTCATACACCAGGGCTGTGACTAAGGGGCGGAGTTGCGCAGGGTGACGCCCACTGCCCTGCCCTTGATTGAAGGAGACTTTTCAGGAGCCCATCCAGAGACTGCAGGCTGGGCCTGGCCAGTTGCCTTCTGTACCACATGCTCACATGACCAGCGCCTGTGCATGAGCCCAGTGTGCACCCACTCAGCACACCAGGGCCTGGATGCATGCACCAGTGAGCGAGCGCCTTGCATGGACATAGCAGGCTCTGCACCACCTGCTCCTTCACAGCACCAGTCTCAGAGCCAGGGGGCATCCAGAGTCAGGCTGTGTTGGGAGACTGAGGGGCTCCTGGGGGCAGCGCGCTTCCTCTCAGTTCCACTAGGAGGCCTTCAGCTTCAGGGCGCCTGAGGACTCACAGTGCACCCCAGGGCCATTGCACCAGGAAGGACAGGGCAAGCAGGATGGCCCAGAGGCTTTTAGCTTCACCTAGGTGCAGGAAAGTGGTGATACCCAGGACACAAGGGCACAGGAGGTTTGGAGGAAAGCTATAGGGCTGGAGAGGGAGGATTTCATGCAGGTGAGGGAGGCTGTGATCCTGGAGCTGAGGTTGGATGCAGGTAAGAAGTTTGGCTAAATCTTGAGTGGGGTGCAGGGGAGGACTGGGTGGCTGCAGAGCAGTGTGTGCAGGGAGAGGAGAGGGAGGTGCAGCAGGGAACCCAGAGTGAGGAGCAAGGGGAAGACAAGGAAGGCCTGGGGGAGGAGTTGTAGGCACAGGCTCAGTTTGTCCTGTGGACAGAGGGCCTTCTGCAGGTGGTGCCATGGCAGGCCAAGTGGGCAGGTGAGGAGGTTTTCCCACATCTGCAGGTGGGGAGGCAGGAGGAGGTGGTGAGTGAAGAGCTGAGGCTGGAGGCACATGCTCCAGGTGACCCGCAAGGGAGTGACCACCAGGAGGATGGGTGGATGGAGGAGCAATTAATTGCAGGGGAGCAGTTTGTCCTGCAGGGGGAGGGGAAGTGCACCATGGAGGCAGTGGAACAGGTGGGAGAGGTGGAGCCTCAGTCCAAGGCCAAAGCAAAGCCAGAAGAAGAGGAGCCAGTGCAGCAGGAGCAGGCCCAGTCAGGGCCCGGGGCCAAGTTAACCTGGTCCCCTCTGGAGGTGCTCCAGCCCCTTCAATTGGAGATGGAGCCCATGAACGAGCAAGCCAGCAGGGCCTTCTCTCGGCTCAGGTGCAGGACTCGGCAGAGGCTCAAGCCCTATTTCAAACGGAGAAGCCTCAATATCCGGCGCATCCCTGCGTTCTGGCTCACAGCTCTATCCTTAAGGGTAGAGGAGCAGGATCACAAGGAGCATGAGACAGTGCAGGAGAACGTTGTAAGCGGGGATGGTTCCCATAGAAAAAAACATTGAGGACAATCTAGGGGCAGTGCACCCCAGTCTGGCCCAGGACCCTGGAGACACCCTCTGTCTTATACAGGCACCATAGAAGCGATACCTGAGGGTCCAGGGGCAGAGCTCCAAGGCAGAGGCACGCATACACCAGGGGCTGATGCCCACAGACAGGGCTGTGTTGCACGGGCTGTTCTGGGACTAACTAACGCTGCCTTACAGGCCGTCTCTATGTCCAATTCCTCAGTCAGAAGCAGGAATGTGTGATGTGTAGCCTGTCAAGCCCTCAGCACAAAACAATCTGGTGGGCATCAGGGTCTGTCAGGAAACAGAGTGGTGCTGTGCCCCTTTCTGCCGTTTATGTGGAAGGAGTGGCCTTAAGGGAAGGAGAGGCCAGGCCAGGCTGCTCTTTCTAGCTGGTCCATGCCCAGCTTCCAAGGTGCAGGTTGCTTGACCCAAAGCAGTTTGTCAACCACCCAGAGTTGTCGGCAATGATTAGGGTCCAAGAAGAAAACATCCTTGGCCACATGATCAATTTGAAGGTCAGTCCACCTGCTCCATGGAGTGGTGGAGGGCAGGTGGGTAAGTGGCCTGTCCCTGAAAAGAGCTACATGCGGGAGCACTGGGCTGTGATTTCACTCCCTGGATCCACTTTCCTTCTGCAGGTGAGGGAAGTCAGGCATCCCTGGGGTTGCTGCACCATTAGCCTGTACTTCTGCAGCAACCCCTACTTCTGCAACCATGTGATTGTGAAGGAGTATCTCATCACCCTCACAAGTAACAGGAGGCTCCCTGCATTGGCTTCAGCTGGTGGTGGGCAGGGATGTAAGGCAATGTGCCCAGCTTCACATACCCCTCTCCTGCAGGATACAGGGTGTCCCGTGCCACTCCAATTCAGTGGTACCAGCATTGTGAATGAGAAGCCTACAGCCACAGGCTCCAGGACAGCAGCGCCAGCTTCTTCTACTGGTTCTCTGACCATAGTGTGGCAGAATCTGGCAGGATTGCTGTGGTGGGATGTCACTGGCCATGTCAGCATACAGCTTCCTGTGTCTGCCTGCTGCTTGCGTTTCTATTCTGGTCCCTGTGGTCTCCTGTTTGCCCTACCAGATCATCAGCAAGGACCTGTGGCTCAATCCCCTGGAGAACTATGAGAGGACGATGGCCCCCAGTGAGCAGACAGGACGGGTGAGGAGGGCCTGCCTGGGCTCTCCCCCGGTGTGCTGCCAGGCTCCCTCCTGGGCCATTGCTTTTCTCTCACAGGGACACCTGGATGCTGCGAGGGATACAGCCTGTGACACCAGTGCCACAGGGTGTGTGCCTGAGACAGCACTACCAGCACAACAAGGGCAGTGCAATTCCAGTTCAGGCAGGGGGGCTTAGGCAGGAGGAGGGAGTGTGCATGTCCACTGTCACTCAGAGTAAATGCAGATTACATGCGCCACTCCTCTGAACTCTCCCTCTAGGCCTCCCACAGCACCTTCAGGCCTTGCCACCAGCCCCTCAACAGGAGCTGGCATGACATGTTCTTCCTATACTCGTGTCTCTGAATCTTCCTCATGCCGAGGCCTAGGCTGCTGTGCTTCCACGCCGCATTGCCCTATTGCTGCTCACCACCATCTCCTATTTCCCCAAGGTCTTTTCTTCCTCCTGGGGCCAGTGGGAGAAGCCTGCGCCTTATCAGTATCTTAGGGTGCGAAGTGTGGGCCACAGAACTAGAGAAATCCTTGTTTTTCAACCTTGTCAGACGTTATTCAATCCTTTTATCCATTTAGGTTTTCCAAGGAGAATACCTCATTTGTTTACCCTCCCTAACTGGAAAACAGGGCAGCATGCCATGACGAAATAACACACTGCTTCATTTTGTATGCAGTTCACTTCAAAGACTTTATGCACTTATGGTCATAGACACCCTGGGAAATTTAGGGCCATGAATATAACTCACCATCCAAACACATTGCTTTTATGTGTAGTAAAATCAGACAAGAAATCCCATTTGCAGAGCACTTTCTTCTGAAAATTTTTTGTAATGTTAGTGTTTAAGGTTTTACAAAAAGTAATATATATGTCTCTTTCTTTTTTTCTACTGACCTCCCCCGGGCCTCCCCTATTCCTAGTCACTTGTTCTCGTCACCCACTCCCAGTGTCTTGCCTCTGTTGGTCTGTTCGTTGTGCTTATATTCTGAATATTTTAACAATAAAATATGTAAAATTTAAACATTTAAGTATATTGTAATTTAAATCAGCACTTATGATACAACCTTGTATAATTCAAACCTTGCCTCCAATCCTGAAACTTCATAATGGTACCTACAATTCTATCTTTTTTTATTTTTTATTAAATCTTTATTTTTCAGATTATTACATTTGTTCCTCTTTGTTCCCCCCATAACTCCCCTCCTCCCAGTTCCTGCCCCACCCTCCGCCCTAACTCCCCACCCACTGTCCTCATCCATAGGTGCATGATTTTTGTCCAGTCTCTTCCCGCATCTCCCACACCCCTTCCCCCCCCGCAAGAATAGTCAGTCCATTCCCTTTCTATGTCCCTGATTCTATTATGATCACCAGATTATTTATTCACTTGATTCTTAGATTCACTTGTTGATAGATGCATGTTTGTTGCTCATAATTTGTATCTTTACCTTTTTCTTCTTCTTCCTCTTCTTAAAGGATACCTTTCAGAATTTCATAGAATCCTGGTTTGGTGGTGATGAACTCCTTTAGCTTTTCCTTATCTGTGAAGCTCTTTATCTGACCTTCAATTCTGAATGATAGCTTTGCTGGATAAAGTAATCTTGGTTGTAGGTTCTTGGTATTCATCACTTTGAATATTTCTTGCCACTCCCTTCTGGCCTGAAAGTTTCTGTTTGAGAAATCAGCTGACAGTCGTATGGGTATTCCCTTGTAGGTAACTGAGTTTCTTTCTCTTGCTGCTTTTAAGATTCTCTCTTTGTCTTTTGCTCTTGGCATTTTAATTATGATGTGTCTTGGTGTGGTCCTCTTGGGATTCCTTTTGTTTGGGGTTCTCTGTGCTTCCTGGACCTGTAAGTCTATTTCTTTCACCAGGTGGGGGAAGTTTTCTGTCATTATTTCTTCAAATAGGTTTTCAATATCTTGCTCTCTCTCTTCTTCTGGCACCCCTATAATCCGGATGTTGGTATGCTTGAAGCTGTCCCAGAGGCTCCTTACACTATCTTCATATTTTCAGATTCTTTTTTCATTTTCTTTTCTGGTTGGGTGTTTTTTGCTTCTTTGCATTTCAAATCTTTGCCTTGTTTCTTGCACTCCTCTGGTCTGCTATTGGGAGTCTGTATAGTATTTGTTATTTCAGTCTGTGTATGCTTAATTTCTAGTTGGTTCTTTATCATAACATCGAGGGTCTCATTAGATTTCTTGAGGATCTCACTACATTTATTGGAGGCTTCTAGACAGTTCTTAAGAGACCTTAAAAGTGTGGTTCTGAACTCAATATCCTCCATTGACAGTTTTGTCCTGTTTCTTTGTCTCCGCATTTTTTATGCTTTCTTGGTGCACCCCCTAGTGGTCTTTGTGCGCAGTCTTGTTGTAGTTAAGTCTTGATTGTTGTTGGCAATACCAGGGTTGATTTGACCTCTAGGCTAACTGGCTATGAGAGTCCGCTGTGTTGGCAGTGGGAGAGCTTCTGTGATGGATCTCTAGGGCGGTGCTAATCTAACGTTTGCCTGAGGCTATCCAGCAAATGCCTCTGTGCAGGGCTTGGGTGGGGCAGGTCCCCGGGGATCTACAGGGTGGGTCAGAGCAAGCAGTTATGGCTGCTCTCAGTTCCATCCCTAGGGGCTCTGCCTTAGAGTTCCGACCAAAACCAGACAGTCCCACTTCTCCCGTTTGAGTCTGGGTCCCTAGAGACTCGCCCGGATCTGGAGCTCAGAGTCTGAAACTCCCTCCCGATTGAAACCAACAACCGCACCCTCCGACTCCAGCCCACTCTGCGTGCACTCCGCACCTCAGTATTTCACTACAGCACCGCACCTCCTCTGAGTCCAGATATGATATTCTCTTTCCTCCTAGTTGTAGAATTTCCACTCAGCCAGAATTCCAGTGGTACTGGATGATGTCCGTTCCATCTTTTAGTTGTTTTTTGAAGTAGTTGTTCAAGGCAGCAATCTCCAGTGTTAACATATGCCACCATCTTGGTTTTCCAAACAATTCTTGATGCTTCCCCCAAACCTACCATTTCCTTTTAGTCATTCTTAAATAACAGAAGCCAAATTCTTTACAATAAAATTTTGTTGGTACCTTATCATTTTCAATTTCAGTGTCTAATTCTTCTGTCACAGCGGCTTCCCCCTCTGACTCCCTGAGCCCAATAAGGTGAGCCACTGTACTGCATGATTCACTCTCTCTTGCATACATGGTGTATCCTGTAATTGCCGCCTGCACTACACTCAGGACCTCTTACAGGGGTGTCCCATTGGCTGTTGCAGTAATTGCCGTGCCCCCATCATACCCATCTCCTCTGTGGCTGTAATAATCATCACAGGGACTGGACCACCATAAGTCAGAGGGGGCCTTCGTACTGGTGGTGCCCAGTTTTTTACTGGGATGTTGATCTTCCTTTTGTTTAATTGGATGAGTTCAGTATGAATTTTGGAGAATAGGTCCTTATCAGACATAACATTGGAAAATATCTTCTCCCAGGCAGTGTACTTCCTTGTTTTGTTGTTGTTGTTGTTCTTGTATTTGTTGGCTTCTCCTTCTCTGCAGAAGTGTTTTAATTTGACATCATCCCATTTGTTTCTTTTCTCCTCAGTTTCCATTGCTCTAGGAGCTGTATCAGTAAAGGTATTGCTGAGACAGATTCCTGATATTTTGTCTTCTTCTAAGATTTTCATGGTTACCCACTTACGTTTAAATCCTTTATTCATTCCTAGTTTATACTTGTGTATGGTGTAAGTTGGTGGTCTAGATTAACTTTTTTGCATGTATCTGTGCTAAAAGTCCAACACCAATAATTATTATGTTTTTATTTTGGCTTTGTAATATCTTTAATGAAACAAAATAAAATGTCCTCTATGTTATTTGAGTCATACTTTCTCTAAATCTTGCCTTTAAAAAAATCCCCTGGGGCACAGTCCCATCCATTCTTTGATTTTCCTTCCACTGATCCCAAACCTCTGCTGTAGTCTGTGTCCTTTCAAAGGACAAAAGCAGACCTGGAGGCCTCAGAGCTGCCCGCAGCCTGCTCCTGCCCACGGTAGGTGCAGCGCCCATCACCATCTGGACCATGGCTGCCAGGCACAGTCAAAGCCTGAGAATCAAAGTGGCAGCATGTCAACGCCTTCACAGGCCTGTTTCCAGCAGCACAAAGCCAGTCCTCCCACCCAGTGCTCTGGGGACCGGCCGTCATGGCGATGTGGTGGCACCCTCCCCTGGCAGCTGAGCGTCCCAGGCTTTTCTTTGGGCAGACCTGGGCCAGGACCTTTGGGGATCTCTGTGTCCATGGTATAAATGCGAGTGAGATCAGACACAATGTTATCAATGATTGGCTTGGTAAGGTCGCCACTAAACACCTGCCACCATGGCTTCTTGGCCTTGGCCTCGGCGGGCACCTGGACCCCATAGACCTGCAGGGCCAGGTGGAGCACCGCCACCGCTATGTGCTGAGCCTGGAACCGGAAGCACAGCCCCCCGCGGTAGCTGTCCCGCAGCAGGGCCCAGGCAGTGACGGAGATGGGGGTCCGTTGCCAGCTCTAAGGATTCAGCCAGTTCTTGAGAGAAATCAGGTAGTGGAGCAGGTACCTGTGTGGGTGCTGAAAAGAGACTTGGAAGCGCAGTACCCGCAGCACAAGGAGCTCGCACTGCACAATGCTGTCCCGGATCACGCACAATAGGGTGTCCATTTCCAAGGGCTCGCTGCCCCGGTGGAAGTACCTGTTGGACACGTTGATGATGTCACGGTTTCGCAGGGGCTGTTCTTCCACTTTGCCAGCCACGTAAAGGGCAGACATGGCGCCCAAGTAGGGGTCATAGGCGTCCAGGTTGATCTCGCAGAAGAACTTATGATAAATGGCACAGGCGGTGGCGAGGGGAATGGACTGCATCCCTAGCTTGACACCTGCCTCCATGATGAACCTTGTCACGTGGAATTGCACCCGGGCCGGGGGTCGGGCCACCCCTTGGCGCCTGGCGCCGCGTCCTCCTCTCTGCAGCTGGCCTGGCTAAGGTCCTCCATGGGGCCCTGCCCGGAGGCCCCAGACACCGAGGGAAGGGCAAGAGTCTCCAGTGCAGTGCCTGTGTCAGCAGAGTTCTATCTCAGTGCGCAGCTGCCCAGCCCCACCCCGCCCCACCCCACCCCGCGGCCCCACCTACCCCGACCTGCCTAGGCCTGACTGCCATCCAGGTTCCAACACCAATTATTGAAGAGACTGTAAGACTGCATTCTATGTTTTTGCCACCTTTGTCAAATATTAATTGAGCATAATGGTTAGGGTTGACTTCTATGTTCTCTGTTCTGTCCCATTGGTCTTTATGTCTTGTTTAGTGCCAGTAACAGGCAGTTCTGAGAATGGTGGCTTTGTAATATAGCTTGATATCTGGTATTGTGATCCCTCCAACCTTGTTCTTCTTTGTCCAGATTCCTGTAACTCTTTGGGGTCTTTTTTAAATCCATAGGAATTTTTGGAAACTTTCTTCTAGGTCTGTGAGTTACGCCATTGATATTTTAAGGGGGAATACATTAAAACTGTACATTGTTTTGGGGACTATGAACATTTTATTGATGTTGATTGTACCAAACCATGAATATGGTATGTTCTTCTATTTGCTTTAGTCTTCCTCTATCACTTTTTTCAATTTCCTGGGGTTTCCAAGAACAGGTTTTTGCCTGCTTAGTTAAGTTTATTCCTAGTCTTCTTAATTTTTTGTTGCACTGGCAAATGACATTTTTTTTTTTTTTTTTTTTTAGTTTCTCTTTCTGAGTTCATTATCCGTGTATCAAAAAGCCATAGAATTCTGGGTGTTAATTTTGTACCCTGCTACATTGCCAAATTCATTTATTAAATCTCATAGTTTTTTTGATGGAATCTTTAGGTATTTCTATGGACAGCACAATACCATCTGAGAATTTTGACAGTTTTACTTTTGCTTTTCCACTTAGCATGCCTTGTTTGACTTCTTCTTGCCTGATCACATTGCCTAGCACTACCAGTACTCTGCCAAACAGAAGTGGTGAGAGTGGGCATCCCTGTCTTGTTCCTCTTCTTAGAGTAATTGTTTTTGCCCATTGAGTATGATGTTGTCTGTAGTTTTGTCACATAAGGCTTTTATAATGTTGAGGTATGATCCCTCTATGCCCAGTTTGCTTAGAGTTTTTATCAAAATTGAGTGTTGGATTTTGTCAAGTGCTTTTCTTGCACCAATTGACATGAATCTCTGACAATTTGTTTATGTGATGCATCACATTTATTGATTTCTGGATGTTGACTCATCCTACTTCCCCAGAATATATCCGCTTTGGCATGGTATATGCTCATTTCAATGTAATGTTGCATTGGATTTGTTAGAGTTTTGTTGAGGATTGCAACATCTATGGTCATCAGAGATATATTGGCCTGCATTTTACTATCTTTGTATTTTCTCTATCTGGTTTTCGGATTAGAGTAATGCTGGCTTCATAGAAACCATTTGAAATGGTACTTCCTTTGAATTTTATGCAATAGTCTGAGGAAGAAGGTATTAGTTTTTCTTTGAACACTTGGTAAAACTCCCTGTGAAGCCGTCTCGCCCAGGCTTTTGTTTGCTGCAAGTTATTTTTGTGACTGCTTGAATTTCCTGAGTAGTTATTGGCCTAGTCCTATGTTTTATTCTTCCTAACTGAGTTTAGGAAGATTGTATTTTTCTAGGAATATGTCCATTTCTTCAGGGTTGATCAGTTTGTTGGAGTAGAGTTGTCCATAGTATTTATTTACAATCCTTTTTATATCTGTGGGGTCTTTTGCTATTTTGCTCTTTCATTTCTGATTTTGTTTACTGGGGTCCTGTTGGTGAGCCTAGCTAGAGCTTAGTCAATCTGGTTTATCCTTTCAAAGAAATAGCTCATGTCTTTATTAATCTTTTGTGCGGTTTTTGGTCTCTATGTCATTTATTTCTGCTGTGATCTTCATTATTTCCTTCCTGCTGCTCAGTTTGGGCTTTGCTTGTTGCTCTCTCTAACTTTTTAAGTTGTGGGGGTTAGATAATTTGTTAACTGTTTTTCTTGTTCTTTGAGTTAGGCCTGTAATGCTATGAAGTTCCCTCTAAGGATTACTTTCAGTGTGTCCCATAGATTTTGGACTTTTATTTTTAATTTTCATTTACTTCCAGGATGATTTTAATTTCTTCTTTAATCTCTTCGGTTACCCAGTTATCTATCTTTGTACATAAAAGCCCTGTGACCGGAATGGCAGAATGTCCAGAATAGCTGTTGGCTATGACTTGCATTGCGGCAGCCAACCAGCCTTATCTGGGCCCCAATCGGCCATATCCCTGACCAGGCTTGCTTCCCATCTGCCCCCAATCCCCCATTCGGGGCAGGACTGATAAGCAAACCACTCACAGCCTTTCCCCTGGTAAGCCATACCCCCTATATGCGCTAACGCCATGATTGGAGGCATGGCCTTCTGGTTAACCACCAATGGCCACTAACCACTGCAGGCCTGGCCCCATGTGCCCCCATCTGGGGAGGCCGACCAGACTGCTTCCATACAGGAATTCATACCCTGGGCCTTCCTTTATTTAATAAAAGACTACTTAGCCTCCAAGTATTTGAATTTTGTTATATCTTATTGTAGTTTATTAGCAATATAAGAGGCCCAGTGAATGAACTTTGTACACTTGACGGAATCCCTCACCCTCTGGCAGCCTGGGAGACCTCAGGGGATGTCCAAATGATGGCTTAGGCTTAATCCCAGTTGCCAAACATGCTTAGCGCCTCTGTGGAGGTGGGAGAGATTCCTGCCACTGCTGCTCCCCTTGCCAGTCGTCAGCACAGGATCCAGCTGAATGGTGCTGCCCTGTGGGAGCTCACTGATCCCCAAGGGCAGGTCTTGCATTGAGAGTCTACTCCCTGGGTGTCAGAGCACATCATAGCAATCGGTCTTATCTCTTTTTTATGACCTTTACTTTGAGATTTCTTTTTTCTCTCTTTTCTAAATTGTTTTATTGCTTAAAGTATTACAAAGGGTATTACATATGTCTCCTTTTTCTTCCCCGCCCTGACAATCCCCTGGCCTCCCCTAACTCCCAGTGCCTTATGTCCATGGGTTATGCTTATATGCATGCATACAAGTCTTTCGGGTGATCTCTTACTCTCCCCGCCTGCCCCCCAACCCTCCCCGGCCTTCCCGATGCAGTTTGACAGTCTGTTCGAAGCTGCTCTGCCTCTGTATCTATTTTTGTTCATAAGTTTATAATGGTCTTTATTATCCATAAATGAGTGAGATCATGTGGTATTTTTCCTTCATTGACTGGCTTATTTCACTTAGCATAATGCTCTCCAGTTCCATCCATGCTGCTTCAAATGGCAAGAATTCCTTCATTTTTACAACAGCATAGTATTACATCATGTAGATGTACCACTGTTTTCTAACCCATTCATCTGCTGATGGGCACTTTGGCTGTTTCCAGATCTTAGCTATGGTGAATTGTGCTGCTATGAACATAGGGGTGCTTATATCCTTTATGGGCTCAGAGGTGTGGCAAACTTTCCTGCCCAATTCCATGGTTTTTACCTGACTTAGGTAAACACATAATGCAATATGCAAATGAGGTATCATAGACTTGTGTACCTGAAGCCTATGTGATCATATTAACTTCCATAAATTCAATAAAGAGCGCCTATGTGATCATATTAACTTCCATAAATTCAATAACTTTAAATTCATAAAGTTACTGTCTGTAACTCAAATGTTTTTAAAAAATTAAAAAATAATATGAGCATGAAACCTTTAATTATGTGAAAACAGTAACATTGAATGAAGAGATACACCTCAATTTCATTCATATCATTCAAAGCAAAAGAAAGTATAGCATTCATTAGATTGAGAATGTATACTGATGATCAATATGATTTGTAATTGCTAAAGAGGTATAGCACTTCTAATAATGAATGCAATATGTAATGTGTGAAACACTCCTAATGACCTTACAGGGATAGGATTTAAACCTCAAGCTAAATTCAGTCTATTTTAGCATTACAGTTTGCCTGTAGTCACTTCAACTGTTCTCTGAAGAACTCAATTGTATTGATCTTATGTTAGAATGTGACACTTTGGGAACAGGAAGTCATGTAGGTTTAAAGTGAAGATTCATTCTTATTGAACTACTAAGAATTTGTTCTGAATGTACCCTTCTTTCGTCTGGAAAAAGGACATCAGTTCACCTTGGAAAAATCCCACTGAAATAAAAGTTAGTCTAACTATATAAACATCAAGGACACACACTTCATTATTTAGAATTGGATTTGAAATACTAGTTTTGAGTATAGGAATGTGCAACCCTGTACTGTGTAAAATAATAATCTTTATTTTTAATTTGATAAGACGATCTTGTACCTACGTTTGATGTAGAAAACTTTCCATTTGGAAACTACATAAGAGAAATGTCTATGGTATTAAATAGATTCACCAAGGGGTCTCTGACTCAGAAGAAGGCTACAAACCAATGATTCACCAATTTTATTGGTCTTTCTGTCTTCTTTCTTGTACATGAGGTATATAAAACATGAATAAAAATGTTGATGAGCTATTTTCAGGGAGTTGTCTTTTAATTAATTTAACTATTTACTTATTTGACTGACTATGAAAGGAAAGTGTATTCATTTCAATATATCTGTAGCAGGAAAAGTTGGTTTCATATTAACTAGTTTTCCCAATTTCAAAGACTTAGTGTCCATTTGTGATAATTAGGTGAGTGACATTTCACGGGAAATTTTCTAAAGTGTTATTGCAGAGTTTGTGCAAGATGAAGGTTGTCCAGGGGGAGGGGATACAGGTGTTTGGCTGGCTGGCCCCACGCCGATCGAGTTGAGGATCAGATGGGGGAAGATGAAGGCCAGGCGAAGGAGCTGTGGGTAGATTACTGGCTGGTGGGTCCTCGATCATTGCGGGGGCGGAGGGGGGGGGGGTGCGGACAGAACAGTGTGGGGCTACCTGGAGGGTGCAGCCCGCGTTGCTAGCCAGTTTGTCCCACCCCATGGTGGATCTCCTGGTCAAACTCCTGTTTGAAGGGACAATTTGCATATTAGTCTTTTATAATATAGTGTTACATGCAATAAACATTAATATGTTAAGGAAAAAAAATTAAATATAATATTACCAAAACAGTTCAAACCTATTTTATCACAAAAGTTGTAGGAACTATTAAATATCTGAAAATGATAGGATTCCTTTTTATTATATTCTAAAACATATATTTTTTACTCTGGCTCTATTTTATTCATCTTTTTATTCTTTTATTTTTTGAAATATTTTTTATTGATTTCAGTGAGAAAGGGAGAGGGAGACAGATAGCAACATCAATGATGCATGAGAATCATTGATTCTCTGCCACCTGCACGCCTCACACCTTGGAACAAGCCCACAACCCAGACAGGTGTCTTTGCCCGGAATTGAACCTGGGACCCTTCAGCCTGGAGAACAATAATCTATCCACAGTGCCTAACCAGCTAGGGCTATTTTTTCTTTATTGATTAAGGTATTACATATGTGTCCGTATCCCCCATTTGTCCCTCCTACCTCCTCCTCATGTCATCACCCCCACTGGTGTCAGTGTCCATTAGTCAGGCTCATATGCATGCCTCAAGTCCTTTAGTTGATCTCTCTAACCCCACCTTTCCCTACCTTCCCTGCAGCAACCTTTTGCAGCAAAGATTCAGGAACTGGAAAAGTGTATGAACTGAAAGGAATACACTAGACAACAATTACATATTTAGAAGGCATGGGGGAGCCAGGTGAAGACATTTCTCTCTAGTAAGGAGGCTCTCTGAAACCCAGGACCCATCAGCTTTTATTTACTTAAATACACATTTGCCCTTTAGCAAAGCATACAGGCATATCAATGGTAAAGTTTGGTAAACAATAAAAGTATTATCATGGTAGGAGGTTGCTTACAGCCACTTTGCCAACAGCAGGGTAACAAAATGCTGATTTTCAGCCATGCTGAATATCAAAGTTCATTCGCCTTCTATAGGATTCTCGCATTGATATGTTCACTACTGTTGGTCTTTGCTCACCAACATTTCCCCCTTTTTGCTTTCTTAATTAATTTAGAAAGGTGTATGCCATTAGCTGGGCTCAGATCCTTTTAAGACTTTTCATTCTGCATCTTAAAACTGGAAGCAAACATAGAAGAACAAGAAAGAAAGACAATAGCGGTTACTCTAAAAAGGAAACTTAGGGAGATTCGATGAAAAGGATTGAGTCCTTTCATGTCCTTCTAAATATTATTGTCAGGAATTTAAGGAATTCATTCATAGTAGGCTTCTTTTGGGGCCATTAGTTTTTTATGGATCCCTTTCTGCCAGGGTCCAACCCCAGCAGGTCCAGGGGTTCCCAAGGCGTAGACGGAGTCGGCGAAGAAGGAAGGACACAGAGACAGTGTTCAGTTGATCAGCAGCCTAGCCAGGATCTCCAGCCAGGATCTCCAGCCAAGTTCTGGTCTGGATCTCCAGAGAGGTTCTGCTGTTTATTGTCTTGTTACATCCATATTTATACCAGTTGATTTTAATCCTGTCAATTTCTATTACAAAGGTTAGGGCGTTTCTTATCTCCATTCCAGGGAGTAAAGATTATGTAGCTTAAGCATGATTGTTTGTAGTTAAAGTGATTAACTACCCGCCTGGCACTTAGTTGAGGAGTTTCATCCCCTCCCTAACTTCAGGGAAAAATCCCTACCTGGGGAAACAACCTATCTCGGAGAGGTGACCTTGGTTAAAACACACAGCGCTAAGGGGAGCAAACATATTAAGAACAGTATGCTATATAGGCCAGGTCCCTTGAAACATATGCTGTGCAGATATTTCTATCCGGCAGCGACTGTGTCAAGCAGCAAGGATGGACCAGCTTCTGGAAAATTCCCCCATTTTTTATTTTTTAAATGACAGCACATGCAAATCAGTGTCCACCTCTCAGATTGGGCCGTTTAAAACTCGGAAGAAGACTGGCAAGCAATGACAGTGAGCATAACTATAAACATAGTGGATGGAGTGCACAAGGAGCCCCATTCCTGTAGAAGGTTGCCGGCCTCTTCAGTCAAGGGATTACAGCTGTCCTCAAGTTGTTGGTTTGATTGCCTTTGTTGGTCTGGCTAGTGGGTGGCATTACTGGCGATGGGCTTCCCGAAGCGTCAGCGAGTTGGAGGGCTGCATCAAAGTGTCCATCAGTGCCGGGGTCCCGCCCCAGTGGGTCCAGGGGTCCCCAAAGGTGTAGACAGAGTCTGCGAAGAAGGAAGGACATGGAGACAGTGTTCAGTTGATCAGCAGCCTAGCCAGGATCTCCAGCCAGGATCTCCAGCCAAGTTCTGGTCTGGATCTCCAGAGAGGTTCTGCTTAGGATCTCCAGCCAGGTTCTGTGTCCATGTTGTCTTGCTAGGTTCTCCAGCCAGGTTCTCCAGGTTCTCTAGCCAGGTTCTGTAGCCAAGTTCCCTCGCTAGGTTCTCCAGCCAGGTTCTGTGCAGGTTCTCCAGCCAGGTTCAGTCACCAGGTTCTAGTAAGGTTCTCTTGCCAATTTCTGTAGTCAAGTTCAGTCCAGGATCTTTTGCCATGTTCTCTCCAGCGAAGTTCTTCTGTCTCTAGGTTCTGTCTTCTGAGTTCTGTCTTCTAAGTTCTGTCTTCTAAGTTCTGTGTTTTAAGTTCTGTGTCTTGCTGTCTTGTTACATCTGTATTTATACCAGTTGATTCAATCCTATCAACCTCTATTACAAAGGTTAAGGCGTTTCTTATCTCCATTCCAGGGAGTAAAGATTATGTAGCTTAAGCAAGATTGTTCATAGTTAAAGTGATTAATTACACGCCTGGCACTTAGCTAAAAGGTTTTATTCCCTCCCTAACTTCAGGGGAAAATCCCTACCTGGGGAAACAACCTTTCTCAGAGACCTTGGTTAAAACACATAGTGCCAAGAAGGTGAGCAAACATATTAAGAACAGTATGCCATATATGCAAGGTCCCTTGAAACAGCAAGCATGGACCGGCTCCCGGCACATCAGGGCTGTGGTTGATGGTGGTGTCGGTGTCTGAGGAGGAGTAAGCTGTGCCCTCTGGGTCAGCTGATATGGAATATGGAGGGTAGCAGAGAGAAAAAGAGAAAGCAAAATAACTACAAGGCATGGAAGTGTTTAGAAAAAAGAGGGAGAAGAAAGGGGAGAAGGCAGCATCCTGACACAGCCCTTTCCTTCAGCTTCCCCTTTCCCTATGGTCCAAGGTAGAAATGGGAAACAAGTCCTGTTGCAGTGAGAGGGCAGCTGCTGTCAGCCAGTCTCTGTCTTTACCTGTGTCCCGATCTGAGCTGGGCTTGGGAAGTGGGAAGCAGCCATGGGGACAGGAGACCTTCCTCAGAAGGGGCGAGTGTTCAAGCCCCTGAACCATTAGGGGGGGGGGTGAGGATCTGTGTCCCACCTCTGTTGAACCCCAAGTTCTCTCCTACTGGCCTCCCTACTGTGCCTGTCTTAGGTTGCCCCACCCTGTGGGGTCTTACCTGTCTTTGACTACCAGCCATCTCTGGGCCAAGTAGGGTGATGTGAGGTTCAGTTCTGTCTCCTTTGTAGCCTCTGTCCCTCTGGCCTCCATGCCCAGCAACTGCCTTGGGATCCCCTTGCATGCTGGCGGGGCCCCGGCATTGATCACATATCTTGGGGAACCCAGGTTTCTTCTCCAGGGAGGGCCCAGCTCACGCTATTGGGTGAGAGACAGATCCATGGTACCAGCCACCATGAGGCTTCAACCACAGCATTAACAGAGAGCTCATGCAACAGCTATGGGCAATTGGATTGTAAGAAGATGGTCCCTCTTGACACAAGGGTAAAAAAGAGGGGCCAATACAGGACAAAGGAGAGTCCCGGAACAGGGCTTTCTAGCCCAGGATGTCAGGCCCTTGGCACAAGGCAACTCCATGTATGGGACATATAGCAAACACCCCTAGTCACGGCATAAAAGGGAGGTGCCCTTCCTGGAACAGTAGGGTAGGGAGATTCTAGAAAAGGCTGTGTTCAGGAAAGAAGGAGAAAGGCCAAAGAAGCAGCAAACAAGTAGTTAGATTTTTAAAGAAGGAAAAAAGGAAAGGAGATGTGGGGCAAAGCTAGGACATGTGGAAAGACAAAAAGGAGGCACATGTGATCCTCCCAATGGACAGATTGTTCCAGCTCAGGGCTGCACATCTGCTGCAGATTGGCACTGGTCCGGTGTGCTATGATGAGGCAGAGATGGCGGGCGGTGAGACATAAGGTCGGACTAGACGGTCTGGAATCCACACAGGTGAGTCTGCATCCTGTGGAAATATACAAGCATATCCTCTCCCCCAGGTTAAAAGTACATCAGGTCCCTTCCAGGCTCCTGTAAGCAAGTCTCTCCATTTGACGAGGGCTTTAGGTTTAGTTAAATCAGGGTTCCAATGCCTGTACATTGGGGAATTTCCCTCAGAATCTACATTTATTATATTAATTACAAATAGAGTATGTTGTAGAACATGATGAGGAGAGGAATATTTAAACTCATTTTCTTGTAATTTTTTAATTTGTGTTTTTAAAGTTTGGTGAGCCCTTTCTACTATTGCTTGGCCTTGAGGATTGTAGGGTATTCCTGTAGTATGTGCGATGCCGAATGTAGAGGGTAAGTTTTTAAAAGCTCTAGAGGTATAGGCAGGCCCATTGTCTGTTTTAAGTGCCCTTGGTATTCCTAGGTAGGAAAAGCATTGGAATAGATGTTGACTTACATCTTTAAAGGCTTCTCCTGTACGTGCAGAAGTAAGGATAAGATGAGAAAAGGTATCAATACAAACATGCACATAGCAAAGTTTGCCAAAAATGGGACATGAGTAATATCCATCTGCCATAAGTCACAGGGTCTAAGTCCTCTTGGATTAACTCCAGTAGCAGGGCTAGGAAAATGAGTAGGACAATGGCCTCAGTCACGCACAATACTTCGGGCAGCTTCTCTAGATATGCGATAATATAGACGGAGAGCAGAAGCATTTTGATGGTGAATGGCATGAGACCGCCTGGCTTCTTCTAGAGCTGTACAAACTACTGGGTGAGTTAGTAAATCAGCCTGATAATTTCCTTCGCTTAAGGGTCCTGGTAGGCAGGAATGAGCTCTAATATGTCCAATATAGAAAGCCTTTTCTCGTTTATGAATGTAAGTTTGTAGCTGAGTTAACAAAGATAAAATGGCTGTTCTTCCTTGTGGGAGAGAGGCGGTCTCAATATGAGGAAATAATTTAACTATATATTGAGAGTCAGTGTACAAGTTAAAGGGAACCTATTGCAATTGTTCAAAAGCATAAATGACTGCCAAAAGCTCTGTTCTCTGAGCTGAAGTCTCTAGAGTTTGTTGAACATGGATTATTGAGTCAATGATTGTTACTGCCCTACCATTAGAGGAACCATCTGTGAATACCAAGGAGGCAGGAGGTGATAATGGTTCTTTTGAACATTTAATAGGAAATATAAACGGATGTAGGGAGAGAAATTGCAATATAGGTGATCTTGGCAAATTATGTAAAATTTGTCCTGGGAAGTTACCTATAGCTATATGCCACTCTTCTTCAAATTGTAATAGTGTGTCTAATTGTTCTCTTTTATAAGGTATTATTATCTCAGTAACTTCTCTTCCAAAGAGTTCGATACTGCATTGTCTACCTTTGATAATGAGAGTGGCCACTAGGGAGGGATAGGGTGGTATAATCTTCTTAGGAGTGACAGGTAAATGTATCCATTCTAATGGTCCTTCCTGCCACAAGCATCCTGTAGGAGTATATTTAGTGGCTAGAATAATTAAGGCCCAAGATTTGAAATAATCTAGACACTGTAGTTGCTGTTTATTGATGGCCTGTTCTATTTTTGCTATAGCCTTTTCTCCTTCTACAGTTAATTGTCGGGGAGACTTAGGGTTAGAATCTCCCTTTAAAATGTCAAATAGAGGTTTTAAGTCAATAGTGGTTATTTTTAGATATGACCTGACCCAGTTGATATCACCTAATAGTTTCTGATAATCATTCAATGTGTTTAAATGATCTTTTCTTAATTGTAAAGGCTGTTGGGTGATAGTAGAGGTATGTAATATTCTGCCTAAGTAGGAAAAAGAAGGTTCAATCTGAATCTTTTCTGGGGCTATTTTTAGACCATGTTCTTCTAAAGCAAGGGTGGTCTGAGTAAGAATTTCCTGTAAAGTAGCCCGATCTTTATGAGCTAGTAAAATATCATCCATATAATGGATAAGATATAGATCTGAAAATTTCTTTCTAATAACTTGCAATGCCTGATCTACAAACTTTTGACATAATGTAGGACTATTTTTCATCCCTTGTGGGAGAACCTTCCATTGATATCTCTGATAAGGTTGTTTAAAGTTTTCTGATGGTATGCTGAATGCAAATCTTTGACAATCAGCCAGGTGAAGAGGTATAGTGAAAAAACAATCCTGTAAGTCAATAACAACAACACAATACTCCTGTGGAATTGCCACAGGGGAGGGCAATCCAGGTTGTAAGGAGCCCATATCTTCCATGGTGGCATTTATGGCTCTTAGATCTTGCAAAAGTCTCCACTTGCCTGATTTCTTTCTTATTACAAATATGGGTGTGTTCCAGGGACTATTTGATGGCTCTATATGTCCCTCTGCTAATTGCTGATCAATTAATTGTCGGGCTGCTGATATTTTCTCAGATGTTAAGGGCCATTGCTCAACCCATACTGGTTGTGACAATTTCCAGACTATGGGATCAGCAGTCCTAAGGGCAATGGCCCCAATTATAAATCCTGTGGAGGAGTGTGAGGTATTACTTTCTTTTCCTAATCCCTTTCCTGGATTAAATCTCGTGTCTAGCATCTGTGATGTTACTCTATCACTAGGGCTATATAATAGAACTCCCATTTGAGATAAGATATCTCTTCCCCATAATGTAAAGGGGATAGTCGTAATTACATATGGACAGAATGTTCCTGAATGTTGATCTCCATCAGCCCAAGTTAAAATCTGAGAACTCTTTTTTACATTAGATGCCTTTCCTAGTCCTACTAGGGAAGTAGAGGTGGTGTGCGTGGGCCATGAAGAGGGCCAATCCTTCCCTGCTATGCAGGAAACATCTGCTCCTGTATCCAATAGATCTCCAGTTGGTTTTCCCTGAATTTGTAAAATTTCTGTAGGTCTAGTAGCATGGATTTCTTGTATCCAAAATGCTGCATCACTAGATCCAAAGCCTCCGGCCCCTCTAGCTTTCTGGGTAACAGCTGTCTCTATTTTATGTATTGGTAACAGGAGTAATTGGGCAGTTCTCTGGTTGGGCTGAATCTGTATAGTTGTGGTGGGTGGGGAAAGTAAAATCTGTATTTCTCCTGTGTAGTCTGCATCAACAACTCCTGGGATGACTAAGATCCCCTGTAACGAGGTGATGCTCCGTCCTAATATTAAACCTACAGTTCCCTCAGGCAGCGGCCCAGACACTCCTGTAGGAATGGCTGCTACTGGCGAGTCTGGGGTTAGTATTGCATGGGTGGTTGAGTGGAGGTCCAATCCTGCACTGCGTGGGGTTGCCCTGAAGAGGTCACTGACTGATCGAAATTTGCAGAGGGGTTGAAGGTTGATGCCCCTATTATTGCAGGGGCCTGGGGCTGGCCCCTTCTCAAGTTTCCCAATTGAGGTGATGGGATATAACCTCCTTGGGAGCTATTTGTTGAGTTTAAAGGCCGACCATTTTTATGGTATTTTGATCTACATTCCTTTGCCCAATGGAATCCTTTCTGACATCGGGGACAAACGGTTTTTGGAGGATTAATATTATTCCCTAATGTATTTCCAGGCTGTCGAGGAGCTTGCCATCTGGCCTGAGTATTATTATTTTTATTTGGGCATTCTCTGCTAAAGTGCCCAGATAAGTCACAAGAGTAGCAGTTCATATTTCTTTTATTACCTGTATTATTGCTGGCTTGTCCTATACCCTGTACATATTGAGGGTATGTCTCCCCTTTGAGAGCTGCAGCTATAGCTACACCCTGCTGGACTTACATCAGCACACTGTTTTATAAAATCATTTATAGTTCCTGTTCTGCGAATCGGCCTTAATAAAGCCTGACAGGTATTATTAGCATTTTCAAAAGCCAGTTGTTTGATTAGGATATCGGCTGCCTCTTTGTTATTGATTACTCTCTTGACTGCCTGTATGAGGCGAGAAAGGAAATCCTGATATGGTTCCTCGACCTTCTGTTTAACCTCTGTAAGGGTGGTTGTTTTTCCTGCTGTATAAGGTAGGGATTTCCAGGCATTTCCTGCACAACTGGTTACTTTGGTAAGTGCCTCTGTGGGCATATTCATTTGCTCCAGAGCCGTGTTAAAATCACCTTCTCCTAATATCATGTCTAGGGTTATTCCTTTTCTGGTTTTTTTCCTAGTGGCTACAGCTTTCTTAGCAAGATCATCATATTCAGTTTTCCATAATAAGTAATGGCCTCCTGAGAGACAGGCTTTACAAACCTGTGACCAATCATAAGGAGTCATCCATTTACTGGCTAGGGTTTCTACCAAGGTTTGTGTGTAAGGAGCTAGAGGTCCATATTCAGAGCAGGCCAATTTTAATTCTTTAAGTACTATGTAAGGTATAGGCTCCCAGGTGGGGTTTCCATCCCCACCAGACTCATTATCATATGCAACTGGGAAGCAGAGTGAGAATTCAAGATCTCCATTAGCTTCAGCTTCTCTTATCACCCTTTGAAATTTAGACATGGAGCTCCTAGGAGCCACAGGCTTCCTTTCTAACTTGGGGAGCCTGTTTTGAACGGGAGGGCCTCTCTCCTCTCTACTGACTGGAAAGGACCAATGGTCATGTTTATGATATTTATTCTCCTCCCGATCAGTAGCCATAGCTAAATTGCTTTTAGATTGAGCTGAAGACAATGATGATGTGTCCTCTCTGGGTGGAGCCGAGGGACTATTTAAATTTTGAGAAAGTTCAATCGTTTTTGCCTCTGGTGTCAAGGTGTCACAGATTGAATTCCAGAGGGAAAAGACATTTGTCAGGACCTTCTCAGATCCATGATAGCTGTAATAGTTCTTTAATTGCTTTCCTACTTTAGTCCAAGTTTCTAAATTAACAGTTCCATCCTCAGGAAGCCATTGACATACATCTTCTATAAAACTTTCTGTCTGACTGGGAGTAACCTTAACTCCTCTGCTAGCAAGCATATGCGTTAAAAGATTAATAGAGTCTTTTTTCTTTAGACTCAGTATGACCCATCCTGTCAATCTAAGTTCTCTACTAACTACCCCCTTACCCTACTTATCCTCTATGGGGGGTGGGGGGTCTGCAGCACCCTACGGTAGAGTCCTATCCCTCCCAAGTACTGGGTGGGGGGGTGGGGGGCTTACCTAAGGGTCCCTGTTTGGGCGCCAGATGCCGGGGTCCAACCCCAGCAGGTCCAGGGGTTCCCAAAGGCGTAGACAGAGTCGGCGAAGAAGGAAGGACACGGAGACAGTGTTCAGTTGATCAGCAGCCTAGCCAGGATCTCCAGCCAAGTTCTGGTCTGGATCTCCAGAGAGGTTCTGCTGTTTATTGTCTTGTTACATCCATATTTATACCAGTTGGTTTTAATCCTGTCAATTTCTATTACAAAGGTTAGAGCGTTTCTTATCTCCATTCCAGGGAGTAAAGATTATGTAGCTTAAGCATGATTGTTTGTAGTTAAAGTGATTAACTACCCGCCTGGCACTTAGTTAAGGAGTTTCATCCCCTCCCTAACTTCATGGAAAAATCCCTACCTGGGGAAACAACCTATCGGAGAGGTGACCTCGGTTAAAACACACAGCGCTAAGGGGAGCAAACATATTAAGAACAGTATGCTATATAGGCCAGGCCCCTTGACACATATGCTGTGCAGATGTTTCTATCCGGCAGCGACTGTGTCAAGCAGCAAGGATGGACCGGCTTCCAGCACCTTTACCAGTCACTGTTAGCTTGTGACATGACAGCAATGATGTTCAAGTTTTGGATGGTGGACAAATGGTGAGAAATGTCAGTGTAGGTCTGCACTTTTTTGGCTTTGTCATGGGCAACCTACACCAATGCACCGATGATGAGTGCTAGCATGGAAAGGCGTCTTCACCATCCCCCATCTCTGGATGTGTCTCCTCTGACTCCTCAGTGTTTTGCTTGGGGCCATGCTATCTGTGGTTGCAGTAGTCTGGTCAGTTCCTCTCTCAGATTCATGTTTCAGGAAGCACACAGCCTTGGAGGAGTTTTATGGAAACACACAAGTATATCCTCGACCAAAGGTTAATAAAGGGACCCTTCTATAAACTAGACTCGGTATCTTTCCATTTAACCAGACCATTTTGCTTTGGCTTATTCTGACACCACTGTAATTCTATGGGTGTCTTGCCATCAGCATTACAAGGGAAAAATTTAAAGTAATTAAGGATTGGTGTGGTCTACTTATAGGAGATTTCTTCACTATTCCCCCACTTTTGTTTTTCAAAATGGGATTTAGAGGCTCTTGTAGCAGATATAACATGCAAGAGGGACATTTCTTGATAATCTGTTTGGCAGGCTGATGTAAAAGTTGAAGAGATTCCCCTGGCCTGTTTAATAAAATAACTAATTGATAGGCGTATGCATTTCCTTTTGTTAAAGGACCAGGACTTGTTCAAATAGTATAGATAGGCATCGATCACAGCCATTTAAATTCAGTAGTTGCAGTTCTGTTTACCAGGCCAGCAGCATAGGCAGATCAGAGATAATATGAAGAGGGTTTTGGAAATCCTGCAAGTCAGCCTTGATTGTTTCTAATTCTATTCTTTGCACAGAAGTATGACTGGTGTGAATTACTTTCGTCTGAATTCTTTGCATTATAAGCAGCTTTACCATGAGATGAACTATCAGTAAAAACAGTGACTGCTCCAGGAATAGGTTTCTGCCTATTCCAACTAAGTTCCCCTGAATATTCTTTGATTTTCATTTGCTAATTTAAATCAGTCTAAAACAAGGCTTATTTCCTAACTTCCTTTGTCATTGGCTGGGGACAGCAAATGGCACTAGTAGGGTTTTTGCTATCAGTCTTTGAGTATATGGACATAAGCGTTGTTTACGGAGGCAAAATGAAAATTGTTTACTTTTCTTTATGAGGCCTAATACATTTATTTTTAATTACAGTTTTCTAGATATTTGAAGGGAATCTGCTCCTGTTTTTTTCTTCCAGAGTAATTTCTAGGCCACATTTAGGGAGTCTCTTTTAAAAACATTTTTCTTTCTTTTAAATAGAGCTACAAACTTGGTTCCTTTTAAGAAATACCAATAAGAGAGAGGTATGCTGGCCAATTGTGCAATGCATACAGATTAAGTAAAAGTAACTCTTTTTTTTATGGTGTCTTATTAATGGTGAGATTTAATGCTCGAATAATTACTTTTTGTTTACCTTGTAAATAGTAGCAGGAGAGATTTTAAAATTTCTCCTTTCTATTAAGGTTAAAATTTACTTTTAAACATCATTCTTTTGGATAGTGCCCATTTGTATAGGTACAGATATTTTACTCTGGACTGTGTTAGAACCAATTGCTAATAAAATATCTGCTTCTCATATAACTGAGTTTATATGAGAACTTGATTATATTGTAAAAAGCTAATTTGTTAAGTGACTAAAGTATGCATCTTTATTGAGAAAGCAAAGTAAGTAAACTTATACATTTGACCTGTGAAGTCCAGGTTTTGCACTACCCCTGGCCTATCTAAAGATCAGACTGTCAGGGCTCCCATCTTAAAATTCTGCTGCTGAATAGTCCGATGTTGCTTAAGAAGTATTCAGCAACTTTGTCCTGCCCTTCCTTAAAGGGTGAAACTTTTATAACATTTAAAATACGTGTATGTAAAGAGAACACAGTTATTGATTTTTATTTGATGAAGCTTCAAGTGATTTCAAGTATATTAGATCGGCGCAATTTGGTTTGAAAATATTTCTTTTCCTAAAATATTTCTTTTAAGAAGAGAGTAAACCCTTGAATTATTCCAGGGAACTTGAAAAGTTTCAAAGCTATCTCTTGGTTAAAGTCTTGAAATTTAACATGGAAAGACTATCACAAATATGTTAACCCAAACATTACATTATACATTTGTTGTAATTATTCTAAAATAGATCAATAAAATTTGAAGCAGGGGATCCCTCGGGGGTGAGGACGACGGGGCCCCAACGCGCTAGGGCGTCTGCATGCACGACCCGGGGACCAGGTTCATTGACGCAGATCCATTTAATTGAGGAACTACAGGGGTATATATAGCATGAGGGGACCAATCAGAGGGAGACACATTGCTATAGGCGACCAATCAGAGGGAGACACGTTGCTATAGGCGACCAATCAGAGGGAGACACATTGCTATAGGCGACCAATGGCTGAAAGGCTGGGGTACTATGCATGTGGCTCTAGGAGTTAGTTCAGGCGGGCTTTGCTACTTCCTGGTGTGCCGAGGAAACATGTCATGGTGGAGTGTGCTCACACCATTGCAACAGCCACAGCGCTGAGACATACTTCCTGAGCTCTACTACAAAAATTTAAACTGGATTTTATATTAAAAATTTGGTTCTGACCATAGAATTAATCCTCTTTTTTAATCAGTCCAATAAAATAGTATATCCTAGGTTGACATTTTACCACACATAGTACACATAAGGACTACAATATATTTTGTACTACTAAGTTTTTCCAGAGAAATCACATGAATTATTTTTCTTGATAACGAATTTCTAAACTTTATGCATTGTATCATTACGAGCACATAATTTCTCCCAATTTAATTTGAACTTTTAACTCTTGGAAGCCTTAAATTTTAGGTGGTAAGTTAAATACTTAGCATTTCTTAGTTTAGTAATACCTTCACATTTTTAGGGATATATTTCCAATAAAATTAACAAAGACTTATTTAATTAATAGATTCAAATCTGTCCTTTGTTTTTTCATTCGAGTCAAACTCAAATAAATATTGCAAAATTTTGTTATTTCAAAACCTTTAGAGTTTTAATAAGTTTTTTTACTTAATGTAAGCAACTCCAATTTTTTAAGTTACCAAAGACTTTGGAAAAGTATGTTTAGACATATGAGGTTGCCAAAGAAGTAGGGGGAGAAAGGAAGAAGGCCTGTAGCCATTGGAATTTTAAAACCACCACATTTTTCCTTCAGAGATAACATCTAAGAGTGCTTTTCCAGGTTCTCTGCTTTTACAGGGAGAAGATCCACTGGCCCTTTCCTCCAACAGAGAGGGCAGTCAGCCCTCTCCTCAGTGACTACACCCTCACCATCAATATATTTATTTATAATTATTACTGAAAAGCTTTGCCACAAAGCCTTCATTTTAGTTATATCTATCTATTTAACTTTTAACAATTTTGAGCTTCCAAAGCCAGTTATCACCATCTAAGGCGCTTTACTTTGGCAAATTTTGCAGCAGAGAAAACTTACTGGCTTTCATTGGCTTTAATGTTAACCTTGGAAAATGGTCCATTATTATTTAAGAACTGCCCCTTATTATGGAAACGCTAATCTTATTGCCTAAACACAGCCTGTATATTTTCCTTGTGTCATTTTCACCATCTTATAAAGAAAAACAGTCTTGGGTTTGTACTATAGCATCTGTCAGGAGATGGGGGTCAGTCCAAGAGGTCACCCAAAATCGGGTGGTGTGCGACTTCTCTTAAGCTAGTGTTTTTCTCTTCACGGGTACAGAAATCCCAGAGATATCCCTTAAATTGTGAGGATTATCTCATCTATCCAAATTTCAAATGACGGTCTGGGAAATAAAATGAGACTTTTAATAACACTCTGGAGAGTGGGCATACATTTTACAGGATCACCAAAAGATATGTAATTAATGGGTTGGGAGATGTTTTAGATATTTAGTAATGTCCTGGCCATCTACTGTTTCTTTTCTTATTAAATTAAATTGAGGGCATGCTTAATAGACTAACAATAAACCACCAAAACAGATTAATAATAATCAACAGACAAGCGCCCATAACATAGAGACAAGGCTTAATGAATCAGAGTAGTTTTCATAGATTTTATCCTATTCTGCTCTTCATGGCATTGGATGTCCTCTAAAGTTATTTTAGCTAAAATCTGCCTGTCCCAAGGTGTCATGTGGTAATTTTCAGACAAAGCATTATAGAGTCCTTTTATAAAATGACTGTTAACCCCATTTCTCTAGCTGCTGAGCCTTTTCACACTAGAGGTGGCGGACCCAGAGCTTAGGTGTTACAGACTTTTGATCCCCAATACGAATTAGGCATAATGCAGTGCGAACAAGAGCCCACATAGTTCAAGATGACAATGTTACTTTTTTTCCTTGAGCCTGATTTCAGAGAGTACCTTTTGATATTTTAATTTCTTTATCCTTGAGCATACAAGTAAATGTTTACAATGATTTTTTTTTTTTGCTTTATACTCAAACTTTTCATCATTATAGCCTAGCAGAAATAAAAGATTTTCCGCCCACTTTATGTTTCACAATTTCCAAAGCTGACATGGGTTTGTGCACAGAGAATTTTCCCCACCTTTGCAGTGCACTTCTCAGCTTTCTGGTGAAATGTCTTCATTTTTCACTCAGGTGAAATTTCTTCTCCAGATGCCCCCCATTGGGCGCCAGAATGCTGCAACCTTTTGCAGCAAGGATTCAGGATCAGGAAAAGGAGCTGCACACAAATGAATACACTAGACAACAAATATAAATTTAGAAGACATGGGGGAGCCAGGCAGAGACCTTTCTTTCTAGCAGGAAGCCCTCTGTAACCCAGCACCCATCAGCTTTTATTGACTTGGCTTTAGGTTTCTCCTATATGCCCTTTAGCAAAGCAAACAGGCATATCAGCAGTCAAGTTTGCTAAAAATTAAAAGGGTTATAAGACTGGGAGATTACCTTCAGCCATTTTGCCAACAGCAGGGTAATATAATGCTGATTTTTCAGCCCTGCTGAATATCAAAGTTCATTAGCCCTCTATTGGAGATACATATACATATACATATACATATACATATACATATACACATACACGTATACATATACATATGTATGTATATGTGTGTGTGCATATCGTATCTAATAAAAGAGAAACATGTTAATTGGTGCACGACCTCTACCCTTCCCATTGGCTAATCAGGGTGATATGCAAATTAATTGCCAGCCAAGATGGCGGCCGGCAGCCAGGCAGCTTAAACTGAACATGAGGCTTGCTTGCTTCAGTGACGGAGGACTACAACGTTCCCCGCGTGCTTTGCCGGCGTCTGAACTTGCAGTTTAAGAAACATTGTAACATATAGAAGCTAAACAAAACCCCAGAAACCAGCTTTCAGCCGGCTGGGATCTCAGAGGTGGAGTTGATAGAGAGTTTCGATTATAGAACCGAAACAAACCAGATATCTGCTTTCAGGAGCGGAGGCCTAAGAGCTGGAGCCTCAGAGCTAAAGGTTGCCCAGAATAAAAAGAAAAAAAGGAGCAGTTGGGAGCTTCAGTCCCAGCCTGAAAACAGCCCTCAGCCCCTCACCCAGACTGGCCAGGCACCTCAGTGGGGACCCCTACCCTGAAGGGTGTGTGACCAGCTGCAAACAGCCATCATCCCCTCATCGAGACTGTCCTGGCACCCCACTGGGGGCCCCCACCCTGATACAGGACACCCTTCAAGGAAAACCAGCCAGCTCCCACCTGTGCACCAGGCCTCTATTCTATATAGTAAAAGGGTAATATGCCTCCCAGCACCAGGATCAGCAGAGCCGAGAGGCCTCCCAGCACTGGAATCAGCATGACAGGGGGCAGCCCACAAACCCCCTGATCGCCCTGAGGCTCTGTGTGTGACAGTGGGCGGGGCCTCAACCTCCCTATCCTCCCTGATCTGTTCCTGATAGGGGAAGGTGCCCCAAACCCCTGATCTGCTCTGCTCTGTGCCTGATAGGGGGGAGCTCCCCAACCCCCTGATCGCCCTGCGTCTCTGTGTGTGACAGGTTGTGGTGCCCCAACACCCCCACCCCACGGGCCCTGCTGTGTGTGAAGGGTTAGAGCCTTAGCCTCTCAATTGGCCCTGCCCTGAGTGGGAGAGTGGCAGTGCCCTAACCCCCTGATCGGCCCTGCTCTGTGGGTGATAGAGGGTGGCGCCCCAACCCCCCGAACTCCTCCGGCCCTGCTCTGTGTGTGATGGGGTAGAGCCATAACCTCCCCATCGGCTCTGCCGTGAGTGTGACAGTGGCGGTGCACCAACCCACTGATCGGCCCTGCTCTGTGAGTGATAGAAAGCGGCTCCCCACCCCCCTGATCTGCCCAGCTCTATGTGTGACAGGGAGCGGGGCCCCAACTCCTCTATGGGCCCTACTCTGTGAGTGACAGGGGGGAGCTCCCCAACCCCCTGATCAACCCTGCTCTGTGCGTGACAGGGGGGAGCTCCAGAACCCCCTGATTGACCCTGCTCTTTGCATGTCAGGGGGGAGCTCCCAAACCCCTTGATTGGCCCTGCTCTGTGCATGACAGGGGGCGGCGCCCCAACTCTGCAATCAGCCCTGCTCTGAGCCCAACCTGGGGCTGCACGTAGGGTTTAGGCCTGCCCTCTGCCACCCGGGAGCAGGCCTAAGCCAGCAGGTCCTTATCTCCTGAGGGTACCCAGACTGCGAGAGGTCACAGGCCGGGCTGAGAGACCCCCTCTCCCCCCCCGAGTGCACAAATTTTTGTGCACCGGGCCTCTAGTATATATATATGTGTGTGTGTGTGTGTGTGTGTGTGTGTGTGTGTGTGTACATATGTTTGTATATATATACACATACTAGAGGCCAAGTGTACAAAAATTTGTGCACTGGTTGGGGGGGGGGTGTCCCTCAGCCCCACTTGTCTACTCTCACAGTCTGTGATCCCTTGGGAGATAACGAACTGCTGGCTTAGGCTTGCTCCTGCCTGGCAGAGTGCAGGCCGAATTCCTAGGTGCAGCCCCTGGTTGGGCTTAGAGCAGGGCTGATTGGGTGTTGGGTGCCACCCCCTGTCATGCACAGAGCAGGGCGGATCAGGAGGTTGGGATGCCATCCCCAGTCAGGCTCAGGGTAGGGCTGATTGGGGGGTTGCGGCGCCACCCCCTGTCACACTCAAGGCAGGGTTGATGGGGAGGTTGCGGCACCACCCGCTGTCAGGCACAGAGCAGGGCCCATCATGGGGGTTGGAGCTCCCTACCCTGTCACACACAGAGCAGGGCGGATCAGGGTGTAGGGGAGCTCCCTGCTGTCATGCACAGAGTAGGGCAGATAGGGGAGTTTGGGCACGGCCCCCTGTCACACTCAGGGCAGGGCCTAGAAGGAGGTTGTGGCTCCACCCCGTTACACACAAAGCAGGGCCCATGGGGAGGGGGGGCGGGGGGTGGGGTTGGGGCCCAGCACCTTGTCACACACAGAGTCGCAGGGTGATCATTGGGTTTGGGCGCTTCCCCCTGTCACGCTACTACAGGGACCAGGAGGCCTCGAGGTTCCGCTGAATCCTAGTGATGCGAGGCCTTGCAGCTCTGCTTTACATGGGCAGTGAGGCGTCACTGCTCCACTGATCCTGGTGCAGGGAGGCCTCAAGGCTCCCCTTGACACAGGGGTAGTGAGGCCTCGCTGCTCCACTGATCCTGGTGCTGGGAGGCCTCATGGACCTACTGATCCTGGTGCTGGGAGGCATATTACCCTCTTACTATATAGGATATAGGCCTGGTGCAACAGTCGGGGCCAGCTGGATTGCCCGGAAGGGTGTCCTGGATCAGGGTGGGGGTCCCGCTTGGGTGCCTGGCCAGCCTGGATGAGGGGATGATAGCTGTTTGCAGCTGGTCACGCCGCCTTTATGGTCAGGGTCCTCACTCGGGTTCCTGGCCAGTCTGGGTGAGGCGCTGAGGGCTCTTTTCAGGCTGGTGGGTGACTGAAGCTCCCAAACTCTCCATTTTTTTTTTTATTTTTTTATACTGGGATTTATTTATCTTCTATGGCTGTCACTGGAACTGAGGACTGGCTTTAGCTCTGAGGGTCAGCTCCAGCTCTGAGGCCTCGGCTGCTGAAAGCAGGTATCTGGGTTTGCTTGGGTTCTATTATCAAAACTCTGTTGCAACTCCAGCTCTGCTGGCTGGCTGAAAGCTTGGGGTTTGTTTAGTGTCTATAATTGCAACACATTTTCTTAGAGTGCAAGCTCACAGCCTAGCAGTGGCAGGCGGGGAACCTTGGCTTCCTCTTTCACTGGAGCAAGATAGCCTCCTGTTCGCTTTAGCTGCATGGCTGCTTTTTCTCTGCATCCTCTACAGCACTTGTGTTTTTTTTATTTTTATTTTTTTCTGACAGCTATTCTTACAGGTGTGGATTGGTACTTCTCTCATTTTGATTCACATCTATTGGACTGTTACTGCCTTTGAGCATTTTTTTCCTATGTCTCTTGGCCTTATGTAGGTCCCCTTTCAAAAAGTGTCCATTTAAGTCCATTGCCCGTGTTTTGATTGGATTGTTTATCTTCCTATTGTCAATTTGTGCGAGTTCTCTGTAAACTTTGGAATTTAACACTTATCAGAGATTCCATTGGCAAATATGTTCTCCTATGAAAAGGGCTTTCTTGTTGTTTTGTTCAGGATTTAGTTTGCCATGCAGAAGATTTTTATTTTGATGTAGACCATTTGCTTTTTTTCCCCTTTGTGTTCATTGCCTTCAGAGCTGTGTCAGTAAAGATATGCTAAGACATATGTCTGATATTTTGCTGCCTATGCAGTCTTCTAAGATTTTTTTACATAGATTCCCAACTAACGTTTAAGTCCTTTATCCACTTTGAGTTTATTTTTGTGTATGGTGTAAGTTGGTCGCCTAGTTTCATTTTCTTGCATGTTTCTGTCTGATTTTCATCATTTATTGAAGAGACTGTCTTGACTCCATTGTATGCTCTTGCCTACTTTGTAAATTAATAATACAGCGTAATGACTTGGGTGCACTTTTGCATTCTCTGCTCTGTTTCAGTGGTGTATATGACTTTTTTAGTGCCAGTAGCAGGCAGTTTTGAAAGTGGTGGCTTTATATTATAGCTTAATATCTGGTATTGTGAGCCTTCCATATTTTTTTCTTGTTCCCTGGATTGCTGAGGCTATTTTTACTCCATATGAATTCTTGGAGAGTTTGTTCTTTGTCTGTGAAATATTCTGTTGGTATATTAATGGAGATTACATTGAATCTATAAATTGCTTTGGGTAGTATGGACATTTTAATGGTGTTAATTCTACCAACCCATCAACATGGTATATTAGTCCATTGGTTGATATCTTTATCTCTGTTTCAATGTTCTGTCATTTCCCAAGTGCAGTTCTTTAATTCCTTCATTGAGTTTTTTCCTTAATTCTTTTACTGCAATGGTAAGTGGGATTCTTTTCTTAGTTTCTGTTTTTGTGAGTTCATTCTTCGTGTATAAAAAGACATATATTTTTGGGTGTTAATTTTGTATCCTGATACATGACCAAATTCATTTATTCTGTGCTTTTCCGGTTGGGATGACTTTTATTTCTTCATTTATTGAAGAGACTGTCTTTTTTTAAATTTAATGCTTAAAGTATTACAAAGGGTATTACATATGTGTCCTTTCTTCCCCATCCTTGACAATCCCCTGGCCTCCCTTACCCCCCAGTCTCTTATGTCCATTGGTTATGTTTATATGCATGCATACCAGTCCTTTCATTGATCTCTTTCCCCGTTCCCTTCTGCCCTCCAACCCTCCCCGGCCTTCCCGCTGCAGTTTGACAATCTGTTTGAGGCAGCTGTGCCTCTGTATCTATTATTGTTCTTTAGTTTATAATGGTCTTTATTATCCATGAATAAGTGAGATCATGTGGTATTTTTCCTTCATTGACTGGCTTATTTCACTTAGCAAAATGCTCTCCACTTCCACCCATGCCGTTGCACATGGTAAGTGTTCCTTCGTTTTTACAGCAGCATAGTATTCCATCGTGTAGATGTACCACAGTTCTCTAATCCATTCATTTACTGATGGGCACCTAGGCTGTATCCAGATCTTAGCTATGGTGAATTATGCTGCTATGAACATATGGGTGCATATATCCTTTCTGATTGGTGTTTCTGGTTTCTTGGGATATATTCCTAGAAGTGGGATCACAGGGTCAAATGGGAGTTCCATTTTTAGTTTTTTGAGTAAACTCCATACTGTCTTCCATAGTGGTTGCCCCAGTCTGCAACCCACCGCAGTGCACGACTGTTCATTTTTCTCCACATACTCTCCAGCACTTGTCATTTGTTGATTTGTTGATGATAGCGAGTCTGACAGTTGTGAGATGGTACCTCATCGTTGTTTTGATTTGCATTTATCAGATGATTAGTGACTTTGAGCATGTTTTCATATATCTCTTGGCTTTCTGAATGTACTCTTGTGAAAGGTGTCTATTTTGATCCTTTGCCTCTATCGTTTCTGATTTTGTTTATTGGGTCCTCTCTCTTTGCCTCTTGGTGAGCCTGGCTAGAGGTTTGTCAATCTTGTTTATCCTTTTGAAGAACCAGCTCTTGGTTTCATTGATTTTAAGTATTTTTTTTTGTCTCTATTTCATTTATTTTTTATCTAATGTTTATTATCTCCTTCCTTTTGCTCACTCTGTGTTTTTCTTGTTGCTCTCTTTCTAATTCTTTGAGTTGTAGAGTTAGATGATTTACTACCATTTTTTTCTTGTTTTTGAGATAGGCCTGTAGAGCTATAAAGTTCCCTCAGGACTGCTTTCATTGGGTCCCATAGGTTTTGGATTGTTGTGTTTTCATTGTCATTAGTTTCCAGGATGTTTTTAATTTCCACTTTGATCTCATTGGTAAACCAATCAATGTTTAATACATGATATTCAGCTTCCAAGTGTTTGAGTATTTTGGGTTGTTTTATTGTAGTTTAATTCTAATATTATGCCATCGTGGTCTGAGAAGATGCTTGGTATGATTTCAGTCTTCTTGAATTTGGCGAGTTTGTTTGTGACCCAATATGTGGTCTATTTTTGAATGTGTCTTAAGAGCACTTGAGTAGAATGTATATTCCGTGGCTTTGTGGTGAAGTGTTCTTAAGGTGTCAATTAAGTCCATCTGATCTATTGAGTCATTTAGAATTGGTATTTCTTTGCTTAGTGTTTGTCTAGAGGATGTATCCAGTGATGTCAGTGGTGTATTATAGGCCCCCTCTATGATTGTATTGTTGTCGATCTCTCCTTTGATATCTTCCAGGAGTTTTATTTTTATGTATTTGGGTGCTCCTGCATTGGGTGCATATATGTTTAGCAGGGTTATATCTTCTTGATGTATTGATCCGTTTAGTATTATGAAGTGGCCTTCTGTATCCCTTGTTATAGCCTTCACTTTGATGTCTATTTTGTCCGATATAAGTATTGCTACCCCAGCTTTTTTTTCCTTTCCATTTGCCCGAAATATATTTCTCCATCCCTTCACTTTCAGTCTGTGTTAGTCCCTTCTTCTGATGAGGGTCTCTTGTAGACAGCAAATGTATGGGTCATGTTTTTTTTTTAGCCATTCAGTCACTCGATGTGTTTTGGTTGGAGCATTTAGTCCATTTAAGTTTAAAGTTATTATTGAAAGGTACTTGTTTGTAGCCATTTCTTTTGTGTGTGTGGCTGTTTTCTTTCTGGGCTTTTTGTTCCTTTTTTAACACCAGTCCCTTTAGAATTTCTTGCATTGCCCGCTTGGTGGTGATAAAGTCTCATAGCCTTTTTTTGACTGTGAAGCTTCTTATTTCCTCTTCAATTTTGCATGATAGCCTGGCTGGATAGAGTATTTTTGGATTCAGTCCTTTGCTTTGCATCACTATGTAAATTTCCGTCCATTCTTTTCTGGCCTGATGTGTTTCTGTTGAGAAATCATTGGATAATCTAATGGGAGATCCCTTGTATGTAACTTTCCGTCTCTGTCTTGCAGCCTGTAAATTTCTCTCTTTGTCCTGAACATTTGCCATGATAATTATGGTGTGTCTTGGTGTGGGTCTTTTCAGGTTCACCTTGATTGGGACTCTCTGTGCTTGTGTGACTTTTTTCTTCTCCACCTCAGGGAAGTTTTCTGATATTATTTCTTCGAATAGGTTTTCTAATTCTTGTTCCTCTTTCTGTTGTTCTGGCACCCCTATTATCCATATGTTGTTTCGTTTCATGTTGTCCCAAAGCTCCCTTTGGCTCTCCTCCTGTCTTTTAATTTTTTTCTCCAATTGCAGTACAGTTTGGGTGTGTTTGCTTCCTTGTGTTCTAATTCACTAGTTCGGTCCTCCGCTTCTCCTAGTCTACTGTTGATACTTTCAACGGTGTTCTTTATTGCAACTATATCGCTCTTCATTTCTTCTTGGGTCTTACTTAAGTTGTTGATATTTTCATCAGTTTCTTCTTGCTTCTTGCATATGTTGTTGATTTATTCCTCCATCCAGTTTATGCACTCTAGGACCCTTATTCTGAATTCTTTTTCTCTCATTTTGCATGCCTCTGTATCACTTAGCTGCTTTTCTGGCGAGTCTTTTTTTTTCTTTCCTTTGGGGGTTTCTTTGTCTACCCCTGTTTGATCTCACTGACATATCTAGATGTTGAGTCGTTGATGAGCTGCTGCCTGGGTGGCAGTCGCTCCTTGAGCTGTGGTTGCTCCTTGGGCGGTTGCGGTAGCAGCTTTTCCTCAATTGGCAGCTCCTCTTCTGTGTGCTGTTCACAGCTTTGGTGGCCCTTCTGGCTGGTGGGGGGAGGCTTCACATACAGCTGCTGATCCTCAGAAGGTATGGTGATCAGGAGGTTGCTGTTCCTTGGATCTGCTCCGTTTATTTAAGGGAACATAATACAACACATCAAAGCACAATGTACCAGGCACTGAACACAAATATATTCACAATATTAATAACCCCAAATAAAGGTCACTGTCCAAATTAAGAGGATTAAGGGATGAGGAAGAAAGAAGAGAAAAAGATAAAATAGAAAAAAGAAAACTAAGAAAAAAAAGGAGTTCAAAAATGAAATTGGGAAAAAGGAGGGGGAAAAAAGAAATAAAAGAGTGAAAAGAGAGAATGAAGTAGAAGAGGGGAAGAGACTATTTATATGAGGAGAAAACTCTGATAGAACCGCCACTAATGCCAACATATTCCAGCAAAGGTCACTGGAGATGAATGGAAACTACAAATAATCAATAATATCAAGAGAGGCAAGGGAAAACAGAAGCAGAAAAATTACTGGCGGGGAGGGGGGTGGAGGGAGAGGAAAAGCCAACAGAAAAAAAAAATAAAAAGCAAAACAACCTCACAACCAGTCCTAAACCACACACAAACACACAAAAACAAACAAAAAACAAACAATATACTCAACAATCAAGCAAACAGCAACAAAACAATAGAAAGATAAAAGAAGGGGAAAAATTTGTGGTAGTGAAGAAAGATAAGGGATAGGTGTATAAGGATTTAGAGCAGTGGAGTGGAAATAGGCTTTATAATTACGATGCAATTTTAACGGTGGGAAAAAGAAGGAATCAGGAAAATCTAAAGCAGAAATAGGGTAAGAGAAACAGGACAACAAAAGGGGAATAGTGGGGAAGAGGGTTTTAGCATAGAGGTAAAATTTAGGTAGGGGAAGTTGATGCTATAGGAACGATGAAAATAGAATGGAGAACACTAATCCCAAAATAAAATAAAGAGAAAATAAAATGTCACTTTAAAAAATGGTAAAATGGTAGCAGTAATAATACTGGTTAAACATAAAAATGTGTTAATTAAGAGGATAAAGTCAGCTGATGGAAAAAGAAGAAAAAAAATTGGTTTCTTAGTTAAAAGATGAAAAAAGAAAAAAATTGCAGTTGTGAAGGTAATTAGGTTCTTCTCCTTTTCAGTCTGGCTTGTCTTGGTCTTGCCAGGTATTCAGGAGAGTGTTGAATGTCCCTGTGATACACTGTTCCTCCGTGTTGTAAACCATAGTCCTGATTTTAAAGCAGGCCATATTTGTGTCCCAGACTGCCTTAATTTGTGTTTAGCTGAGAGTCAGTTTGTGGCTCTGCCTGTGGGTGGCAGTGTTTTTGGGTTGGCCTTTGAGGCTATACAGCTTCTCTATCCAGTAGCATGGGCTTATTTTACTCTATTGCACTTAAAACTGATTTGGGGAGGTCAACTCCCCAGAGCTGGTTCTTTAATCATTGCCCTGCTCTATGTTATTGCTGGGACTGAAAGTCCCTCTATAGGCCAGACCCTGTTAAAGCCCAGGGACAAATCAGATTATTTTAATCCTTCATCTATTTCAGGTTCTAATCTGGGTGTGGCTGTGCTCCTTGCCTGGGGGCTAGGTGGAGTAGTCCCACCCACCGAAGAGAATGTCTGCTCCAGTCCTGGGCCCAGGGGTGTCTCAGCACTCAGTTCGCTGGCACCTCTCTTGGCACCCCCTTTCTCCCCAGCCTCTCCCCAGATTCTACTCGTCTTCACCTTCTCCCTTTCTTCAGCACAGGTGAGTGTCTGTATCTGAAATGTCCTATGAACAGGTTTCAGTGAAAATAAACAAACAAATGTGGGCCACGGAAACAGAGAAGGCTGAATTTCTGTAAGCTCCTCTGTTACCAGCACTGCATGGTCTGTTCAGCTCTTCATGCAGCCTTCTCTAGGCTCAGTCCTCCATAATCACAGAACCCAGATCTCAAATCCCCCTGTGCCAGGAATCCCACAGATGTCCTTTCCCCTGTCAGGGGCTGAGCCTGTCCCAGGAGACACGGCTGTCTGCCATAAGGTCTCCCTCTGACCCTCTGGGATCAGAGGTCTGGCAAACTTTCCTGCCCAGATCCGTGGTTCTTTTTTCTTTCCAGGGGAGCTGTGCCCTTCCTGGCTGCAAACTGTGTCACCAGCTGAGTAATTCTGCCAATTCTCGGTGGGTATAATTAGTTTCAGCTGCTTACTCCATCTTCTCTGCCACAACACCTGGGACGCGTCTGCCTATATCGCCACCATCTTGTAGAAATCAAAGAGACTGTCTTGACTCCATTGTATGCTCTCGCCTCCTTTGTAAATTAATAATACAGCGTAATGACTTGGGTCCACTTCTGGGTTCTCTCTTCTGTTTCAGTGGTGTATATGTCTTTTTTAGTGCCAGTAGCAGGCAGTTTTGAAAGTGGTGGCTTTATATTATAGCTTAATATCTGGTATTGTGAGCCTTCCATATTTTTTTCTTGTTCCCTGGATTGCTGAGGCTATTTTTACTCCATATAAATTTTTGGAGAGTTTGTTCTTTGTCTGTGAAATATTCTGTTGGTATATTAATGGAGATTACATTGAATCTATAAATTGGTTTGGGTAGTATGGACATCTTAATGATGTTAATTCTACCAACCCATCAACACGGTATATTAGTCCTTTGGTTGATATCTTTATCTCCTTTTCAATGTTCTGTCATTTTCCAAGTGCAGTTATTTTACTTCCTTCATTGAGTTTTTTCCTTAATTCTTTTATTGCAATGGTAAGTGGGATTCTTTTCTTAGTTTCTGTTTTTTTGAGTTCATTCTTGGTGTATAAAAAGACATATATTTTTGGGTGTTAATTTTGTATACTGATTCATGAACAAATTCATTTATTATGTACTTTTCCAGTTAGGATGAGGTTTATTTTTCATGTCTGAGCACTATGGTAGCACTTCCTGTACTATGTTGAACAGGAGTGGTGAAAATTGGCATCACTGTCTTGTTCCTATTCTTTTAGGGGAAATGGTGTTAGCTTTTGCCTATTGAGTATGATGTTGGCTGTGGGTTTCTCATATATGGCCTTTATCATGTTGAGTATGGTCCCTCTATTACCACATTGCTGAGAGTTTTTATCACAATTGGGTGTTGGGATTTTTTCAATTCTTTTTCTGTGTCTATCGATATGATCACATGATTTTTACACTTCAGTTTGTTTATGAGTTATATCGCATTTATTGATTTGTTAATATCATACCAGTCTTGCATCCCTGGAATATATCCCACTTGATCATGGCATTTGGTCCTTTAATATACTGCTGGATGTGATTTGCTAATACTTGGTTGAGGATTTTACTATCTGTCATCATCAGACATATTGGCCTGTAATTCTCGTTCTTTGTAGTGTCTTTACCTTGTTTTGGAATTAGAATAATGCTGGCCTCATACAAACAGTTTGGAAGTATTCTTTCCTCTTTGATTTTCTGAAAAAGTTTGAGGAGTATAGATTGTAGTTTTCTGAATGTTTGGTAGAACTCCCCTGCGAAGCTGTCTGGACCTGAGCTTTTGTTGGTTGGAAGTGTTTCGATTACTGCTTCTATTTCATCAGTTGTTATGAGCCTATTCAGATTTCTTAATTCTTTCTGAATCAATTTTGGTAGTTTGCATTTTTTACTGACTTCATCTATTTCATCCACATTGTCCAGCATTTTGGCATATAGTTGTTCATACTATTTTCTTACAATTCTTTGAATTATATATATATATATATATATATATATATATATATATATATATATATATATATATATTAGAGGCCTGGTGCACAAAAATTTGTGCACTCGGGGCGAAGGGGGTACCTCAGCCCAGCCTGTGCCCTCTCGCAATCTGGGTCCCCTCAGGAGAAAACGACCTGCTGGCTTAGGCCTGCTCCCGGGTGGCAGAGGGCAGGCCCAATCCCTAGGTGCAGCCCATGGTCAGTTTCAGAGCAGGGCTGATTGGTGAGTTGGGGCGCCTTCCCCTGTCATGCACAGAGCAGGGCACATTGGGAGGTTGCGATGCCATCCTCAGTGATGCTCTGGGTAGGGCCAATTGGGGGGTTGGGACACAGCCCCCGGTCACACTCAGGGCAGGTCGGATCAGGGGGTTTGGGCGCCGCCACTGTCACTCTCAGGGCAGGGCCGATGGGGAGGTAATGGCTCTACCCCGTCACACACAGAGCAGGGCCCCTGGGGGGTGGGTTGGTGCACAGCACCCTGTCAAACACAGAGCAGGGAAGATCAGGGGGTTGGGGCGCTGCACCCTGTCACACACAGAGCCGCAGGGTGATCAGGGGGTTGGGGAGCTCCCCCCTATCAGGCACAGAGCAGGGCTTATCAGGGGTTTGGGGCACCTTCCCCTGTCATGAACAGAGCAGGGCGGATAGGGAGGTTGTGGCCCCGCCCCGTCACACACAGAGCCTCAGGGAGATCAGTGGGTTTGGGTGCTGCCCCCTGTCACACTGATCCCAGTGCCGGGAGGACTCTAGGCTCCACTGATCCTGGTGCTGAGAGAACTCATGGCTCAGCTGATCCCAGTGCTGAGAGGCATATTACCCTTTTACTATAGAGGATAGAGGCCTGGTTCATGTTTGGGGCTGGCTGGTTTGCCCTGAAGGGTGTCCTGGATAGGGTGGAGGTCCCCACTGGGGTGCCTGGCCAGTCTGGGTGAGGGGCTGTGGGCTGTTTTCAGGCCAACTGAAGCTCCCAACTGCTCCTTTTTTCTTTTTTTATTCTGGGCCAGCTTTAGCTCTGGCTCCAGCTCTGAGGCCTCTCCTGCTGAAAGAAGGTATCTGGCTGGTTTGGCTTGTATAACTCCAGCTCTGAGATCCCGGGCTCACTGAAAGCAGGTTTCTGGGGGTTTGTTTAGCTTCTATATTTGTTACAATCTTTCTGAAACTGCAAGCTCAGAGGCCGGCAAGGCAGGCGGGGAACGTTGGAGTCCTCTGTCACAGAAGCCAGCAAGCCTCATGTTAGTTTCAAGCTGCCTGGTGCCGGACGCCATTTTGGCTGGCAGTTAATTTGCATATCTCGCTGATTAGCCAATGGGAAGGGTACCGGTCGTATGCTAATTATCATGTTTCTCTTTTATTAGATAGGAGATTATATATATATATATATATATGTGTGTGTGTGTGTATATATATATATATATATATATATATATATATATATATATGTGTGTGTGTGTGTGTGTATATATATATATATATATATATATATATATATATATATTCCTATATTGGTTGAATATATTTTTACTAGGGTAATATTTTCGGCTGGTTGATCCTTTTGGTATCATGCAGTGACCTTTCTGTATCTTGTGATGGTCTTTATTAAAAAGTCTTTTTTCCTGATATGAATATTTCTATTCCAGCTTTTTTTTCTTTCCATTTGCATGGAAATTTTCCCATTCCTTCACTCCAATCCTTTGTGTGTCTTTTGTTTTCAGATGGCACTCCTGTATACAGCATATACTTGCATCATATTTTTGTATCCATTTTGATACCCTATGCCTTTTGATTGGAGCATTTACCTATTTATATTTAGAGTTATTATTGATAGGTATTTATTTCTTTCCATTTCCTTTGTGTATGGCTAAGTTTCTGTCTCTGTTTCTTTTTCTCATGACAGCAATCCCTTTGACATTTCTTGTAATGCTGACAACTTACTCCTTTAGCCTTTTTCTGTCTATGAAGCTTGTATTTGACTGTCTATATTGAAGGAAAGAATTGCCGAATATAGTAATCTTGGTCTCAGATCCTTACTTCCCATTAACTTGAGTACTTCATGCCAATCCCTCTGGCCTGTAGAGTTTCAGATAAGATATCAGGACTCAGCTTTATGGGCACTCCTTCGTAGCTAACAGTATTCTTTTCAATTGCTGCCTTGAAGATTCTCTTTTTTTTTTTAATTTTTGGCATTTTAATTATGATGTGTCTGTGCATGGGTTTGTTTGGGTACTTCTTTGGGGTTCTCTTTGGCTCTTGACCTTGTGTGGGATTTTCCTTTACCAGGTTAGGTAAGTGTTCTGCCATTGTTTCTTCAAAGACCTTCTCTATGCCTTTCTCCCCTCCTGCCTCTTTTGGCACACTCGCTATTCTAATACTGTTATGTAAGTGGTCCTCCTGTTTGTATTATGTCATTTTATATCTAGGACGGTTCTTCTTTTCATAGTCACTATATCTTTTTTCATGCTGTTGAGCTCTTTTAACTTCATAACTCTGAAGTCAGATTCAGATAAATGTCTTCTCTGTGCTTCACCTCTCTCTATATCTGGAGAATTCTCTAGTTCTCTTCATTTGGGGGTTGTTTCTTTATTTCCTCTTTCTGGCTTTCTGTGTGGGTTTGTGGTGACAAGTTAGGTAGACCTGTCTGCTTATCAGTCTCTAGTGCAGAACATTGTTAAAGGATGTTTCTGACTAAATAGGTCAGGCAAAGACTCAAAGCCTCCAGAGACCTCCTCTGTCTATAGACTGATAGGATTCCAACTTAACTTGCCTCCAAGGCAATGGTCCTCAGGTTATAGCAAGAGTTTGTTTCAACAGGGTGGTGCAGTTGCCTCTGCCTGGAGGTTAATTGTTATTTATAATCTCTTAAGTGTCCTCAGGGCAAGGTGTTTACCAGTAGTGCGTGTTAATTGTGTCCCCTCCAGGAAAGGCAAATGTCTGAGTGGGAAAGATTTTCTCTGCTGCATGAGGAAATGACTCCTCCCAGGAAACCTGAAGTGTCTGTCTTCTGTGCTGGAACCCTTGACTCCCCAGTTCTGACTTTTTCCCTCACAGCTCCAGTCCACTTCACCCTCCCTTTGCCAGGGCACAAGCTGTGTGGCTCCACAGGGAAATTTGTGTGCTGGCCCTTTAAGAGGATACCTGAAATTCTAGCTGTCTCTCCCTGGCAGACAGTGCCCTGCTGCTATTCACATCCACAGGTTATATGGGTACCCTCCTCAGTTCTGGTGCTCTCTGCTAGGAGGCCCAGCTTGGGGACTGGCCCCAGAGTTCTCAGTGGCAGTCCTCCACAGCTGAGATATCTCTCTGAGACTTCAGTTGCTGTCTGTGGGTGTCAGGCCCGCCCCTTCAAGCCTCCTCTCCTCCTACCGGTGTCTAAGTGGCCTCCACCTTCGATCCTCGGGTGTCAGGGTTCTCTCCTGTGAGTTTTCCATTGATTACTCAGGAAGTTCTTCTGTATTTTAGTTGGAATATCAGTTTGTTCCTGGGAGCATGTTCCTGTAGCATCCACTTATTCTGCCACCAATCTTTTAAATATATTTTTACTTATCTCAGAGAGGAAAGGAGAGCTAGTGAGAGTTAGAAACATCAATGATGAGAGAGAATCATTGATCAGTTCCTCCTGCGTGCCCCAGACTGGAGATTGAGCCCACACCCTGGCAAGTGCCCTTGACCTGAATCAAATCTGGGCCCTTCAGTCTGAAGGTCGGTGATCTGTCCACTGTTCCAAACTGGCTAAGGTTCTGCCCCCTTTTTCAATCTTCTTCAGAATCCCTCTGCATTGTAAAGTCCCTGCTAACATTCTTGTCCAATCCGCTCCTTTTCATGTGGTTTCAGGATGGAGTGAGCATGAAGGCCCTAATGTCCTGTGAGTGCACATTCTGATCAATAGCACCATCAGGAAATGTGCATTGAGACATGCTCAGTATTCATATAGTAACAGAAACCTGCCATGTCTCTTACTCTTTCTGTCTCTGTTTGGATCAGGAGGGAGCCCAACTAAGGCTCTTGTTTCCAATAGGGTGTTTAAGGATACACCCTGGATTTCAAGCCATGATCTTCTGAGAATACTTTGGAATTGGTGCCCTACCCTAAAATGTATTAGGCCATTTAATTATAAGGCCATATCTTTTTATAAGAATAAGGCTTTCATTTTTTAATTTTTTTTTCATTGCTTAAAGTATTTCAAAGGATATTACAGATGTCTCCTTTTTTTTTTTTTTTTTCTCCCCTTGACCTCCCCGGCTTCCCCCCCACCACAGTTTTTATTTCTTATTGAATGAGTAATCTAAGAGTCATATAAATATATAAAGATATACTTTGTGCTTCCAACAATCATATACTTAATGAGGAAATACAGAGACCAAATAACTACATCTTAATCAATAGAATATAAGTATAATAGGTCCTCATGTTACATTTAAGATCTATTCCTGCAGCACGTCATAATGATTTCTGCTGTAAATCAGAACCCACCTAAATAAGCATCTACATCACTCACATGGAGCACACATACACAGCAGTAATGAGGTGAAACAATAAAAAAAATAAAATATAAAAATTAAAAATTAAAAGGAAAATAACGATTCCTGTCCTTTACTTGTGCTAAATCCTATCTAATAATAGACAAACAGGGTAACTGACAGTATCTTCCCTTAACCTCCCATTGGCTAATCAGCACAATATGCAAATTAACCACCAACAAAGATGGCGGTTAAATTGCATAACTAGGTGCCCAATGGCTATAGGCTATTGGAGCCTGCAATCAGAGCTGAGAGGACCCCTGCCAAGGTCTGATGCCTTGGTCAGAAGCATTAGGCTTGGGCAAGGGCGGAGCTGGGTTGGTGGGTAGCAGGGGGTAAGCCAGCGATGGTGGGGAGCAGGAGAGGAGTTAGGCGTTGGTGGGAGCTGGGGGTCCTCTGTCTAGGCCAAATGCCTTTGCCAGTGGCATTAGGTCTGGGCAGGGCTGGAGCCGGTAATTGCAGGGGTACTATTGGTCCCTTCCAAGGTCTAATGCCTTTGCTAGAGACGTTAGGTTTGAGGAGTGGAGGTGCCTGTGATTGAGGGGAGCATGGGGTCTCCTGCCCATGACATTAGGCCTTGGCAGGGGTGGATCTGGCAATCCTGGAGAGTTGGGGGTCCCATGCCCAGGCCTAATGCCCCGGCCAGAGGCATTAGCCCTGTGCAGGGGCAGAGCCAGCAATTTCGGGGAGCAGGGAGGCAACTGGCCTTGGCGGGGAGCAGGGGAAGAGCCAGTGATCATGGGGAGCAGGGTCTGAGAGGATGATTGAGGGAGTTGGTGGTCCCTTGCCCAGAGCTAATGACTGGACCACAGGCATTAGGCCTGGGCAGGGACCAAGACGGCAATTGGTGTGAACTCCAGAGGAAACACCTTTTTTGACTGCTCATTAGTTAAGCTCCCTCTATGCCACTGGTAATATTCTTAGTAAATTGGGTAATAAGAATCAAAATAGGTGATTTAGGGGTTTTTACCGCACTCCTGGAGAAAAAAGGAAGGTCCACTGCTGGAGGGGTAGGAAATGTCATATACTATCTTTGCTGGTTTTGCTGAGTGAATAATGCCTTGGCCTGCCCACTGCTGAGTCTTGGTTCAATTCTGGCTAAGGGCATGTACATAGGTTGCAGGCTCCTCCCTGGCCTGGGCCCAGGTCAGGGCTCATGCAGGCGGCAACCAATCAAAGTGTTCCTCTCACTTTGATGTTTCTCTCTGTCTTTCCCTTTCTCTTCCACATTCTTGAAAAATCAATGGAAACATATTCTCAGGTGAGAAGGAAGGAAGGAAGGAAGGAAGGAAAGAAGGAAGGAAGGAAGGAAGGAAGGAAGGAAGGAAGGAAGGGAGAAAGAAAAGGAAGTAAGAAAGAAAGAAATGTCATATCCTATGAAAGACACATCTTGAAAATGACTAAAGAAAGTTGTCAGTTTTTTCATAGTAAAGGAATTGGAGTCCGTGTTGATGAAAACACCTGGGTAGCTGAGGTTGACTGGCAGTGGCTGCAACAGCGGGGTGATTGAGCTGATGCCTTTGCCTGATCACCCTGGTCACCGCCCACAAAGGGAGGCCAGGCTGTGGCTTAGGCCCACTCCCCAAAGGGAGCATTGAGAAGGGAGTAGGGCATCCCCTGAGGGCTCACAGTATGTGATAGGGGCCTAGCTGGGCTCAGGGGCCCCCCTCCAGTGCACAAATTTTTGTGCACCTTGCCTCTAGTAAATAATAAAAAACATAAAGCACATATGTAAATACATATGAATGATGGAAGTTTTTTTAAAATAAATACTCAGAGGATGGCACTGTAACCACAAAATGATGTACTTCGAGTCCAATGTAACCCGAGGATGGTCTGCATTTTCTCAACAGACTGAAAAGTGATTAATGTGGGTTCTGATGGTGTTTTAATGAAAACAAGGGTGGGAAGGCACACTTGAAAGAGTCAGGCATTGCAAGTTCCAAATCATTGCATGCACATAGTTTTGAAGAAATCAGGTAAAAGTGACTTATTCATATTAGTAAAGAGATGTTTTAAAATCTAACATAGAGACCCTCACTATAAATTATGTTGGAAAATTGAAAGTATTGATAGCATCAGTGTAGTTAAGAAGAATATGCCTCTGCACTTGAATATAGACAAGCATCCTGCCCATTTCAATTTTGGATGAGCTAGTGAGCAAAGAAAATTAGTGAAAGGCTCACTTAGTGGCATTAGTGGAAAGAATTAGCACTGGAACATAGTAATATTTATGGGAATGTAATATTTCTCATATTTGAAGGCGATTCAGTGCCCTTCATATGAGCCGTTAAATACAGCTAAAAAGCAGTAAAATCTATATGGCCATCATTACCAAAATTCAGTTTCTACTTTAAATTATTTAGCATTAGAAGAGAACCATGCTAAATGGGTGATAAATTATGAAATGATTAGAGGCCCGGTGAATGAAATTCAAGCACCAGTGTCATCCCACAGCTTGACCTGCGCCCTCATGCAATCTGGGACCCCTTGGGAGTTGTGGGACTGCCAGGTTATTGAAGGGACAGAACAGAACTGATAGCTGTGTCTCTAACTCCTCTCCCAGGAAAGCCACAGAATGTATCAGTTACTCAGCCTGCCATTATCTCAGCCAATGTGGAAGCAGGGGAAACTAGCCCAAGACCAAGAGTATGCTAGCCACCCCCCTGTCTTTGTCTAACCAGACCCTAGCTGCACCCTGCCTTTGCGTCACTAGCCCCCGGCCTTCACTCAACCAACCAGAATCGGCCAAATCAGTGGTCCCAGTGTGCCCCCACACCCGACCCCAAGCCCTATAAATTCGTTGTTCCCTTGGGACTTGGGGCTCTCTCTTGCATCCAGTAATGGAGGCATGGGGGGGACCAAGTCCCGGGCTTGAATAAAAGACTCTATGTGTTTGCATCGGACTCTGTTCCCTAGTGGTCTCTCTTGGGGGATCTTGAAATCTGGGCAAAGCATTTGGGGGCTCGTCCACGACCCCCAAGACTCACGAGGAACCCCGATCGGGAGAGTTTGACTGACCACGGTAAGTGTCTGTGTGTTGTCTATTCTATTTAGTGTGTTCTGTCCTGTGTGAGCTCACTTCTGAAATCTCTATTGCCCGTAAAGGCCTAGGTGGACGCACTGGGGGGCCACGGGGGAGGAGGAGGCGGGGGACACACCGATCCTCCATCTGGAGGGGCCAAGAAACCCCTCAATCTGAGACGAGTGGTGCATGGCCATTGTCTAATCTGTAGTTTTGCTTCCGCGGAGCCGGAAGTTTGTTTTGGTTTTGCTTCCCTAGAGTTGGAAGGCTGTATTTGTCTGTGTTTGTATTTTTTTTCTGTTTTCTGTGGACTTACTGGACGGACGTTATGGGACAGACTCAAACTACTCCTTTAAGCATTATGGTCACTTTCAAGTCATGGATTTGGCCAAACCTGCTTGCCAGCCTCAGGTGTGGTTTTGCAGAACTGCTGGGAACTTGGGACCTTGCAGCTTACTGAATTCAAATGATAAAAACACTTATGTCTTGCATTTTTGAAGTTTATTCTTAAAAATGTTACTGAATGAGAAATGCTGAATATTTGCCAAAAGTTTAAGGTTCGGATTGATTGGGAAAAAATGTGTGTTGTGGTAGCTAAATGCCTTTGCTGAATGAATGTTTGGTGAAAGTATGTGAATGTGGAGGGTTTGGGCCTGCCCTCTCCTCTCCTTTGTGTGGCTCCACGACTTAGGTCAGGTGGGTAACTGAGTAAGGATCTGTGAAAACAGGTCACCCCCTCCCTTGTCTGTCTCTCCTCACTGATCATCATGAGGTCGGGACAAAGTAAACCTGCTGTTCTCAATTACATGTTAAAAAAATTTTTTAAAGGGGTACAGTAGAGATTGTGGAATTGGATGAATGCCGAAATACTGAGGAAGCCTGAATGAACAGCTGTTTGTTTGTGTGGGACTAGCCAATTTGCTACCGAGAGGGGGGACTGGACGCAGTCTTAAGTCCTCTGGTAGGTTCTCACCAAAAGGTTGGTCGAGAATTCTGTTCTGGGACATGGGTGCCAGGAGTGCCCCCATGCCCGTCTGGGGAATTGGGCATTGTTTTGTTTATCTGCTCAGCTCCAGTCTGGGCTAGTCTACTGAGAGAGTGTGAATACGAATGTTTTGTCTATATTGGCTGCTCATTACTAGTCTGTGTGAAGTGAAAGTTACTTTGATTTATTTTGCATTTCTGTTAATTCAACTGGCTGAACATTTGGACTGGACCCGCGATGGGCTGCAAGAATCTCTAGCAGTTCTCACAGTCTTTTGCTCGCCATTACAGAAGGAATCAGCCCACTTAGTTAATATAAATTTCTGTCTATCAGTTGCTCTTACCTGGGTTGTAAATACCTGTAATTCCAAGATTGCTTAGTTCTGAGATTGCTTATAAAAGTAAAAGAGCAAAAAATCTGTGAGGAAAAGCAGCCTGGGCTGAGATAAGTGGGGTTGGGGGGCGGGGGGGTTGGCAGTTATGCTGCTGGCTGCAAACCTAACAGGTCTTATCAATGAACTTCAAGGTTACAAAAAATAACTGTAAGCACAGTCTTTCTCTGCCCTGGTTTATTCTTTTAACCCCTCCAATGCTGAATCAAACCGATACCTGTTCTTAGTTTTATCACAAAATGTCTAGATAAATCTTAAGAGTAAAAGTACATTTAAAATACGTTCATAAATTTTAATCTAAAATTGCTGAATGTTCACTTTTGGTAATCATTAAAGGATTAAGGTTTCTAAGAATAAAATAAAACAACTGACTCCCGCTAGAAAAGCGGAGGAGGAACAAAGCTAGAATCCGCAGCCCCCCTGGTGATTTAGAACTGTTTGCCAGGCAGACTCAGCCCCTGAGAGTCAGGTCAAAGAAGGGGCTTGGGGGTGGGGCTGAATGCCTGAGCTGCCTGCAAGGCCAGGAAGCTCCTGGTGGAGAAGAAGTGGCGTGCGTGCGGATCAATGAGAGCCTACCGGAGCTGCAGCAGCTGCTGGCAGGCACTGAGGTGCAGGCTAAGCTGGAGAATGCTGAGGTGCTGGAGCTGAAGGTACAGTGCCTGCTGCGGGAGTGCTGCAGGGCAGAGCTTGCAGGTGCCAGCAGCTGCAGGCAGAAGCCAGCAAGCACTTCACTGCCAGCTACATCCAGTGAACCCCCTGCTTGAGTTCATACCACTGCAAAAGGGCAGTGGCTTCCTGGATTTGCTGGGCGAGGCTCTGGCTGGGTCCCTGGGAGACCCTAGGCGGAGCAGCTGGCTCACAGGAGGGACTGATATCCCCTTCTAGTGCACTCCCTGGAAGGAGGCCTGGTTGCTGCTCTGCCACGAAGGAAACTGGTAAAAAGGCAAAAACAGGGCACTAAGCGTTAACAAAAAGGCACTCTCCCTGGACCTGGAAGCCATCAGGACTTTGAAATTCTCCAAGAGAGGAGGAGTCTGACTCAGAGACTGGCTGAAACCTCGTTGGGTTAGAAAAACCGGAGGCTGCATATTGAACTGATAGACTCCCTTTTTCTGGGCAGAGGTCCAAGCCCAGTTATATAGGGGTTAAACTACCTGTGTACAGCAAAACAACTTTCTCCTGTGCCATAATCCATTTTAAGAAAATTGAATGCATGATAGACCAGTATGCTGGGACAAGTAAAAGAGGGAAACTGAGCAGAAATCCTATCTTCCCTAAACCAATGACACTTGGAAGTAAATGCTTTGCATTTGCCTCCCTAAACAAAGGTTAAATCGTGTATGTCAATCTGATTAGTGTCATTTGTTGTCCACACACAGGGACAAATGAAGTTAGAAAATAAGCCTTATTTTGATTAGTTCTTTTATTCAGGAGGAGCCAACCCGGTCCATCCCTGCTACATGAATGATTAAATGTATGTTAAGGAATTTTAAAATTGCTCAAACCTCACTGCCTTGGGTCCAGTTCTGCGTGTGTAAGAAGGGACAGAGTAGTTTAGTTGCAGGCCAGAAGAAGCTGGCAAGGCCATCCAAACCACCCAGCCACTATTGGCCAGAGCCGCCTGAGGCAGACCTCCTCGGATTGGCAACAGCTGACTCTGACTAGGACAGACTGGGCTTTTTCCAACTGGGCCCCCATGAGCCGATGGTCAAAATGAATATCGGGGGCCAGACTGTGAACTTTATGATTGATATAGCGGCAGAGCACTTGGTAGTTACTCAGAAGGTAGCTCCCCTCTCAGGACAGGAAGTCACTATTATTGGAGCTACCGGTACGGTACCACAGCTGCAGACTGTTCTGCCGCCCCTGCTGATATCAGTTAGGTGGCCATCAGGTGGTTCATGAATTCCTATATTTACCAGTTGACCTGGTCCCTCTAATGGACAGAGACCTTTTAGCCAAAATGGAAGCAGAAACCACTTTTGCCCCGGATGGCTCAGCACAGCCTTGCCTAGGTGAAGAAACCTCTCCAATGATCCTGTCCTTAGCAGTGCAGAGAGAGAAAGAATGGAGACTTTATACCCCCCAGCCAAAAGCCCCCACATCTATTCTTGTCAGGCCCCCATCAGGGGACTTGGGCAGTGTTCCTGTTATCTGCCAAAATTCCTAATACTGTAAAAGTACTTGTTCACTGAAAAGGTGTAAATGTGGATGTTTATTTGATGCTTATATGTCTACTTAGGTATAAATATTTGTAGATAAGTAGAACCCCCGGTTAATTTTCTGGCATATTCTGGAGCAGCCTATTCAGTCTTGACAGAGCCAATGGGACCAGTAACATCTAAGAAGACAACAGTTCTAAGAGCCACGGGACAAACTGCCTTTTTCCTTGTACATCAAAGAGGACTGTGGACCTCAGAACGAACATGGTAACTCATTCGTTTCTCGTCATGCCAGAATGTCTGTACCCCTTACTTGGACGTGATCCCTTACAGAAGTTACAAGCCACCCATAAGCTTGTTCGAGATGCCCTGCCAGTGCCACCTCAGACTCTGTACATCCTTTCCAGCCTGGGGACTCGGTGTGGGTAAAGAAGTTCACGACCCCAGGACTCACCCCAACTTGAAAAGGACTATACCTGCAGAAAATTGTATAATAGACTCAGATGATGCCTGCATCTTCATAGACATGGCTTCAGAAAGACAAGGACAATTTTACCTTATATAGAAAGGTCAAAGAGTGGACTTTAGTCACCTCCATAAAATGTTTGTATAGCCGTTCCATATCTCATGTTTAGTAGCGGAGGATTTAGCTGCCTGAAGCGGCCATGGGGCCAATATTATGTTTCATTGTATTAATATGTTGTATTAACCTTCAATTCTCTTACAGATTTAAATATAGCTGTAGCTGTGGACCAGTGATGGTCTACAGTCCTTGGTAGTCTTTGGGAATAACTGGCAAGTGTCCAGTCTCCCACACTGAGGGACATTGTTATAGCTATGTGTTAGCTGTCCTGGAAGGGGACTATATGGGATGAACCCCAAAAGTAAAGGGTGTCTGGCTGCCAAGTGGGCAGATGCCCAACTGGGCAAAGAAGAATACCCATCAGGTTTTGGTCTCTATTGAGAAAAAGCTGACAGTTGGCAGCCTGTGTACTGTATTACAGGCCTGCCTGACCATGCCCATGTCAGGGATGGTACAAACCTCGGCTGTAGAGAGCTGGGAAAGCCCTATTTAGAATGGAAGGTCTGAGGCATAGTTATACATTTTTAAAAGACTGACAAGAAAAATCAGAAGCTCTTAGAGCAGATCAGTATGTTTTTCTCCTCATATAATTCCTCTGAAATCTGGCAATGCTTAATAAGTCATGGCAATACATTTCTTTGCATGAAATCAATAAGACCGGTTTTCAGTAGTGATTTAATTAACCGGAAACTTTGACTGGAGTATCATGTTTTAAAGAAACCTGTCTGAGCTCTGAAGACTTGAAGCCAATAAGAGTGCGACGGAGAAAGCCTGATATCCTGCTTGGGAGCCCTGAAGATGGCTGGCACTGGAGCATCAGGCCCATGCCCTACCATCAGTGGTGGTTGGTAAGAGTAGAAGGGGAGCAATAAGGATGCCTCTGTGTCCCTGCGGAACCCCCACACACTCTGGACTGCAACGAGTAGGAGGGCTACTGATATGGGCCTTAAAGCCTAGAGCAAGGGCTCAGGTGGAGTTGCTCCTGGTGAGGGATTCACCTAACGCAGCAGATACTGCGGGCAGGCCTGATGGCAGTTGGATGGCTTGGCTTCCTGGCCCTACGGGTCACATTAAGATTCAATCATGAAATTCCAGCAAGGATAATCAGTTACCATTCTTGTTGTGTTTATGCAAACATCAGGCCAAATTAAATACAGTAGATAAATTGGTCTTGATTTGGCTTTTTGATAGCCATAGAGGACTTTAAGAAGAAAAATCCTATTTCAATAGAAGTTGTTAAAGCTTCTTTCCCTTCCACCAAACCATTTGTTATAGTTTGTCTCTGCCAGGTCACAAGCCCAGCTCCTTCTGTGCCCAGGACAGCAGGGAGCCTGAGTGGAAGATGACCTCTAACCAGACACACCCACTGCAGATCACCCTCAAGAAGACAGCGGACCTCGGCAGACCCCTTGCAATCCTCCTGATGCTGTTGGCTTTCGGCCCTTGCATTATTAACAGACTAGTCCAATTTGTCAAGAAGTATATAAAATTAATTCAGTTGATAGTTCAGTCCTTCTCATGATTGAGCCGGAAGTTCCAAGACAAGGGGGGAATGAAGGGACAGAACAGAACTGATAGCTGTGTCTCTAACTCCTCTCCCAGGAAAGCCACAGAATGTACCAGTTACTCAGCCTGCCCTTATTTCAGCCAATGTGAAAGTGGGGGAAACTAGCCCAAGACCAAGAGTATGCTAGCCACCCCCCTGTCTTTGTCTAACCAGACCCTAGCTGCACCCTGCCCTTGTGTCACTAGCCTCCGGCCCTCACTCAACCAACCAGAATCGCCCAAAACAGTGGTCAGAGTGTGCCCCCATTCCCGACCCAAAGCCCTATAAATTCATTGTTCCCTTGAGACTCGGGGCTCTCTCTTGCATCCAGTAATGGAGGCATGGGGGGGGACCAAGTCCCGGGCTTGAATAAAAGACTCTATGCGTTTGCATCGGACTCGGCTCCCTAGTGGTCTGTCTTGGGGGATCTTGAAATCTGGGCATAATAGTTAGGTCTGACATCTCCTGAGGGATGTAGCAGTGCACGAAATGGCAGGCAGCTGGACAGGAACCAAAGCTGGAGCCAGGTGCTCCGTTCCTGCTCATCCAAGCCCCACTCCACCTGCCACCACCAATTGGTAGCACTGTGGCATAGGCAGCGAAGGCTCCTGCTGCCACAGCTGCACTCTCCAGGTATGAGCCTGGCTTCTGCCTGAGCAAGGGTCCCACTCTGGGAGCTCCCTGGCCATCAGGGGGAAGATCCTGTGTTGAGCATCTGCCATCCCCTGGTCAGTGTGCATCATAGCAATGACTCATAAGGGTCCCTTAGGCTTTTGGCCCAATAAAACCTTACTATTCACAGATGACATCTTGCCACTATTAGAATACTAGTGGCCCTATTTAATTAATTAATTAATTAATTAATTAATACTAAGGAAATACTAATTAATACTAAGGAATTAATGAGAAGAAATATTGTAATGCCGCTATTTGCCCTTTCTCTATAATAGAAGTGTCAACCAAATTCAGGATTGACCATGACAAATTGAAACACATGCATGCAATTGGCGCCAGCAAGAGCTGCATATGTTTCGCACATGGGCAGGTCAACCTGGAGTGACAGAGAGATAGCGAGAGGGTGTGAACTTGCTTAATTAGACCTGCTGTCTGAGTTAGCTAAATTTTTTCCAACCCAGTGAAGCAGCGCAACTTCTCTTTCAGGTAATTGTCCACAACACAGCAGTAAATTTCAACACAAAGCAGATTATTATTGTAGCTCACCCAGGGAGAACAAAGAGTAAACCATTTAACTGCAGCAGTGTTTGAATATATTCTTCACAGTGAGAAAACCTGAAGTCATTTACAAGTTCCATCATTTCTTCCTTATTTTCAGTCAGGTCCAGTTTCTAAGCTTTCTAAATCTCTGTTTTCTGGCTAATGAAGAGAAAATAGGATGACACCGAGTCTACCATCTACCTATTCCATGACTCTGTGAGGATCAAATGACACATGGGAAAATGCTTCACAGATATTTGGTTAGTGTAAAATATTCCCACCTGGCTGTAAACCAAGTCGTGTTCCAGGACTGAAGAAACTGCAAGGAGGTGAGTCGCTGGGGAGAGGAAGCCGGGCATTGCTACATGATGTCATTACCCAGATGGACACTTAGCATATTTGCCTTTTATAAATGTAGATTGCCAGTGCACATCATGTATACTGGCTGTGGGTCTGATGGTCACAAAGACATACAGTCAGTCACTCAGTCTTTTATATGTAGAGAGGCCCAGTGTACAAAAATCTGTGCACTCGAGGGGGAGGGTGGGTCCCTTCAGCCCGGCCTGTGCCCTCTCGCAGTCTGGTACTCCTTGGGAGATAACGACCTACTGGCTTAGGCCTCCTCCCAGGAGGCAGAGGGCAGGCCCAAACCCTAGGTGCAGCCCCTGGTCGGGCTCAGAGCAGGGCTGATTGGGGAGTTGGGCGCCTTCCCCTGTCACGAACAGAGAGGGCGGATAGGGAGTTTGTGACCCCGCCCCCTGTCACACACAGAGCCGCAGGGCAATCAGGGGGTTTGGGCGCTGCCCCCTGTCATGCTGATCCCGGTGCCAGGAGGCCTCGCGGCTCGGCTGATCCCGGTGCTGGGAGGCATATTACCCTTTTAGTATATAGGATAGAGGTCTGGTGCATGGGTGGGGGCCGGCTGGTTTGCCCTGATGGGTGTCCTGAATCAGGGTGGGGGTCCCCACTGGGGTGCCTGGCCTGCCTGGAAGAGGGGATGATGGCTGTTTGCAGCTGGTCAGACACCCTTCAGGGTGGGGGTCCCCACTGGGGCTCCTGGCCAGTCTGGATGAGGGGCTGAGGGCTCTTTTCAGGCTGGCAGGTGTCTGAAGCTCCCAATTGCTCCTTTTTTCCTTTCCTTTTTTATTCTGGGCCAGCTTTAGCTCTGAGGCTTGGCTCCAGCTCATAGGTCTCGGCTGCTGAAAGCAGGTATCTGGTTTGTTTTGGTTCTATAATCGAAACACTGTTTCAACTCTAGCTCTGAGATCCTGGCTGGCTGAAAGCAGGTTTCTGGGGTTTTGTTTAGCTTCTATATTTGTAACAATGTTTCAAACTGCAAGCTCAGAGACCGGCAGCGGCAGGCGGGGAACGTTGGAGTCCTCTGTCACTGAAGCAAGCAAGCCTCATGTTCGCTTCAACCCTCCTGGCTGCCGGCCGCCATCTTGGCTGGCAGTTAATTTGCATATCACCCTGATTAGCCAATGGGAAGGGTAATGGAGGTATGGCTAATTACCATGTTTCTCTTTATTTAGATAAGACTAGAGGCCCAGTGCATGAAATTCATGCACGGGGGTGTCCCCTCAGTTTAGCCTGTACCCTCTCCTATCCGGAACCCCTTGGGGAATGTCAAGGATCACGCCTAAACTGGCAGTCTGATATCAATCTCACAATCTGGGACTGTTGGCTCATAACTGCTCACCTGTATCCTGCCTGATTGCCCCTAACTGCCCCACTCTGCCAGTCTGATCATTCCTAACCACCTCTGCCTGCTGGTCTGGTCAGGCCTAATTACCTCCCCTGCCAGCCTTGTCATCTCCAACTGCCCCCTCCACTGGCCTGGTCGCCCCTCACCGGCCACCCTGCTGGCCTGGTTGCCCCACGCAGCCTGCTGTTCAGTTTTTTTGTTGTCCCTCACCAGCCCTCCGGCTGGCCTTATCTCCCCACACAGACTGCTGTTCAGTCATTTGGCCATCCCTCACTGCTCCCCTTGTCTGCCTGGTCACCCCACGCAGCTGCTGTTTGGTGGACAAGTGGTTTCGGTCATCACAGTCACTGGCTTTTTATATATATAGACTACAGTCCAGGTGCACAAAAATTTGTGCACTCTGAGGGTTCCCACCACTCGTCCTATGCCCTCTTGCATCTGGGACCCCTCGGAGGAAGTCCACCTGCTGGCTTAGGCCCACTCCCTGGGCAATCAGGCTCAAGTTGGCAGTCAGACATCCCTCTGGCTGCTCAGCAGCCCTCGGGGGATGTCAACTTACCATCGGGGAGCAGATCTATGCTCCAGTTGGACATCCTTAGTGCTGCTGAGGAGGTGGGAGGGGCTCCTACCACCACCGCGGTGCTGGCAGTCATTAGCCAGGCTTGTGGCTGAGCACAGCCCACCCTGTAGGAGTGCACTGATCACCAGGGGACAGCTCCTGCATTGAGGATCTGCCCCCTGGTGGTCAGTATGTGTCATAGTGACCACTCATTCCCAGTCATTCTGCTGTTAGGGTCAATTTGCATAGTAACCTTTTATTTTATAGGATAGAGGCCTGGTGCACAGGTGTGGGCATACTGGTTTGCCCTGAAGGGTGTTGCAGATCAGGGTGGGGGTCCTGCTGGTTCCCCTGGCCATCTTGGGTAGGGGCTGCTGGGTGTTTGCAGGCTCATCACACTCCCTTCAGGATGGGGGTGCCCACTGAAGTGCCTGGCCAGCCTGGATGAGAGGCTGATGGCTCTTTCATGCTGCTCAAGCCCCACCCCAGTGGAGACCCTAACTCCATGAAGGTTTGGCCAGCCTGGGTGAGGGCCTGAGGGCTGCTTTTAGGCTGGACAAGACGGTGGCGATGGAAGCTCCCAGCCTCTCCTCTTTTTTTTTATATTCTGGGATTTATTTACCTAGTATAATTGAAAATTTGTAGCCTTGAGTGTAGCTCAGAGCCAGCCAGGGAGGGCGGGAGGCTTGGCTTCCTCCATTGCCAGGGGAAACCCAAGCCTTCTGCTCACTCCAGCTCCGAGGCCACCACCAGCTTAAAGCAGGAATCTGGGATTTATTTATCTTCTATAATTGAAAATTTGTTGCCTTGAGTGGAGCTCAGATCCGGCCATGGCAAGCAGGATGCGTGGCTTCCTCCATCACTGGGGCAATCAATCCTCCTGCTCAATCCAGATCCGTGGCTGCCACCTGCCTTATTGGTTGGGTTAATTTGCATATAGTCGCTCTGATTGGCGGGTGGACATGGCTTAGGTGTAGTGAAGGTACGGTCAATTTGCAAGTTTGTCCTTTACTAGTGTAGACTAGAAGCCTGGTGCTCAAAAATTTGTTCACTCGGGGAGGTTCGTCAGCCCAGCTTGTACCCTCTTACAGTCTGGGACTCCCTCGGGGGTTGTCCACCTGCTGGCTTAGTATGTCCACCTCAGCTGGAAATCAGACATCCTTCTGGCCACCCGAGAACCCTCAGGAATGTCCACCTGCCAGCAGGGAGAATGTGTAAGCTGCAGTTGGACAACCTTAGCAGTGCTGAGAAGGCTGGAGAAGCTCCCAAAACCACCACTTCGCTGGCCCCCATCAGCCTGGCTTGTGACTGAGTAGAGCTCCCCCTGTGGGAGTGCACTGACAACCAGGGGGGCAGCTCCTGCATTGAACATCTTCTCCCTGGTGGTCAGTGTGTGTAATAGTGATCAGTCATTTCCAGTTGTTCTGCTGATAGAGTTAATTTGCCTATTACCCTTTTGTTATATAGGACAGAGGCCTGGTGCACCAGTAGGGGCTGGCTAGTTTGCCGTGAAGTCCCGGATCAGGGTGAGGATCCTGCTGGTATGCCTGGCCAGCCAGGGTGAGGGGCTGAGGGCTGTTTTTAGCCCCCTGGTGACCAAATCTCCCAGACTCTCCTTTTTTTAGTTTTTGGGGGATTTATTGTTTTTGAGAGGGTAGTTTATAATTGAAACTTTGTAGCCTTTATCGGAGCCCTGGCCCAGAGTGGTCAGGTGAGAAGCTTTGCTTTCCTCATCACCAGGGGAAACCCAAGCCTCCTATTTGCTCCATGTCTGTGGCCACGGCCATCTTAGTTGGGTTCATTTGTATACTTCCTCCCGATTGGCTGGTGGGCGTGTCTTGTGGGTGTAGCAGAGTGATGGAATGATGGTTGATTTGCATCTTTCTGTTTTATTAGTGTAGACTCGAGGCCTGGTGCACAATATTTTTGCACTCTGAGGGGGTCGCTCAGCCTGGCCTGTCCTCTCTTTTGGTCTGGGACACCTCGAGGAATGTCCACTGCTGGCTTAGGCTCACTCCCCAGGGTACTGGGCCTAAACTAGCAGTCAGACATTCTTCTGGCAGCCTGGGGTGTCCACTTGCCAGTGTGGAGTAGGCCTAAGCCGCAGTCGGACATCCTTAGCGCTGCTGAGGAGGCAGGAGAGGCTCCAACCACCACCGCTGTGCTGGCAGCCATCAGCCAGGCTTGTGGCTGAGCAGCACTCCCCCTGTGGGAGCACAGTGACCACTGGGGGCAGTTCCTGCATTGAGCGTCTGCCCTTTGGTGGTCAGTATGTGTCATATTGACCAGTCATTCCCAGTTGTTCTGCTGTTAGGGTCAATTTGCATATTACCCTTTTAGTATATAGGATAGAGGCCTGGTGCATGGGTGGGTGCTGTCTGGTATGCCCTGAAGGTTGTCCCGGATCAAGATTGGGGCCCCGCTGGCATGCCTGGCCAGCCTGGGTGAGGGGCTGAAAGCCATTTTCAGGCTGGCCACACCCCACGGCTTCCCAAGCTCCCAGACTCTCCTTGAATGGAAACCAGCGCTGGCTGGAAGCAGATATTGGGGATTTATTTATCTTCTATAAGTGAAACTTTGTAACCCTGAGCAGAGCTCATGACCAGCCAGGGAATACGGGAAGTTTGGCTTCATCCATCGCCTGGGGAAACCCAAGCCTCCTGCTTGCTCCAGCTCTGTGGCTGCTGTCATCTTTGTGACAGAGTGATGGTTAATTTGCATATTGTTTTTTTATTAGATAGGATATGTAGATATACCCAAGTGCACAACAAGAGCACAAGGCTTGTCCTCTGTCAAAAATGTTTTTGAAAGTACACCATGAAATGTTTTTAGATAAGTGAGGAAGTTGATTTTGAAATTGAATGTGCATTACTTGGCATATTATGGACTTCCGGGAGCAATGGAAAGTGTTTTCACTGAGATGCTAATAATTCAATACTTGCATAATGAAGGAATTATTAGTGCATATGTGAAAGTGCATGGTGAGTGAGTGTAGCAGGACGATTAAGAAGCTTTTAGTAATGTCGAACAGAGATTGTGAGAAAGACAGTGCAAAGTAGAGAAGGAGAAAAGTTGACAAATGCTTGTCAAGATATAGGAAGGCACTGATAAATATGTACGTGGACATCATGGAATTTGCTGGCACTATGTTCAGGGGTGGACAGGTTTCTCCCAATGATGGTAATTTAAGAAATTAATGAAGATATAGAGCTAGGACAAGAAGTCAAAAGATAATACATTCCAGAATAACATTCTATAGCTCATTTAACCATGAGCTCATTGGAGTCTTAGAGGAAAAGTAAACATTTTCATTGAAAGAGGAAATAAAGTGGTGCTTTGAATAGTTGCTTTTTCCTTAAAACATTGATCTCCATTGTGATACCCTCAGGTAAGTATTTGTCATTTACAGGACCGCTGTCATGTGTGATAGAGAATTATGCAGGCGTTCCTTGCAAAGAGAAAACCCCTTCCAGGAGAAATTACCATTTGTCTCCAAGAAATGATGATGGCACTACTAGTTATAGGTAACCGGCAACAAAACATAAGGACACGTAATGTATGCTAGGGACTGTTGTTGGTGAGGTGAAATTCATCTATCATAACACTAAATATTTACCATTGACCAAATAAGTAGCATGTAGTATATTCAGAGTCCTAATTTCCATTATTTCCAACAGCAGCCAGACCTTGTCACCTTTCTGTTCCTTGTGCACAGGACTCCAGTTGTTCTAAATCCCCAACATTTCCTGATGTTTTCCTCTTCAAACATTGGAACCTACTTAGGAATAAAGTATCTCATTTTAGTTGATTGGCACTTCCCTAATGACCCATCCTTTCATGAGCTTGTTAGCTGTTTGTGTATCTTCTTTGGAGAAATGTCTCTTGAAGCCTTCTGCCCATTGGCATTTTCCTATCTGTGTAGTCAGAGTGTGTCCCTGTTCTGTATCTTAGAAGGTGATTTCAAAATACTTCTGCTTTATTTCCTTCAGTTATTCCGGCAGAGGTGATCTAGGTTCCCGAGTCAGGAAGCATTATGGCACACCATCTAGGGAGGATGCACACTGTGACCATGGCCTTTCAGGTTCTGGAGATGAGCACTCCTGTAGGAGACACAGGTGTTTAAAAGCCTTCTCTCTTTTTATCCAGTAGCACACTGCAGTTGTTAACTTGGACAAAATTAATACCGTGTTTTTTTAACATAGTGATCGTGATGGCTGTGGCAGCAGTCCTGGTAGATATTATTCTGAATATCGAACTGGAGGCTCTTACAGAGGTTCCTATGAGAGCTATGGTAAGTGTCCAGACAGACTGTGTGTAAGTGACAGGATTGGATTTAACAGGCCGCCTTGTGATTTACTCTAATTTTACTTCCATTTGCACAGGGAGGACTATATGCAGTATGGGCTTTGTATTATCTGGGAGGTCTTGTTTTCTTTTGTTAGCAGCTCATTTGGAACAGTGCAATTCTTTCAGGGGTGAAGGATCACACTCATTTATTGTCTTTATTAAAGAAACAAAGTACAACTTTTTCTTTTTCTTTTTTTTTTCTCACCTGAGGATATATATCATTGACCTCGGGAGAGTGGTACGGAGGGAGTGGGGCTGAGAGAGCTCTACATCAATGTGAGACAAATACTTTGTTTGGTTTCTTCATGTACAGTCCCCATCCAGGGACAGGAATGGACCCTGAAAACCAGGGTCATGCCCTTGACCTGGAATCAAACCCGATATCCTGGCACTGCAAAGGCTGGTGCTCAACACACTTAGGCACAACATCCAGGGGGTTCTTTTCACTTTTTGCTTTTGCAGAAGGAGAATTTGACAGTGTGAAGCATAGAAATAATACGAAGGTCAGGATTTCAGCCTGTTTCCAGAAAATGTGCCTTCACATATATTCATAACCAATTATTTCAGTTAAAACATTATTCTTCAGCTGTATTTTAGATAAATGTAAGCTCCCTTGCCTGCCTCATCATTACTGACATATTTTTAGCACAGTTGTATGTATAAAAGCATAGGTTTTCCAACTATTTAAGGCTTTACTAGGGTCATGTCATACTGACTTAAAATTATTCGTTAAGATGTGAAAGTATTGTTATCTGGTCACTGACTTTACAGGAAGCTCAGGTGGAGCACCACCAACATGAGGGCCCCTCTGACTTATGGTCGAAGGAGTCACTGGGATGACTATTACAGCCGCAGAGGAGACGGATATGATGGAGGGGGAATAACAATTACTACAACAGCCGATGGGACACCCCTCTAAGAGGACCTGAGCGTGGTGCTGGCAGTGATCATAGGATTCACCATCTACGCAGGAGAGAGTGAATCATACAGTGCAGTAACTAAACTATTGGGCTCCTCTGGAGGAGACATAGGGGAAGCCCTTGTGACAAAGGAAGTAGACACTGAAATAAAAAATAATGCTAAGGTATGGTTGCCATTTAATTTGTAAAAATATTGTCTTCTGTTATTTAAGAATGACTAAAAGTAAATGGTGGGATTACGGAAGAAGCAAGAATTATCAACCCTTTATGAAAGTTTTGGATAGAATGCAAAATTTGAATTATTAAAAGCTTTTTCATAAGTGTTAATTTAATTACAATATACTTAAATGTTTAATTGGAACACTTGTAGTGTTAAAATTTTCAGAAAAAGTTTCCCACAAAAATGATTTTGTCTGTTTTTACTACAAACATACAAAGCAATGTGTTTGGATGGTGAATTATATTTATGGCCCTAAATTTCCCAGGGTGTCTAGGACCATACATACATAAAGTCTTTGAAGTGAACTGCATACAAAATGAAGCAGTGTGTTACTTCTTCAGGGCATGCTGCCCTACTTTCCAGTTAGGGAGGGTAAACAAATGAGGTATTCTCCTTGGAAAACGTAAATGGATAAAAGGATTGAAGAACCTCTGACAAGGCTGCAAAACAAGGATTCCTCCAGCTCTGTGGCCCACACTTTGCCCCCTAAGATACTGATAAGGAGCAGGCCGATCCCACTGGCCCCAGGAGGAAGAGGAGACCTTGGGGAAATAGGAGATGGTGGTGAGCAGCAACAGGGCAATGTGGCGTGGCAGCACAGCAGCCTAGGCCTTGGCATGAGGAGGATTTGCAGACACCTATGGAAAGGAGTATAGGAAGAACATGTCATGGCAGCCCCTGTTGAGGGGCAGGTGGCAAGGCCTGAAGGTGCTGTGGGCGGCCTAGAGGGAGAGTTCAGAGGAGGGGCTGAGGTAATCTGCTTTGACTCTGAGTGACAGTGGACATGCACACTCCCTCCTCCTGCCTAAGCCCCCCTGCCTGAGCTGGAATTGCACTGCCCTTGTTGTACTGGTAGTTCCTGTCTCAGGCACACACCCTGCGGCCCTGGTGTCACAGGCTGTTTCCCTCCCAGCATCCAGGTGTCCCTGTGAGAGAAAAGCAATGGCCCAGGAACCTGGCAGCACACCGGAGGAGACCCAGGCGGCCCCTCCTCACCCGTCCTGTCCGCTCACTGGGGGCCATCGTCCACTCATAGTTCTTCAGGGGGTTGAGCCACAGGTCCTTGCTGATGATCTGGTAGGGCAAACAGACCTGGGTTAGGAGAGCACAGGGACCCGAATAGAATCCCAAGCAGCAGGCGGACACAGGAAGCTGTATGCTGGCATGGGCAACGACATCCCACCTCAGCAATCCTGCCAGATGCTGCCACACTATGGTCAGAGAACCAGTAGAAGAAGCTGGGGCTCCTGTCCTGGTGCCTGTGCATGGAGGCTTCTCATTCACAATGCTGGGACCACTGAATGGGAGAGGCACGGGACCCTGTATCCTGCAAGGGAGGGGTCTGTGAAGCTGGGCACAGCACCTTCCAACCCTGCCCACCACCAGCTGCTATTTGTATCGGGCTTGGGAATGCCCTGGAGAGACCCAGCATGAAGCAATGCAGATTTCTGCCAGTGCTGGATCTTGGGTTGTTTTTAACATTTTTTTCTGATGCCAGCTGCTGCTTGTTTGAGAGGTGTTAGAGAGTCTGAAGCCTGAGCCAGGCCAGGCCATGCATATGGAAAAGCTGCTACAAACAGCTTGGCTGGAGCTGCTAATTAGATGGGGTGCGGACTCAGGAAACCACTAAGGTGGAGGAAAAAGTGTGGGCCATATATATTTATTATTAAAAGTTATGCAAATGCCCCCTAGATATTAGCAAAGTTTTACATGTCTCCCATATGATGAGAGATTACATGCATTGCCCTCTCTTCATTTTTGCATTGTCAGCTTTTATTCATTTTAAAGTGTTCCCAGGTGGTCAACAAGTGTGTACTAGCTTGGAAATAAAGTATTGAATCATTCGTTCAGAGTGATTTGTTATTTTACCTATAGTCTGTATTATTTTTATTACTTCTCTGGTTAAAATGCCAGAAGTAAAAATTCTCCATTTGAATTGCATTCTTTGCTTACAGTTTAAAATGATTTCATCTCTTCTATTATGAAATAGAATCATTACATAATCTATCGTATGTTTACATCACTCAGCTATTTTTACTTAAATGGGTCTATGAATATAACATTTTAAAACGTAGCATTTTCATTATCATAAGTGCTTAAATTCGCTGATGTCCCAAAGTCAAATTGGCTGTGTAAACATAACTGATGGGATAGTAACTGATGCACATAAACAACTTCAGTAAGAAAATTTGGTATTATATTTGTAAACAAATCCCAATAAAATTTCTGCCACACAGGGGCCCTGATACAAAGTGACAGCCATAAGAGCCATTCACATATTCTGAGTCTAAAATATTCCCTCGTGATCTATGCACCTCTGCCACATTCCCAACATTCAAGATATAGCTAATACCCCTTGGTTCCCTTGATTTTTTATGAATAAAAGGGTTTTCAAATGCCCCCACTGATTCCGCCTAATGTACCACCCTTATTTTCCTTCTCAACATTCTTGTGCATAATAGTACTTACTTTCTTTTCCTTGATTATCTGTTATCTCTACAACAAAACTCATTGCTGAATAAAATATGGCGTTTGTCGTAGTTAGAACCATTAGCACTCAGAAGGCACACGTGTAAATATCTGTTGAAAGAAGAAATTGAGGAATAACGTGTACACAAACTACATTTTGTTGTGCTTAGAAAGTAGCAAAAAGGGAATGACCATCAATTATTCTTCACAAGTCAAATAAATGGATCTTTGAACTCAACAAAAATTATGAGGCAAATCTAATTATTAGCTACTACAAAACCCTAAATATGATGGTAGAGTATAAAGGTCAATATGTAAAGAGTGCCTTCAACATACCAGAAACCAAAAGGACATTGAGCAAATTAAAAGGACAATGAGGAATCACCTCACTCCTGTCAGAATGGGTACCATCGACAAATGACAAGTGCTGGCAAGGTTGTGGAGGAAAGGGAACCCTAGCACACTCATGATGGGAAAGCAGACTGGTGCAGCCATAATGACAAACAAAATGGCATGTCCATAAAAAAATTGAAAACAGAACTCCCATATGACCCTGCCATCTCACTTCTAGGAATATGTTTTAGGAAACCTAAAAGACACATCAGAAAGAATATATGTTCCCCTATATTCATAGCAGCACAATTTACAATTGCTAAGATTTGGAAAGCACCTAAGTGCCTATCAACAGGTGAGTGGATAAGACAAACAAACTGCTGTACATTGACACAATGGAATACTACTCAGCAGAAAAAAAGGAAGAACTCTTTCATTTGCTAAGCATGGGTGGACCTATAGAGCATTATGCTCAGGGAATACGCCAGCCAGAACTACACAAGTATCGTGTGATCTCACTCTTATTTGGAATCTCATGAACAAAACACATTGATTTAAAAATCATGGAGGCGGAGACATGGAAGCATGGACAGGCTGTGGAAACTCACAGGGAAGGCAGGGGAGGGTGAGTGGGTGATGGCTGAGACATAACCAACCAAGGACCTTGTGTGAATGTATGCACAACCCACAGAAGCAGGCAATGGGGGCGGTCAGGGCCTGGGGAAGGGAGCTGGAGTGGCCTGGAAGGGTCTCTGGGGGGAAGGAAACAGACATATGTAATACTTTCAACAATAAAAATTATTTAAAAATAACTGCCATGAAAAAAAATGGAAAGAAAAAGGACATGTTATACATTTTCAGGGGACAGGGGCTGTGTACACATCAGGAGGACAGAGGCCTGATGTTAGCTCCTGATCCATAGGTTCTCAATACCTTTGACTTGGGTAGTCACTGACATTACAATTTTCTCAGACACCTACCCTTGTCAGCACAGAAGACAGGTGACATTTTCAAGTTGCCATCACTGCTAAACCAGAAGCCATGGAAGTGGACCCAGATGTTAGCAACCCTGATCGTCATGGTTCACTGGCTTGTGGATAGCTGACATGAGCTAACCTCTAGGCCAAGCTCCATGAGATTCTCATTACCCAGAGACCTGTGGGGAGTAGATGGTTCCATGCTCTGTCAGAGGTCTTCTCAGGGCATCGAAGGTGGCTTCCATCCCCTCTAAGTTCCAAGGTGTTCCTACCAAGGTGGGGAAACCATTAAGGAGAGCGTGCTGTCAAAACCTCTCAAAATGGACTGGGGTCTGTGCGAAGGTGTATCCTTGCTTTCAAAGAAGAAAGGCTTTACCATGGGCCACACATCTTTTCCCAACATAAGCCTTTCTGGAGGACTTTAAAGGATCATGAATTGAATCAGAGGGGCCTGGGACCTGGTCATGAGCTGGGGAGGGAGGACAGGAGTTGGAGCAGAGCATGGTGCTCGGTATTCACTATCTAAGGCCACAAGGGGTCAGCAAGGGCCTGTAGTTGGGAAAGGTACTTTCGTTGTTTTCCTTTGCTGTTTAGAGTCTCATTAGCTGCTTGCTGAGCCATTCCTAAGTGGGACACAAAGAATATTGAGTGTTTATGTCAATGTTTATTGTGTCAGGATAATTCCTTTTCAGGAAGTGCAAGTAAGCATCTCCCAACAGAGCGGGATCAAGAAGGGGTTGAGGGAGAATTACCAATCTCCAGCTCTGCCCGAAGTCCCTGAGCAGGGCAGGATTTGGATCGCACTAACCCCAGCCATCCTGTGATGTTCTTGTTACCTTTGTCCCACACAGCAATGGGGGATGTCCTAGGATTCCTCTGCCTTCAGCACTGTAACTCCTGCAATAGGAAAGTAAGGACACCCAAAGCGGGCTTGATTCCCTCGGCTCTGTCATTGGGCTCCGTCTGTCCTGACTCGGATGGGGCAAAGGCAGGTTTACAGCTGTGAGTATGGGAAACACAGAGTTTATGCCTGTATTATTGTTTATTAATCATGGTATTCTTTTCCACATGAACAACTGTTAAGCTACTTTTGCTCCACCCTGGATATATAAAATAGGCTCTCACATGGTTATTGATTACTGAGGCAGGAAAGTCCCAGGAGCTGCCCACTAAGCTACAGAGACAGGAAAGCTGGTGTTGCCACTCAATTTCACTACAAAGGCCTGAGATCCAGGGGAGATGATTATGTAAATTTCAGTCTGAGGGCAGGAGAAGGTGAGATGAGATGTCCCCATTCAATCCATGAGACACAGGGGGAGTCAGATCCTTCTTACCTGGCCTTTTGTTCTTCTCAGATCCTCATGGGTTGTTTGAGTTCAATCTCACGGGAGGGCAATGTGCCTGGTAAACTGAGTCAGCCAGTGACATGTTGGTCACAGCCAGGAACACCCTCACAGATACACCCAGAAATAGTATGTAATCCCAGAACCCCGTAGCCCACTCAAGATAACCATTAAATTAATCTTCACCATGAACACCTATCCTAATTGCCCTGAGAATGAGGACCTTGCTATGATATACTCTTTCAGTGCTAAAACCGTGAAAATTCTGGAAAAATGGCTAGAGTCGGTCACAGTGCAGTTTTTCCAGTGCTTCTGCCAGGCTGATTGAGACATGCAAACAGTTCTTGGCCTTGTATATACACAGCAGAAATACATATGTGCCAGGTAGAAACTCATCGACGTATCGCAGACCCCTTGAGGGTCCTTGCAAAGAGGGCACACACACACCCGGTATCTCTTCCCTTGTGGGGAAAAAGGAGCCATTTTGGAAAGAGGCCAGGTGATAGGGAGACAGGCATTGTGAGAACTGCCTCCAGATTAGGAGTCCATTGCTCTAAGGGAGAGGACATTCTCCGTAAAACAGAGTTGCAACTCCAGACCTTTACTGCTCAGCCTCCTTGGATATGGTGTCACAATGAGGTATGCCAAAAGACTGAGAGCACCTTACTCTCCTCAGTTCCTCAGCAACACAGTCACCTTTTCTCAGTTGCTCTTCTTTCAGCAACGGGCCCAGAGAGGGACCACCCACTGAGAAGGGCCATCCTGCCAAGAGAGCCTGGGCACACAGAACTGAAGTGGGCAACAGTAGAAGAAAATCCATCTCTGGCGCTCTGCTCTGCGGTAGAGATGAAAACACTTAAAGTGGAGATGATCCTGAGAACTGTAAAATGGCCCCATGCATGCACGCCCTCTTCTCCCCATGACTGCAGTTGAAGAGTTGGAAAGAGTTGCATATTCTGGGACTCTGACACACAGGTAAAGAGGAGACTGTCACTGACCCAAAAAAATAAGCTAGAGAGACAGTTTGCGTGCCATGGTGAGAGAGGCTCCTGCAATGTTTCTCCAGCCCATTGTGAATGAAGGCTGTGGAAGCATCTTCAGAGCATGAAGGGAGCCTGTGAGCACAGGTCCAGTTTAATTCCCACTGTCCCATGAGCTGGCTCCACTGTGTAAAGAGTGTCACTCCTTGTATGTGAGCAACAGTAATGACCAACCTCGTCCTCCAACTGCAGCCCAGGCATGGTCAGCATGGCTGTGTTGCCAGACTTGGGGCCAGAGAAGTGCTCAGGGATTCCTGAGGGCCAGTGTGACCCCATAAATCAGGAGGTTAGGGGCCATGTCAGAGACATAAACGGTACCAGGACACATAAATGTAACACCCACTGCCATCACTGCTTCCAGCAAGCAGATGGTGACCTACTTTCCAGGTGTGCCAACCTGAGGGCAGACAAGGACACAGGACCCTGAAAGGACCAAGAACACAATCTGGTGAGCCAACCTGAGAGAATGGGGATAGTTTGAGTGTTTCTTCTTACTCAGGACACACTGAGACCTGGCGACTGTATCAAACCTTGGTTGCCCCTGTCTTTCCTCCTGGGGCATCAACATGTTTCTTGACTGAGGAATTGAGGACTTCCCTCATGTGACATAGGTAGGAAAGTGAGGACAGTGACTGAGGTGGTCTAGGAAAACATCCAATGGCTTGCTTACTCAAGAACCATGGACAAATCTGGACACTTTCATTCTTTCTCAGCCATTTCCTTGACACACTCAGTTGCAATGAGTCCTCATGCCCCCCTTGTCCCAATCTGCACAGTGTCTGAGGCTCAGGGCCCATTATTGCCACTTCCAGAAGTAGAAATATTGGGAAGTTGAAATGTTGGGATGCAGCAGACACAGGGACTACCCCTCTATGGCAGACACAGACTCAAGAGAATCTCCTGGTAAACAACAGAGAGGACTTCATACAGGTCAGGGGTAAAGCACAGCAAACTTCCTCCCCATATGAGGACAGTGGTGCCCCCTGATGGCCTAAGATGATTCAACCTGAGCTTCAGAGAAGGCAGCTGAGAGGGAGGTGGCAGACACTGCTCTGTCTGCTTCTCTTACTCTTTCAAGTCCAATCCAGCTCAGTACCTGGCCCCTCGATAACTCCTACATGCATCTGAGCCCAGTTACCTTTGTATCCCAGTTTTTTTCACATGGGCTGTCACCTGCCACAGGAGGTGGACTAGACCCTCCCCTTAGGACCATTTTACTTGTTTCTAAGTAGTTTTGGCAGAGGTTTAGTGCTCCTGAGGGAGTTCTTTGCGTCGCTTGAGGAGACATTAGACGTTGAGTAAAATCAATTGCAGGAGGGCAAGTGGGTGAAAAGAAAATGGGATCAAGGGAAGACAGAATGACTTCCCACAACGTTGAAGGTCACAATACCCATGATGGAGAGAGCTCAGTAGGATTGATTGCCACTGAGAGGAAAACAGGAAGTGGGATCCTGAGTTTGAGATTCTGGGAGGTGACTTGGCAAGAAACCTAACCCCAGGTCCTCTCCTAAGAGTGTGGCAGGATCTCAAATGGGGCACACCATGTTCTTCACTGTACCCCCTTCATGATCCACTGGGAATCCTCACCTCTGAGCCAGGAGACTTCTGGTGGCAAAATCTGCCTCATGCACAGAGAGATGGTTGGCGTGGAGTATTCTTCTGGAAAGAGTTGGATTTGGAGAACAGACAAGTCAGAACCGAGTGGTCCTTGCCAGATTGACATGGCACTGTACTCAGGTAATGACTGGAAGTCCTATGGATCAAGATGCTACCACAAAGCTAGGGCACAAAGTTTGTATTATTGTTCATACCACAGCACAGACATTCTGAAGAGCAAAGGGTGGTGACACCTTGGCTAAGGGAGGTCAGACATCTGTGATGGAGTAGAGCCATGTAAATTGGATATGTTAGGCAGTGACAATATTCTATGTGATACCATGCATTCAGTGTCAGTGCCTAAACCTGTATGTGCTCCATTAAGTCAGTTTCCACAGTAATGTCTTTGGTGTGAGATAACACTGAAGTGGTACTAATCCCTGACCTGTTCTTAAATCCATCAGCTGGACCTGTGGACCAAGTAGACTGAGTCCTCATCTCCTGGGAAAAGTGTTGGAAGCCCTAGGCACATTCCAGTTATCCTCATCCTTCCTTCAGGAAGCAGACCTCTGACCTTCATGGAGTTCCACCTTGTCCTCATTCATTGCTCCTTATTCTGTCAGGACCACAGGGACCCAGAGCCAGTGCTTCAGGAGTAACCACACTCATTTAACACCATCCTCTACCCGTGTGCCCACATGATAACATGTGACATATACATGCTAAGCATTGATGGCTGCCAGAGTTGGCAGAAGGACCACTTGCAAAAATAGATAATAACCAATAGAGCTAAAAAAAATATTTTTAAACACACTAATATTTATTCCCAAACACATACTTTCAGGTCAAAGATATACAATAATATCCTTTCAGAATGCCAATTAGGAAGAAAGATTAAACATCTGGATATAGTACATGATAAAGAGAGAGGCACCTGTCACAGAGGTTCTGTGACACATGAAAGGTCATGCCCTGTGGTGCTGAGTCTCTGACTGAATCTTATGGGAGAACAGTGCTGGGTACATTGGCCATAGTGACACCGAAAACACTTCTAATCCCTTCCATCAAAAATGACCCTTCTTCCACATCCGATAAAAATTAAACAGGTGTCCAATCGTGTTACTTGAGAAATGCAGGGACCATGTCTACCATCTGAGACTCCAAATTCCCAGGGAACAGTGTGCTTCTTATTCCAGCAAGGTTTCATTAGAGAGACCCTGGTCACCCAACAGCTTGTCCTGGTTCTCCTGGTAATAGTCCCTCTTATGAAATAGTGACTACCTTTTCAAAAGGAAAAGGTGGTCCACCTTTGAGGAGAAACACTAGAAGGGCTGATGGGGGCTCCCACAGTCCTACACACATCGAAATAACATGCAACCTATGGGCCTTGCTGTTACAGTCAGGGGCCACAAACAATTTCAGATGCAAAGGAAGAGGGTCAGCAGAGCCATTACTCTCTGGTTCGTACTGGTGTCCAGCAAAGGGACATTGCTCCCCCCCCACACACACACATGCACACAAACACAAACACACACACCCTACATGCAGGCTCACCCCTCTGACCAGCTTTACACAGAGTGGGGCTGGGACTCAGGATCTTCTCCGAGTCTTCATTAGCAAGAGACCCTTTCCCACTGAGCTGTGACACAACTCGAGGGGGTCCACGTGAGTCACTGTTGCAGCTTGGACGATTAAAGCATGATGGTAAACAAAGCAGTACTTGGGAAAATGTCACCAAGTGACTTAAATGGAGAAAATTATAGCAAAGACTTAACTTCCAGGTAGGGTGATCATCCATGTCATTTCTAAGAGCTGACATCTGCAGGGCTGAAAGTCAGAGAGGACTTACAGCCTTTAGATCATGAGGTCACACACCAGGGCTTGTGGCAAATGGGCCCAGCTTCCTTTAACACTCCTGGACGTCGTGGCCTGATAGTTACGTGTACTTGTACTGTTTGATGCACTTTAACTTGTATTATCACTGAAAAAGTGTGGCAGCATCACGGAAATCTTTGGGGACCCCTGAGGAATGGGGCCACCTCCCACAGATTCTGCAAGATCCAAGCAGCCATGGGCTGCTTCTATAAGCATCCTTTAGGTACCTGAGCACAGAGGTGATTCTGAGAGGTCACAGAGCCTTTCAGACAAACCCCAGCCTCAAACCTTCCTTGGTTCTGGGTAGTATTGGGAGCATAGAAAGAGAGAAAATCAAATAGGAAGGAGTGGAGAAAGGAAGAGAAGGAAATAAAATTTTTCCTTTATTCTTATTCCCACTTCATTTGTGGATAACTGAATCCAGGTGGTCTGCACAGGTATGAGAGGCTAAGGGATTTAAAGTGAGGATTTCCCAGAGGATTGTGGGAAATCTACCCAATAAGCACATGAGGGGCCTCCTTGTGGCTTTTACAATGAAAGGTTTGAATGAGTGGTTGTCTGGATGCACAAAACACAAGTAAAGACAACAAGCCAGTAACAGAGAGTTTCCTTTGGGAGTGTGTGTGAGAGAGGACACTATCTGAAGAAAACAAGCTGTGCTCTCAATGCTTTGGGAGGGCAGGGAGGATAGAGAGAGGATGAATTTTCCTCAGGGCCATGTTGCATGAGTCCATGCTCAGAGTGGGGAAGCATCTTCAGAGCAAGGAGGGAGCTTGTGACAACAGGGCAGGTGTTGATCTCACTCTCCCACAAACTTGCACCACTTGGATAGTGCCACGGCTCATGTGATGAACAACAGTATTAATCAGCCCCATCCTGCAATGGCAGCCCAGGCCTGGGCAGCGTAGCTGTTTTTCCACATTTTTAGCAAGAGAATAAATAAGGGATCACTTATGGCCATTTTTGGATTTTATAAACCACCAGTATAGGGCCATGCCTGGTCATTCTTTTTACCAGGAGACATGATCATAACAACTAAAATCATCACTGCATCTGGCACAGGTGGAGGAGACTGACTGTCCCAGAGCCCTGGACACTGAGTGAGGCTGAGTCAGGGCAGACTGGGCCCAGGACCCTGAATACAGCAAAAGCACTCACTGGTGGGTGCAGTGCTGGGGACCTGGTGAGCCTGAAGAGGAGGCAAAGAATCAGGCCAAGGTGAACCCACGGTCCCTTCCATGGAGGCCTCACCTGGGCCCTGAGTGAGGAGGGTGAGCAGTAGCAGAGGCCAGGTCATGGTGGAGCTACACCAACAATGCTGCCTTCTGACACCCCAAGCCTGAGCCTGGCTCCCCACACTTCTCTTATCTTCTCCCCTGCCTCAGAGGAGGGAGGGGCCTCCATGCAAATCTGCTTCCTTCACCTGCCTCACCACATTCCAATCCAAACTGACATGGAGTCTACATACACCTGCAACCCTGGAAAGAAGAGCTTTACCAAGAATGAAGCTCTTGCCCTGGCTGGGTGACTTAGTGGGTCACAGTATCATCCTGGTATGGCAAGGTTGCCTGTTTATTCCCGTCCAGTGCACATATAGGAATTCACCAATGAGTGCTTATGCAATAAGAACAAAAACTCCATGTTTCTCTCTCTCCTCTCCTTTCTCCCTAAATTCAATTAGTAAATGCTTTTAAAACAGTCAAACTCTTTAATATACTCTAAGTAAGGTCAGACTGAGCCCATAAATCACGCAGAAATGGAGCCATCCAGGGGATACCTACCTTTTCTCCTGGGGGACTCCTGGTGTCTCCTGGATGAACTATCCCAGGACTTCCCCTTTGTGTGGTGTGGGCAAAGGTAAAGACAGCTTGACTGAGGAAGGTTCAGGCACTCCATTTACTGGGTGTCAATGGCAGAGCTGGGGACTGCATATTGCCCTCCACCCCTTATTCCCCTTGGTGAGGGTGGCTCCTCTGCATGGTTCCATCCTCTGTCTTTGCAGTGGTTTTATTCGGAAGCTGAGCCCTTGCATGTATTGGCTCTTTTAAGAGATGATGTATCAGACACAACAGTTTGGGGACCTCATGTGCTCTCAGGGAAGCAGCACTTCAAACTTCATCCCAGGACAGCATAAAGCCCAGCAAGTACCTTCCCCACATCCAGGCTCTTGTGCCCCTAGTGTCCTAATACTATACATCCCCCTGGAGGCCCAAGACTGTGAATTCCTCAGGGAAGTCAGCTGAGGGGAAAGGGGTGATTCCCAGATTACTTCCTTCCCATCTTCTGTCCCTTCCAGCTCAGTACCAGATCCCCTGGCCCCTTCAATTTCCCGGTGAGCCCATTGCCCTTTGCCTGTCAACTTCCCTGGACTGGAATGTGTCACCTCCCAAACCAGGTGGCCCAGATGCTACTCTCAGGCCTGATTCGCATGTTCTACCATGTACTGGGTACAGGGGTGCTGCTTGTGAGGCAGCTCTTGGCTCAAGGCTGAGGACACATTACCTAAAACCACTGAATAGGAAGTTTGGATGAGGATCATGGTGCCAGGTGAGACAGACTGACTTCTCAAATTGTGAGGAGAAAAGATATTGCACAAAGAAGCAAAGGCTCTGTGGGATTGAGAAGTCCCAGGAGCTTAGAATAGCAGAAGTCACGGTGAGAGATGGGCTGGTTCCTTGTGGAGATTCCAGGGAGAGTCTGTTTCCTGGCTCCTCTAGTTGCTAGGTCACCAGCATTCCATGGCTGTAGCTACATGACTCCAGTCTCTGCTCTGTGGTCCCATCTCCTGCTCATCTTCTGTCCCCAACTCTGCATGCACACTTTGGTAATCCACTGTATTAGTCAGGGTTCTTCAGAGCAGCAGGAGGTTATGAGGACTTGGCTGGTGTGATTACAAAGACTGAGAAACCCCAAGATCATTAAGCTGGGGGGCCCAGGAAAGATGTTGGTCTAATTTTGCCTGAGACTGAGGACCTGAGAATCAGAGGAGCTGATGATTTAAGATACATTGTGAGGACAGAGGCCTGTGAGATGGGATGTGATGCCCCAGCCCTATGGTGATCCATGAGTATAGGGGTGAGTTCCTCCTTTTGTTCTAGTCAGGTTCTCAGTGCAGTGATGCTGTGCACATAGGGAGGGTGATATCCTTTTAGGGTCCACCACTTCAAATGCTAATCTTATCTTGAAACTAGCTCAGAGACACACCCAGAAATCATGTTTAGGTTGGGCTGCTGTCCTGTCCTGTGGGCTGTGAAACCAAGGCATACAATTAACAATCCCAGTCCCCATCTCAAAGCCTTCATCCCATCTGCAAACTCCCTTTTGCCTTATTAGGTAACATTCCCAGATCCCAGGGATTAACACCAGGATATCTTTGTGGCCTCATTACCTAGGCTCTGGAACCAGCCTTCCAGTCCTGCACAGTGACACACACACACACACACACACACACACACAATGGCTCTGAAAGGCTATTCTCAGGATGTTTTGCACAGTAGCACATGGAGGTGTTCCAGACACAGGAGCTACCCCAAACCAACTTTTAAACAGCGTTTAAATTGACCTGGCTGTCCTTTTCTTGAAATACTTTTAATATTAATGGAAACCTGAGAGTCTGATCCCACTGCTTAGTACTGCACACAAAGCAAGGGAGAGATTTAGAAATATCCATCAGTATAGCCATGTTCACAGTCTAGCTTCTGCAGCCCTCACTAGTGTGTCCCATTGAAATATGCCTTACCATAAACCAAAGCGGACATTTTCCTTCTACAATCAAAGACATTTTAAGACGTCACTTATGAATTCCCACACTGGTTCCCATGTGGTTCTTTGTTTAAGGAATTCCTTCCCTCCCATCACGGGTAGGAAGAGGCTTTCTGTATGGAGCCTGGGTGACATCCCTTGGCACCTCTCAACTTTCTGCCCTTTCCTTCCTTGAAGTCTAAGGAGGCACCGGGCCCAGCCCCTACCTGGCATTACAGAATTGAAGGACAGGTGATCAGGATTTGACTCCACCTGAGAGAGGAGAGGCTCCCCCTGGTCCCTGTGAGGCTCTGCTCCAGGAGGGGCAAGGAGATTCCACAAGTGTGGACTGATGGCTACACTCTGAGTTTGGGAAAATACGGAAGAGTGAAGAGCTGGGTACATAAGAATCTGGAAGCACAGCTCAGGTTTGTTCAGAAGTTCTGCACTAGACTCAACATTCATGACACCGGTGGGTGAATGAATTTCTTCATGCTTTTGTCTAGGCATGTTAGGTGAATGCAGTTAGGAGGAAGTTGCTCACCAGACAAATCCCCACACTATCTTTTGATAGGTGGGGCAAAGGAGTCAATTTGGAAATATTTCATGAAGATGGAAAGGACACTGTGCCAAGCGTGGTACAAGGGCAGCGGGTAGGGCCTTGGGGAAGGCAATTTTGTACAGAGCACAGGATTTGTCCCTCCAACTCTCCCCCAGCTCAGTCCTCATGAAATATTGACCGATTGCTGTGTCAAAGGAGAAAGAGAGCCTAAAGGAAGTTCTCATCTGTGGTGTCTCTTGAAGTACGCTTCCTTTTCAAGGGGCCACCAAACTGGAGTAGGTTCCTCATGTCCATGATGAGAGGTGAGGAGTTCAGAGAGAACTCCAGCCATGGAGACATAAATGTCCCTGGACACAGGGAAGCAGGAATTCAGTGAGCAGGGATCCTGGGAGCTCAGGCAGGTTTGCTCTCATTTCCCCCAGTTGCTTGAGGCACTGTGGTAAGTGCCACAGATGTGATATAAAACAATGACATCAGCCCCCTTCCAGGCTGGAGCCTAGAGATGGTCACAGAGGCTGGAGTGCTGAACCGGTAGCCAGAGGAATGGTCTGAGATCCCTGAAGGCTACAAACTGACAGGATCCATCAGGAGTTGAGAGGCAGTGCCCTTGCCTTATTGGGGCTAGGCCACCTCATTATAACCCGCACTCCTCCCCACCCAGTGTCACTGGCTCTTCTGGAGCTTCTGCTTCAGAGACCTGAATGCTGAGGGAGGTTGAGTCATGAAGAGAGAGTTCATGAACTTGAAAATGAAGACAAAGGCACAGGCAGATTGCAAGTCCAGGACCATGGCTCCAGTTGAGCCTCAATGAAATAACTGGTCACCCAAGAAACAAACTATGCCTGTGCAGTGATCAAGGGTGGTGAGGAGCACAGGGACCCAGACATGCTAGAGGCTCTCAGAGTGCCTCCTGAGCCCAGAGCTGGACAGGGCAGCCTACCCCTGGGGTTATTGGTCTCAGCAGGCTGTCCTGTGTTGGCGGTGGAGGTGGGAAGGTGTTCATGCCTATTCATTCAGAGGCCTTCTCTGAGCCTGGACTGTCTTCACTGTCCCCCCTTACTTCAGACCCCTAAAGGTGGGACCTCAAAGAGTGTCCTGCCTCCTTGGGTCCTGGCCAAGAGGGTGTGCCTGTTATGTACGTTTAAGTATAAATCCGGGAGTGCTCCCCATGGAGACAGGGCCCCTGAGCAGAGTTACTCAAGGGACAAGAGATGAGACCACAGGACCCCATAAGTGTGAACCAAGGTTTGTTCCAAAGTTCCACAACTGTCTAAACCAGCCATGGGCAAACTACGGCCCGCGGGCTGAATCCGGCCAGTTTGAAATGAATAAAACTAAAAAAAAAAAAAAAGACTGTACCCTTTTATGTAATGATGTTTACTTTGAATTTATATTAGTTCACACAAACACTCCATCCATGCTTTTGTTCAGGCCCTCCAGTCCAGTTTAAGAACCCACTGTGGCCCTCGAGTCAAAAGTTTGCCCACCCCTGGTCTAAACAAACATTCACAATACATACGCATAAAGTACTCTCTCATCTATAGGTGCAATTGGAATCTCAATTAGGAGCAGTTAAGGATGCCCTGAGTCTCACCCCACACCCTATACCCCACACCCCACACCCACACCCCACTTGGAGGTTTGGCAGAGCCCAGAGACCTCTGCTCAGCACAAACCTTAGTGAGCCCTGGACTGAGATTGGGGACACTGGGGCACAAACAAAGTTTCCCTACTGTGTCCCTAATTGTGGCTGCAGCTGCCAAACAGGCAAACAGAGCTGCCACATCTACCCTTGCAGTGTCTCCCCTAGACCAGTGCTTGCAGCATCTCCCCTGGGACCACTTTCACCAACAGCAGCCCCTCCCCAACCCTGGAAACAAGGTATCCAGTCTTATAGTACCTGCTGTGCTGCACATAGCACAGGGCCAGGGCCTCCCTGTCCAGTATGGTAGCCAGCAGCCTCATGTGATGATTAAGCCCCTGAAATATATCCAGTGCACTTGAGGAGCTGAGTTTTTATTTTAATATAGCTATCAAGGTAACATATACTTTGGTTATTGTTTAGAACACCTTGGGTGTGTGAATGAATCTATTTTCTCAAATGTTAGGAAATGCAAATACAGACCCAGCATTCCTGATTTAAAAAGATACAATTTAGCACTCAATTCTTAGTGAGGTGGCCTGTGAGAGACGTCAAACTAAGAAGACTTTGTGCAGAACATGAAGGTAAAATACCTCATTAATATTTTTGTGGCTGCTTGGTTCTTCTAGGCTGGGCGAATAGCCAAATTAACAGATAGAGATTAACAGGAGAACATCAGGGGTTAGTACATGTGCAAGAAGCTTTCACATAGAATTGATGTAGCCATAACATTACAAACACACTGAGGCAACATTGGGTATATGACATTTTAAAGTTTTTAAAGCAAGTTATTGATTTCAGAGAGGAAGGAGTGGGGACGAGAGGTAGCAACATCAACGATGAGAGATAATCATTGATCCTCTGCCCCCCACGGGCACCACCCAGCGGATGCAGCCTGAATTCATTTTCCTACCATGTGCCCTGACAGGAAAATGAATCCTGACTCCTGGCTCATAGGTCCATGCTCAACCACTGAGCCAGGCGAACTGGACTATATACTACGTATTTTGAACAAAGGAGAAAGGGGGGAGATTATTTTTCAGAAGTGAGAATGGGCGATTTCCAGGTAGTTGAGGAAGAACAGAACACATCTGTCAGTAAAGTTAAGAAACCATGAGACACGGGTTATCTAGCCAACTGACACCAGTCTGAGCCCTCTTAGCCAATAGTTAAGAAATAAAGGAAACAAAGATTCTGCCACCCTAAAGCTGCCTTTGGGGATATTGATTTTCAGCTGTTTATTTAGAAGCCCAAAAGTCAGAGAGAACATTTGGGGAAACCCAACCCGCTCCTGTCCAAAAGATTCAGAGAGAGAGAGAAACCTTCTTCAGAACGTTGTTGCCTTTGCCTGATTGGAGTGAAACATGGTAAACAAGAGGGCTTCAGCAGATGTCTATTAGCTAGATTCCCCTCCTCCCCTGTGACACCATCAATCCCGAGTGTGGGAGAGGTTCCCAGACATTCTTGGTCCCAGGAGGCAGGGTTATAAATTCCTGTGGCTGCTGTGTCCAGTGCTGGAATTGGTGGCAGTTCAGCTCACCCAGCACACCTCCTGAGCCCACAGCTGGACAGGGCAGAGGCTGGGTCCAGGCTGGCTGGACCCAGGACCTGGAGAAGAGGAAGAAATGCAGAGGGGGATGACTCAGGTGAACCTGGAAGGGAGGGAGAGGCGGCAGTCCAGGTACCCACATGAACTGTCCTTGGGAAAGGTCACCTGTGTCCTGAGGAGAGAGAGGGGAGTAGAGCCCAGCCATGGGGGAGACCCCTCAGGGCTCTGCCCCCTGACACTCTGACACTTGAAAGGACACTCACCACTGACTCTCTCATCCCCTCCCCAACCAGGTTCAGGGGTGAGGAGGGAACTCCATGCAAATTGTTCCTGAGCTCTGAGGATTCTAAGTCCTTTTGTTCCAAGCTTGAGACTTAGCAACCAGGGGAGCAACCAGTGGACAACCTGTCCAAGTAGGACTGGACCAGGACTGGTGGGGCAGCCTACATCTCCTTCCTAAGAAGTTGCTTTGACGCTGGGCCAAGGCCCTGGAGCTGTGAGAGCACCGCCTGTCAGTGAGCAGCTGGCCTTCAGCTGAGTGTTCCTCTCCACACACCCAACCTCTCCCCCAACAGTCACTCACATGGGGAGGGCTCTATCCTCTTCAAGTCCAGTCTCTGGGAGGCCGGAATCTGTGAGAAGGGATGCCGCCCAGGGATGAAGGTTCCTGCCTTTCCCTCTGGGCTCCTGGATAGCTATGCCAAAAGAATTTTCAAAAGGTGTGGTTCACAGAAATCGGGACACACACTGTGGCGAATGCACTCTGGCCACCCTGAATTCTCTCCAAGACCTTTCACATTGGCTATTCTTGCAGTGAGCTGGGATTCCAGAGGCCATTGCAGGTGCCTGTAAGGATATCAGGAGCCTGTTGTACAGTGGGTGTCATGGAAGCAAAAGTCAGCCCCAAATTCCTTCTTGATTTGCCCTCCCTGCTTTGGACCCCTGTTTATTCTTCTTTGTCTTAGTCTCTTCACCTGAAAACAACAACTGACAGCATGAAAGTTCAAAATGTCCTGACAAGAGTCTGGCTACAACATCAAAAAGCTAAGTTTTCCTTAGTCAGTAAGGGCTGTATGTTTTATCCATGTCAAGCATTCTTAGTTTGAGATTGCAGCTTCTTTCCTCCTTAGGCTTACTGTACGTGATTGTAGAAAAAAGTATGTATCCCTTTCACCTCATCTCTATTTTTTCCTCTCACAGGACAGGCTAGCAGGGGTTGACAAACTTTTTGACTCGAGGGCCACAATGGGTTCTTAAACTGGACTGGAGGGCCGGAACGAAAGCATGGATGGAGTGTTTGTGTGAACTAATTCATGTTAACACTGCTGTTGGTGAAGGAGTGGAGGGGAGAGCAAGAGAACCCTCCACTCTTTGGGCTCCGCGGGGCGGATAGAACACCCGAACGGGCCGGATCCAGCCCCCGGGCTGCAGTGTGCCCACCGCTGGCTAGACTCAGCCTCTCTCAGCTGTGCAGTAGTGTGTGTGCGCACAGACACTCACACACACTCACACACACACACCCACACACACACACACACACACTGCAGCTCCTTCAAAAGCATCCAGCATCCCTCTCTTCCATCACTGAAGGGTTTTTAAGTCACAAGGCTGATCATTATCATGCAGTGCTGGTTGTCTGACACATTTAATGTTTCTAAAATTAAAATAGCTCTTCATCACTAGTCCAGGAGAGGCAATTGTGATAGAGAACCTTGTAAAAAATACAGGAAGATATTTTACAATAACTAGCATTATCATTTTTAGTGGACATGTGGACTGCTTTAAGATATTCATAAATATGAATTGCTGATTTCCCAAGAGAGTGGCGTCCAGGAACTTTAGTCCCTTTTCCTTATGCAGGCTTACTGTCGCCTAGGAACATGGCGAACATTATGAGGCAATGGGTGAAGCAATGGAATGAATGAATGTTATATTCACATTTAATTTTACAAGAATAGGGTTGCAATATGTAATCACTCAGGTGGCGAGCATTTTACTTTTCATATAACAGACCTCGTCTTTTTAGTGCATCAAGCTCTGCAATGCTGACAAGCAACCAGATCATCATGAACATAAGGGTGGGCAAAATTCAAACAGATTCCCTTTGAATTTCACCTTCCAGGGATGCAACCATTGCCCTCTATGTCACTCTACCACCCTCCCCTGTGCCCCAGTGTCTCTTGCATTCTCAAATTGGCCAAGCACTTTACTCTCTCAGAAATTGTGCTGTCTGTCCTCATGCCCTCAACAGGATCCTTCCAAGCCCCTGATGGCCCCTCCTTGTACAACCCTCAGGCAGGAGTCTCCTGCCTCTGTAACTTTCCATACCAGCCCCTTTGTTCTCTTGACAGAATTAGTTACAAAGAGCCATTTGTAGATAATGGTCTTGTTGGGTTTTGCTGTGTATGTGTGTTTGTGTTTTCTGTTTTCATTGTAAACTCTGTGAGGAGAGACTGTGTGTAGCTCTGAGCATGGCATTAGCAGCCACTCCAGGACAAATAGTTGCCAAATCCATCTAGGAGAGAGGGGGGAGGGCTATGCTGAATCTCCAGTTCCCAGGTGAGTTGTTTCTGTTTCTGTTTTTTATCTGCTCTGCTCTAGGTGACAATCCCAAATCCACTGGGGCTGAAAGCAGTCGCCTCATTTGTCCTCATTCCTCCATCTATGTAGTTGGAAACCTTAAACTCTGCTAGTTCATAGGCATGGGGAACGACTGGAGGAATGGCAGGGTAGGGACACACAGGAAGCCAGCCTCACCACCCTGCTGTAACGCTCCGCCCACAGGACCTCCCCACAGCCTATGGTGAAGAGATGCAGGGTCACCTGCAGGACAGGGACACAGTGTCCGCTCCCCAATCTCCCTCTCAGATAAGGTCTTACAATTTGCAGAGTCTGAATATTCCCCATGTCTGAGTGAGAAAGAGAAAGGCAGCACAATGTGTCTGAGGCTGCCTGTCACTACTTGAGCCAAGTTAAGCAGAGACAGGGTTGAACCACACAATGAGTGTTTATCCAAGGATGCGGTCAGTATGGGGAGAGCAGTCGCTCACCCTGGAAATTCGGCTCTCAGCCTCTTGGGGAGAAGATAGCTACCTGTAGCTGCCAGCTGCAAGTGTCACTTGCAAAGGGGAGGGGAGGGCCTACTATCTGCCCTTCAGGAGCTCAAAGGCTGACCACAAGGTGGCTAATCTTCCAAGACTTTAGGAACAGCTCAGCCCCTTCCTGGGATGAGATTGGAATGGTCAGCCTTCCTGAGAAAGACCCCAGGAGGGTGTCAGGGTGCAGGCACAGCTGCCAAATCAAAGCCTGTCCTGTGCCTGGTCTCTTCGCAAAATGCAGTTCTTTTCTGAGTAATGGGCCATGGAGGCAGCCTATGTTTTCAGTAGAGCCTGTTTCATCCTCCAGTGTCCTGGGGCCTCGTATTTATAGTTTGTAAGTAATGATTAAACAACTGCGGCTCTATTCTTATTAGAGAAGCCCTTCCCCACTATGAGAAGCTGATTTCCAAAGACCCCCAGGAGATGCCTCAGGCCAGCCTGGATGACAAGGCTCTGCCTCAGCTTTGCTCTTCCCCTCTCCCTCTCTCCTCACAAGCCTGGCTTTTGTCTCCTAAAGAGACTATGGAAAAGCAGGCAGCAAAACCTGCCAGACTGAGCATGCCAGGCCCCCTGTGCGCCCTGGAGGCGCCACCTGAGAGGAGAGCCCTGGGTTAAGGTTCAGCTAAGGGGCAGCTCTGCCAGCGCCTGAGCACCAGGCTGTGGCTGGTGCCTCCCCACCTCACCTCAGCTTTGTTGGCCTGCTCCTCCTCAGGAGCCCCCTGCCCAGTCGTTCTGCTTTCAGGCCCAGGTGTGACTTTGCCAAAGGGATTTGTTGGTGAGAGGAGAACCCCTTCCTGAGGCGGGAGGAAGGCAGGGAGGCTGCCATCACCTGAAGGCTTAGGGGAGGTGAGCAGAGCAAAGGCTGGATTCCAGGCTTGTCAAAGAACTCTGGTGACCCATACACCAGGGGTAGACTGAGGAGGGCACCTGTGGAGAGAGACAATGTAATTGCATCTGGCCAGCTCTCCTCTGCCCCGGGGGTTACTAAAATGTCCCCATCCAGACAGTAGGGACAGTGGGCTAGCCCAGGGCAGGGCGCTCTTTTCTAGACAGAGGGCTGCGGTGGGGTGGGAGTGGGGCGCCAAGCCTGGCCCAGGGAACAAGGTAGGTAAGTGGCAGCCACAACCACAGAGGGGAAAGGGGTCCCCAGAAACACAGACCAGGGGTGGCGAGTGGGAGGTTAGCTGGGGGTCGCGGCCTCCTGTTTCTCCCTCCACTTCCACGGCCGCCCCCACCCTCATGCCTGGAAGCACAGGGTTCCCCTGACAGTCCCTGACCCTCTGCCACCCCTTGCAGCCTGGTGGGTGTGGCACAGGCGCCCCTGTCCCCACTTTCTCTGGGCCTGTTAAAACACGTCCCCCCATTCTGTCCCCTGATTTTGGTTTGTTCCTGGTCGCCTGATCTTGAGAGATTTTGCCCCCAAAGGAACAAGGGCACAGTCCCAGGAAGCTTGCCATGCGACGCCCCCCACCTCTTACTTCCAGCCAGCCTCCCTGCTGTGCAGGAGTCCACCTGGTGAGGAGCACTGCCTGTGGAAAAGGTAAGCGCACACTCTGGGTTCTTGCTGTCTCCAGGGATGAACTTGCTGTCTCTGGGGGTGAACTTGCTCTAGTCACTGGTAACCCGCAGCCACTCCGCGCCGGCTTTTCCATCTGAAAGTGAGTTCCCACCTTGTTGTAGTGAAGGCCTGAGGTCCAAACCTGGCTCACTGGCATTAGGCCTTCCGCTTGCTGTGCCAGAGTGGCAGCTCGCAGAGGAGACTGACATGGAACAATACATGGAATTCTGGTGTCGGCCTTTATTGGGTGACCTCAGCAGGCCGAGTTTGCAGTTGACCAAGGGGACCCCCACAGCCCCTGGCGCCAACTCCCCTGGGATCTGGGTCCTCAAGTCTGTGGGCTCTCAGGCCAGCCCAGCCTTGCTAAGCGCGTGGAGGGCAGAGAGGGGGCAGAAAAGTGGCTGCTGGACAGTGGGCAGTGTACAGGAGGGAGAGGTCGCTTTCCGCAGAGCACCAGGGCCGTCACTCATCATTGTCCTCTGGTTCAGCTGGTGAGAAAGCGGTGGTCAGGCTGGGACATTAGAGGTGACTTCCACTGAGAGCTGCAGAGCCCTCTCCTGGTGTGAGTGTGCGGGTGCCTGAGTGTGCGTGAGTGTGAGTGTGTGAATTCTCACCTGATGATATGTTCCTGGGTTCCTTTTCATTTCTATTGCTGATTAAGGTATTACATATGTGTTCTTATCCCCCACTACCCCCACACCCCCACCCCACCCCGCAAGCATGCCCTCACGCTCACCCCCTGGTGTCTGCGTCCATTGGCTAGGCTTATAGGCATGCATACAAGTCCTTTGGTTGATCTCTCCCCCTTAGCCCCACCCTCCCCTACCTTCCCTCTGAGGGTGATGGTCTGATCCATGCTTCTCTGTCTCTGGATCTGTTTTTGTTCATTGGTTTATGTTGTTCATTATAATCCACAGATGAGTGAGGTCATGTGATATTTCTCTTTCTCGGACTCACTGACTGACTGACTGACTAGCTTTGCTTAGCATAATGCTGTCCAGCTCCATCCATGCTGTTGCAAATGGTCAGTGCCCCTTCCTTTTTTGTGGCAGCATACTATGCCAGTGTGTAGATGTACCACGGCTTTTTAACCCACTCATCTGCTGACCAGCACTTAGGCTGTTTCCAAATCTTAGCTATTGGAAATTGTGCTGCAGTGAACATAGAGGAGCATGCATCCGTTCAGATTGGTTATTCTAGGTTCCTGGGATATATTCCTAGAAGTGGGATCAGTGCGTCAAATGGGAGTTCCGTTTTTAGTTTTTTGAGGAAACTCCATACTGTTCTCCATAGTGGCTGCACCAGTCTGCATTCACACCAGCAGTGAAGGTGGGTTCCTTTTTCTCCCCATCCTCACCAGCACTCGCCCTTTGTTGATTTGTTGGTGATAGCCATTCTGACAGCTGTGAGGTAGTACCTCCTGGTCCTTTTGATTTGCATCTCTTGGGTGATCAGTGACTCTGAGCATGTTTTAATGTGTCTCTTGGCCTTCCTTTTGTCCTCTCTGGAAAAGTATCTATTTAGGTCCGTTGCCCATTTTTGTGATTGGTTTGTTTATCTTCCTTTTGTTAAGTTGTATGAGTTCCCTGTAAATGTTGTAGATGAAACCCTTATCAGAGAGAACATTGGCAAATATGTTCTCCCATGTAGTGGGCTTTGTTGTTGTCTTGTTGATGGTTTCTTTTGCTATGGAGAAGCCTTTTATTTTGATGTCGTCCCATTTGTTTGCTTTAACTTTATTTTCCATTGCCCCAGGAGCTGCGTTGGTGAAGAGATTGCTTCAGCATATATCTGAGACTCTGCTGCCTATGGATTCCTCTATATATTTTTCTGGTTTCCAGCTTTCTGTTTAAGTCATTATCCATTTTGACCTTATTATGGTGCATGGTGTAAGTTGGTGGCCTAGTTTCATTTTCTGCATGTGTCTGACCAAATTTCCCAGCACCATTTATTGAAGAGACTGTCTTAACTCCATTGTATGTTTTGGCCTCCTTTGTCAAATATTAATTGAGCTTATTGGTTTGGATTGGTTTCTGGGTTCTCTGTTTTATTGCATTGGCCTATATGTCTATTCTTGTGCCAGTGTCAGGCAGTTTTGAGAACAGTGGCTTTGTAAAACAGCTTGATATCTGGTACTGAGATACCTCCTACTTTGTTCTTCTTTCTCAGGATCGCTGCAGCTCTTTGGGGTTTGTTTGTTTTTTAAATATATTTTATTGATTTTTTACAGAGAGTAAAGGAGAGGGATAGAGAGTTAGAAACATCAATGAGAGAGAAACATAGATCAGCCTCCTCCTGCACACCCCCTACTTGATATGTGCCCCCAACCAAGGTACATGCCCTTGATCGGAATCGAACCAGGCACCTTTCAGTCTGGAGGCCGACGCTCTATCCACTGAGCCAATCCTGTTTGGGCTCAGGGTCTTTTTTTTCATTACAGATGGATTTTTGGAGAGTTCATTCTAGGTCTGTGAAATATGCTGTTGGTGTTTTAATGCGGAGTGCATTGAACGTATAGATTGCTTTGGGTAGTATAGCCATTTTAATGAGGTTGTTTCTACCAATCCATGAACAAGGTATGTCCTTCCATCTGTTTATGTCTTCCTCTATCTCTTTTTTCAACATCTTCTAGTTTTCTGAGTGTAGGTCTTTTACGTCCTTAGCTAAACTTATTCCTAGGTGTCTTATTTTTTTTGGTGGGATGATACATAGGATTCTTTTTTCAATCTCCTTTTCTGTAAGTTCACTATTTATTGTGTAAAAATGCCATATATTTCTTGGCGTTAATTTTGTAGTCTGCTACATTGCCAAATTCATTTACTAAGTTTATTAAATTTTTGAAGGAGTGTTTGTGGTTTTCTATGTACAGTATCATGTCATCTGCAAATAATGACAATTTACTTCTTCTTTTCCAATTTGGGAACCATTTATTTCTTTTTCTTGTGTGATCGCACTGACTAGGACTTCCAGTACTGTGTTGAACAGGCGTGTTGAAAGTGGGCGTCCCTTTCTTGTTCCTGTCCTAGAGGGAAATGGTTTTTGTTTTGCACTTTGAGTATGTTGTTGGCTGTATGTTTGTCATATAAGGCTTTTATTATGTGGAAGGATGATTCTGCTATTCCTACTTTGCTGAGTGTTTTTATCAGAAAAGGCTGTTGCACTTGGTCACATGCCTTTTCTGCACCAATTGATATGATTGTGTGGTTTTTCTCCCTCAAATAGTTTATGTGATGTTTCACGTTCATTGATTTGCAGATTTTGTACCATCCTTGCATCCCTGGAATAAATCCCACTTGGTCATGGTGTATGATCTTTCTAATGCAATGCTGAATCCAGTTTGCTGAATTTAGTTGAGGATTGCAGCATTAATGTTCATCTGGAATATTGGCCTGTAAGTCACTTTCTTTGTAGTGTCTTTTTCTGGCTTTGCGATTATGGTAATGCTGGCTTCTTAAAAAGAGCTTGGAAGTATGCCGTCCTCTTGAAATATTTGAAATAGTGTGAGAAAGTTTGGTTTTCCTTCTTCTTTGAATGTTTGGTAAAACTCCCCTGTGAAGCCATCTGGTCCAGAGCTTTTGTTTTTTGGAAGCTTTTTGGTTACTGTGTCAATTTTATCAGTATTTATCGGTCTGTTCAGGATTTTTGCTTCTTCCTGATTGAGTTTTGAAAGCTTGTCTTTTTGTAGGAATGTGTCCATTTTATTGAGCTTGTCCAGTTTGTTGTAGTAGAGTTGTTCATTGTAATTTTTTACAATACTTTGTATATCTGTGGGCTCGTTTGTTACTTCAGCTTTCTCATTTCTGTTTTTGTTCATTTGGGTGCTCTCTCTTAGTTTCTTTCTGAGCCTGACTAGAGGTTCATCAATGTTGTTTATTCTTTCCAAGAAACAGCTCTTGGTTTCATTGATCTTTTGTATTATTTTTTTTTCATCCCTACGTCATTTATATCTGTTCTGACCTTACCTTTATTATCTCTTTCTTTTTGTGTACTGTGGGCTTTTTTCTCTAATGGAGAGGCACTCTGAAGCCCAGGACAAAACAGCTTTTATTTACTTGAATACACATTTGTCCTTTAGCAAAACAAACAGGCATATCAATCGTAAAGTTTGGTAAACAATAGAAGAATTTTCATGGTAGGACGTTGCCTTCAGCCATTTTTCCCACAACAGGATAACAAAATGCTGATTTTCTGCCATGCTGAACATCAAAGTCCATTCGCCTTCTGTGGCACTTCTCCCATTGATATGTTAACTACTTTTGGTCTTTACCCCACAATTTCCCCCTTTTTGTTTTCTTAAGTAATTTAGAAATGTGTATGCCATCTTCTGGGCTCAGATTCTTTTAAGACTTGTGATTCTGCTTCTTCAGACTGGAAGAAAACATAGAAGAACAAGAAAGAGAGACAACATTGGTTATTCTAAAAAGCAACTGTAAGGAGATTCAATGAAAAGGATTGAGTTCTTTCATGTCCTTTTAAATATCGTTTTCAGCTATTTAAGGAATTTGTCCATAGCAGGCTTCTTTTTGGGCTATCAGTTCTTTATGGGTCCCTTTCCAGTCACTGTTCCCTTGTGACATGACAGCAATGATGTTCGAGTTCTGGATGGTGGGCAAACGGTGAGAAATGACAATGCAGGTCTGACCTCTTTGGGCTTTGTCAAGAGCCACCGGCACCTAGGCACAGCTGATGACTGCTAGCGTGGCAAGGCATGGTCACCATCCCCCATCTCTAGATGTTTCTCCTCTGTCTCCTCAGCATGTTGCTTGGGGCACTGCTATCTGTAGTTGGAGTAGTCTGGTCAGTTCCTCTCTCAGATTCATGTTGCAGGAATCCACACAGGCTTGGAGGAGTTTTCTGGAAATACACAAGCATATCCTTGACCAAAGATTAATAAAGGGACCCTTCCTTAAACCAGACTCGGTACCTTTCCATTTAACCAGACCATTTTGCTTTGGCTTATTCTGACACCAGTGTAATTCTATGGGTGTCTTGCCATCAGCATTACAAGGGAAAAATTTAAAGTAATTAAGGCTTGGTGTGGTCTACTTACAAGAGATGTCTTCACTATTTCGCCACTTTTGTTTTCCAAGTTGGGATTTTAGAGCCCTTGTAGTAGATGTAACATGCAAGGAGGGCATTTCTTCATAATCTGTTTTGCCGGCTGTACAATATTTTGGCAGGCTGATGTAAAAGCTTGTGAAATTCTGTGACATGTTTAATAAAATAACTTACTGACAGGCATATTCATTTCCTTTTGTTAAAGGACCAGGACTTGTTCAAATAGTATAGAAAGGCTTCGGTCACTGAGCCATTGAAATTGAGTAGTTGCAGTTCTGTTTACCAAGCCAGCAGCATAAGCAGATAAAGAGAGAATATCAAGAGGCTTTTGGAAATCCTGCAAGTCAGCCTTGGTCGTTTCTAATTCGATTCTTTGCACAGAAGTATGACTGGTCTGCATGACTTGGTCTGAATTCATTGCAGTATAAGCAGCTTTACCATGAGATGAACTATCAGTAAAAACAGTGACCTCTCCAGGAATAGGTTTCTGCCTATTCCAACTATGTTCCCCTGAATATTCTTTTATTTTCATTTGCTCATTTAAATCAGTCTAAAACAAGGCTTATTTCCTATCTTCCTTTCTCATTGGGTGGGGACAGTGAATGACTCTAATTGGATTTTTGCTATCAGTCTTTGAGTATATTGACATAATTTTTTTTTTAGGAAAGCATAATGCAAATTGTTTTCTTTTAGAGGCCTGATACATTTATTTTTATATGCAGTTTTCTAGATATTTGAAGGGAATCTCCTTCCGTTTCTTCTTCCAGAGAAATTTCTAGGCCACAGTTATGGAGTTTCTTTTAAAAGCCTTTTTCTTTCTTTTAAATAGTGCTACAAACTTGGTTTCTTTTCGGAATTACCAATTGGAGAGAGATATGCTGGCCAATGCTGTAATGCATACAGATTAAGTAAAACTATCTTTTTACTTATCGTGTCTTATTAATGGTGAGATTTAATGCTTGAATGAGTTTTTTTTTTAAGATATTTTTATTGATTTTTAACAGAGAGGAAGGGAGAGCGATAGAGAGTTAGAAACATCAATGAGAGAGAAACATCAATCAGCTGCCTCCTGCACAGTCCCCACTGGGTATGTCCCCGCAACCAAGATACGTGCCCTTGACAGACTTCTTTTTTTGTTCTGGTGAGACTTCTTCTCCAGATGTCCCACATTGGGCGCCAGAATGTTGCAACCTTTTGCTACAATGATTCAGGATCTGGGAAAAGAGCTGCACACAAATGAATACATTAGACAACAACTATAAATTTAGAAGGCATTGGGGAGCCAGGCGGAGACCTTTTTCTCTTGGGGAGAGGCTCTCTGAAATGCAGCACCCATCAGCTTTCATTTACTTGGCTGTAGGTTTCTCATATATGCCCTTTAGCAAAGCAGACAGGCATATCAGCAGTAAGGTTTAATCATCAGGTTAGCAAGATTGCCTTCAGCCATTTTGCCAACAGCCGTGTAATATACTGCTGATTTTCAGCCCTCCTGAATATCAAAGTTCATGTCAAAGTTCATTAGCCCTCCATACATACACACACACACACACACACACACACACACACACGTATACATACACACACACATATACACACACACATACTACTGTTGGTCTTTGCCTCAAGCACTTTACTCTGAGGTTTGACAGTGTGATCAATGCTTCTTTGTGTCTGGATGTCTTGTTGTTCATCAGCTAATGTTGTTCATTATATTCCACAAATGAGTGAGATAATGTGATATTTATCGTCCTCTGACTGGCTTAATTTGCTTAGTGTAATGCTCTCCAAGTCCATCCATGCTGTTTCAAATTATAAGAGTTCATTCTTTGTTACAGCAGTAGAGTATTCCATTGTATAGATGTTCCACAGTTTATTCATCCGTGCATCTGCTAATGGGCTTTTAGACTGTTTCCAAATCTTAGCTATTGTAAATTGGGCTGGTATGAACATACAGTTGCATATATCTTTTCTGATTGGCCTTTCTCATTTCTTGGGATATATACCTAGAAGAGAGAACACTGGGTCAAAGGGGAGCTCCATTTTTATTTTTTTAAGAAAATTCTATATGATTTTCCACAGTGGTTGCAGCAGTCTGCATTCCCACCAGCAGTGCGCAAGGGTTGCTTTTTCTCTGCATCCTCACCAGCACTTGTGGTTTGTTGATTTTTTTCTGACAGGTGTGGATGGTACCTCATTGACATTTTGATTTGCATCTCTTGGACTGTTCGTGCCTTTGAGCATTTGTCGTATGTCTCTTGGCCTTTTATAGGTCTCCTTTTAAAAAGTGTTAATTTAGGTCCTTTGCCCATGTTTTGATTGGATTGTTTATCTTCCTATTGTTAATTTTTTGAGTTCCCTGAAAACTTTGGAGATTCAACACTTATCCGAGATACCATTGACAAATATGTTCTCCCTATGCAGTGGCCTTTCTGGTTGTTTTCTTCAGGTTTTTGTTTGGTGTGCAGGTTTTATTTTGACGTAGTCCACTTGTTTATTTTCCCCTCTGTGTGCATTGCCTTTGGAGCTGTATCAATAAAGATACTGCGAAGACATATCTGATATATTGCTACATAGGCAATCTTATAAGTTTTTTTTTTTTTTATAGATTCTCATCTGATGTTTAAGTAGATCCATTCTGAGTTTATTTTTGTGAATGGTGTAAGTTGGAGGTCTAGTTTCATTATTTTGCATGTATCTTTCTAATTTTCCTAACATTTATTGAAGAGACTGTCTTGACTCCATTGTATGCTCTTGCCTCCTTTGTAAATTAATAATAGAGCGTAATGACTTGGGTCCACTTCTGGGTTCTCTGTTCTGTTTCAGTGGAGTATAGGTCTTTTCTAGTGCCAGTAGCAGGCAGTTTTGAGAATGGTGGCTTTATAATATAGCTTAATATCTGGTATTGTGAGCCCACCAACTTTTTTCTTCTTCCTCAGACTATTTTTACTCCATTTGAATTTTTTCGAGGCTTTTTTTGTGTCTGTGAAATATTCTGTTGGTATATTAATGGAGATTACAATAAATCTATAGATTGCTTTGGGTAGTATGGACATGTTAATGAAGTTAAGGCTACCAACCCATCAACATGGTATATGAATCCATTGGCTGATATCTTTATCTCCATTTCAATGTCCTGTAGTTTTCCAAGTGCAGTTCTTTTACTTTCTTTATGAATCAATAAAAATGTACAGTTTTTAATTATAAACCTTGTTTTCTATCAAAATTACTTCTTGCGTGAATTGTGGGACACGCTTTACTTAGGCGACTCCTGTGAAAGGGCCATTTGACCCACAAAGGGGTCGCAACCCACAGGTTGAGAACCGCTATTCTAAAATGTCAATTAAATCTAATGGATCCAGTGTGTCCTTTAGAGGCTCTGCATCCTTATTATTTTTTCATATGGAAGATCTATCCAGTGATGTCAGAGGGGTGATAAAAGTCCCTTACTGTGACTATCCTTTTGTCACACTCTCTGTTAAAGTCTTCTAGAATTTTTGTTTGTTTTGATTTTTTGTTTGTTTGTTTGTTTGAGTTATATATATATTGAGGTGCTCCTATGTTGGCTGAATATATGATTACTAGGGTTATATCGTCTTGTTGGTTGGTCCCTTCAGTATCATGCAGTGACCTTTATGTCTCTTGTGATGGCCTTTATTTTAAAGTTTATTTTTTCTGGTATGTGTATTGTTACTTTGGCCTTTTTTTTCTTTTCCATTTGCATGGAAATTTTTCCCATTCCTTCACTCTCATCCTGTGTGTGTCTTTTGTTTTGAGATGGTGCTCCTGTAGACAGCATATACTTGCATCATGTTTCTGTATCCATTTTGCTCCACTACACCTTTAGATTGGAGCATTGACCTATTTACATTTAGGGTTATTATTCATAGGTATTTATTTATTTCTTTCCATTTCGTTTCTGTGTGGCTAAGTTTCTGTCTCTGTTTCTCCTTCTCATTACAGCAATCTCTGTAGCATTTCTTGTAAAGCTGGCTTGGAGATGATGTACTCCTTCAGCCTTTTTCTGTCTAGGAAGCTCTGTATTTGACCGTCTATTTTGAATGAAAGAATTGCCAGATATAGTAATCTTGGTCTCAGATCCTTGCTTTCCATTAACTTGAGTACTTCATGCCATCTTCTTCTGGCCTGTAGAGTTTCTGATGAGAGATCAGGAGTCAGCCTTCTGGGAACTCCTTCATAGCTAACAGTTTTCTTTTATCTTACTGCCTTGAAGATTCTCTCTTTGTCTTTAATTTTTGGCATTTTAATTATGATGTGTCTGGGCACGGGTTTGTTTGGGTACTTCTTCTCTGGGGTTCTCTTTGGCTCTTGATCTTGTGTGGGATTTTCCTTTACCAGGTTATGTAAGTGTTCTGCCATTGTTTCTTCAAAGACCTTCTCTATGCCTTTCTCCCCTCCTGCCTCTTTTGGCACACTGGCTATTCTAATACTGTTATGTAAGTGGCCCTCCTGTTTGTTTGTTTGTTTGTTTTAAATCTTAATTTTTCTGTCTTTTTTTTATTGGGTGATATTTTTAACCCTGTTCTAAATCAGTGATTGGATCCTCAGCTTTCCCTAGTATCTGCCTATTCCTTCTAATGTGTTCTTTATTTGTATTATGTCATTTTATATCTTTTTTTTATTGGGTGATATTTTTAACTCTGTTCTAAATCAGTGATTGGATCCTCAGCTTTCCCTAATATCTGCCTATTCCTTCTAATGTGTTCTTTATTTGTACTATGTCATTTTATATCTTTTTTTTATTGGGTGATATTTTTAACTCTGTTCTAAATCAGTGATTGGATCCTCAGCTTTCCCTAATATCTGCCTATTCCTTCTGATGTGTTCTTTATTTGTATTATGTCATTTTATATCTTCTTTTCGTAGTCACTATATCTTTTTATATGCTGTTGAGCTCTTTTACCTTCATAACTCTGAAGTCTGATTCAGATAAATGTCTTCTCTGTGCTTCATCTCTCTCAATATCTGGAGAATTCTCCAGTTCTCTCATTTGAGGATTGTTTATTTATTTCCTCTTTCTGGCTTTCTGTGTGGGTTTGTGGTGACAAGTTAGGTAGACCTGTCTGCCTATCAGTCTCTAGTGCAGAATATTGTTAAAGGATGTTTCTGACTAAGTAGGTCAGGCAAAGACTCAAAGCCTCCAGAGTCCTCCTCTGTCTATAGACTGATAGGATTCCAACTTAACTTGCCTCCAAGGCAATGGTCCTCAGGTTATAGCAAGAGTTTGTTTCAAAAGGGTGGGGCAGTTGCCTCTGTGTGTAGGTTTATTGTTATTTATAATCTCTTAAGTGTCCTCAGGGCAAGGTGTTTCCCAGTAGTGTGTGTTAATTGTCTCTCCTCCAGGAAAGGCAAATGTCTGCATGGGAAAGATTTTCTCTGCTGCATGAGGAAATGACTCCTCCCAGGAAACTTGAAGTGTCTGTCTTCTGTGCTGGAATCCTTGACTCCCCAGCTCTGGCTTTTTCCTTCACAGCTCCAGTCCACTTCACCCTCCCTTTGCCAGGGCACAATCTGTGTGGCTCCACAGGGAAATTTGTGCGCTGGCTCTTTAAGAGGATACCTGAATTTCTAGCTGTCTCTCCCTGGCAGACAGTGCCCTGCTGCTATTCACATCCACAGGTTATATGGGTACCCTCCTCAGTTCTGGTGCTCTCTGCTAGGAGGCCCAGCTTGGGGATTAGACCCAGAGTTCTCAGTGGCAGTCCTCCACAGCTGAGATATCTCTCTGAGACTTCAGTTGCTTTCTGTGGGAGTCAGGCCCGCCCCTTCCAGCCTCCTCTCCTCCTACCAGTGTCTATGTGGCCTCCACCTTTGGTCCTCGGGTGTCAGGGTTCTCTCCTGTGAGTTTTCCATTGATTATTCAGGAAGTTGTTCTGTATTTTAGTTGGAATATCAGTTTGTTCCTGGGAGCATGTCCCTGCAGCATCCATGATTCTGCCACCATTCTTTTAAATATATTTTTATTTATCTCAGAGAGAAACAGAGAGCAAGTGAGAGTTAGAAACATCAGTCATGAGAGCGATTCATTGATCAGCTCGCTCCTGCAAGCCCCAGACTGGAGATTGAGCCCACACTCAGGCAAGTGCCCTTGACCTGAATCGAAACTGGGGCCCTTCAGTCTGAAGGTCGGTGATCTGTCCACTGTTCCCAACTGGCTAGGGTTCTGCCACCTTTTTCAATCTTCTTCAGAATCCCTCTGCATTGTAAAGTCCCTGCTAACATTCGTGTCCAATATGCTCCTTTTCATGTGGTTTCAGGATGGAGTTGTGCATGAAGGCCCTAATGTCCTGTGAGTGCACATTCTGATCAATAGCATCGTCAGGAAATGTGCACTGAGGCATGCTCAGTAGGCATATAGTAACAGAAACCTGCCATGTATCTTACTGTTTCTGTTTCTGTTTGGATCATGATGGAGCTCAACTAAGGCTCTTGTTTCAAGTAGGGGTAGGCAGGATATACTCTTCATTTCAACCCATGTTCTTCTGAGAAACTTTGGTAGTCATGCCCTACTCTAATATGTATTAGGCCATTCAATTATAAGGCCAGATCTTTTTGTAAGGACAAGGCATTTATTTTTATTGAGTGAAAATTCTAATTAACACATTAATATATAAAGATATAATTTGTACTTCCAACAATCATATACGTATTGAAGAAATATGGAGACCAAATAACTACTTCTTAATCAATAGGATACAAGTACAGTAGTTCCTCGCGTTACATTGTTGACCCGTTCCTGCAGTGGGATGTAATGCAATATTCGCGTAAGTCAGAACCCACCTACATAAGCACATATGTCACTCACATGGAGCACACATACACAGCCGTAATGGTGTGCAACAGTAAAAAAAAAAATTAGAAGAAAGATAACAATTGCTGACCTTTCTTGTGGTAAATGAATATTAAGAAAATATAAAGCACATATGTGCATACGTAGAAATATCAAACTTTTTTTTTTTAATAAATAAATGGGGAATGGCAACGTAACCACAAAACTTATGTACTTTGAGACCAACATAACCCAAGGAATGTCTTAATTATCACAGCAGGCTGAAAAGTGATCAGTGTGGATTCAGATGGCCTGTTTTTAATGAAAAGAAGGGTGGAAAGGGACACTTGAGTCAGGCATTGAGAGTTGCTAAATCAGAGCGTGCACATAGTTGTGAAGAAATAAGGTAAAAGTGACTTATTCATATTAGTAAAGAGATGTTTTAAAGTCTAACATAAAGACCCTCACTATAAATTATGTTGTAAAATTGAAAGTATTGATAACATCAGTGTAGTTAAGAAGAATATGCCTCTGCACTTGAATATAGACAAGCAGCCTTCCCATTTCAATTTTGGATGAGCTAGTGAGCAAAGAAAATTAGTGAAAGGCTCCCTTAGGGGCATTAGTGGAAAGAATTAACACTGAAGCATAGTACTGTTTGTGGGACATGTAATATTTCTCATATTTTGTGGGAGATTAGTGCCCTTCATATAAGCCATTAAATAATACCGCTAAAGAGCAGTAAAATCTGAATGGCCATCATTACCAAAATTCAGGTTATACCTTTAAATTATTCAGCATTAGAAGAGAACCATGCTAAATCGGTGATAAATAATAAAATGACTAGAAGCCCGGTGAACAAAATTCAAGCACCGGTGGCGTCCCACAGCCTGGTCTGCACCCTCACGCAATCTGGGACCCCTTGGGAGATGTGGGACTGCCAGGTTAGGTCTGACACCTCCTGAGGGATGTAGCAATGAACGAAAGGGCAGGCAGCCGGGCAGGAGCCCAAGCTGAAGCCAGGTGCTCTGTTCCCGCTCATCCAAGCCCCACTCCACCTGCCACCACTGCTTCGTAGCCTTGTCACATAGACACATAGGCAGCAGAGGCTCTTGCTGTCACAGCTGCACTTTCCAGCCATTAGCCCACCTTCTGGCTGAGTGATGCTCTCGCTGTGGGAGAGCCTTGACCACCTGGGGGAAGCTCCTGTGTTGAGCGTCTGCGTCCAGGTGGTCGGTGTGCATTGTACCAACCACTCATAATGTCGCTTACGCTTTTATATATATAGATATGTGTGACCAATTTGGCATGTCCTGGCCCAATAGAATATTAGTAGTCACGGATGATATCTTGCCACTATTAGAATACCAGTGGCCAGGTGCATGGATTTGTGCCCATTGAAAGGAGATTAATTAGAAGAAATATTTTAGTACTGCTATTTGCCCTTTCTCTATAATAGCAGTGTCAACCAAATTCAGATTGACAATGACGATTTGAAACACATGCATGCAAATGGCGCCAGCAAGAGCTTCAAACGTATGGCACATGCACGAGTCACCTTAGCCATATAAATGTGTGTGTGTGTTTGTGTGTGTGTGTGTGTGTGTGTGTGTGTGTGTGTGTGTCTTTAGATAGATAGAGAATAAACTTGCTTAATTAGACCTGCTTTCTGATTTAGCTCAACTTTTTCCAACCCATTGAATCACCTTAACTTCTCTTCAGGGTAATTGTCAGCAACACAGCAGTAAATGTCAACACAAAGCACATTATTATTGTAGTTCATGCGGGGAGAACAACGGGTAAAATATTTCACTGCAGCAGTGTTTGACTTCATTCAGCACAGTGAGAAAACCTGAAGTCATTTTCAAGTTCCACCATTTCTTCCTTCTTTTCGGTCAGGTCAAGATTCTAAGCTTGCAAAATCTGTGTTTTCTGGCTAATGAAGAGATAAGAGGATACCTCCGAGTTACCATCTACCTACACCAGAGCTTTGAGTGAGGGGCGGGGTTGCGCAGGGTGACACCCACTGCCCCGTCCGTGATTGGAGGAGGCTTTTGAGGAGCCCACCCAGAAACAGCAGGCTGGGCCTGGCCAGGTGCCTTCTGTACCACATGTTCACATGACCAGCGCCTGTGCATGAGCCCAGTGTGCACCCAGTCAGCACACCAGGGCCTGGTTGCATGCACCAGTGAGCAAGCACCTTGCCTGGACTCAGCAGGCTCTGCACCACCTGCTCCTTCACAGCACCAGTCTCAGAGCCAGGGGGCATCCAGAGTCAGGATGTGTTGCGAGACTGAGGGGCTCCTGAGGGCAGCGCGCTTACTCTCAGTTCCACTAGGGGGCCTTCAGCTGCAGGGCGCCTGAGGATTCACAGGGCTCCCCAGGGCCATTGCACTAGGAAGGACAGGGCAAGCAGGATGATCCAGGAGGCTTTTAGCTTCACCTCGGTGCAGGGAAGTGGTGATACCCAGGACACAAGGGCAAAGGAAGTTCAGAGGGCAGCTTTGGGGCTGGAGTGGGAGGACTTCATGCAGGTGGGGGAGGCTGAGACCCTGGAGCTGAGGTTGGACACAGGCCAGGATGGTGGGCTTGATCTTGAGTGCGGGAGAGGGGAGGACTGGGTGGCTGCAGAGCAGTGTGTGCAGGGAGAGGAGAGTGAGGTGCAGCAGGGAACCTTTGCTCCTCAAGGGGAAGACAAGGAGGGCCTGTGGGAGGAGTTCCAAGCACAGGCTCAGTTTATCCTGTGGACAGAGGGCCTTCTGCAGGTCGTGCCATGGCAGGCCAAGTGGGCAGGTGAGGAGGTTTTCCCAGATCTGCAGGTGGGGAGGCAGGAGGAGGTGGTGAGTGAAGAGCTGAGGCTGGAGGCACAGGATCCAGGTGACCCGCAAGGCAGTGACCACCAGGAGGATGGGTGGATGGAGGAGCAATTAATTGCAGGGGAGCAGTTTGTCCTGCAGGGGGAGGGGAAGTGCACCATGGAGGCAGTGGAACAGGTGGGAGAGGTGGAGCCTCAGTCCAAGGCCAAAGCAAAGCCAGAAGAAGAGGAGCCAGTGCAGCAGGAGCAGGCCCAGTCAGGGCCCGGGGCCAAGTTAACCTGGTCCCCTCTGGAGGTGCTCCAGCCCCTTCAATTGGAGATGGAGCCCATGAACGAGCAAGCCAGCCGGGCCTTCTCTCGGCTCAGGTGCAGGACTCGGCAGAGGCTCAAGCCCTATTTCAAACGGAGAAGCCTCAATATCCGGCGGATCCCCGGGTTCTGGCTCACAGCTGTATCCTTGAGGGTAGAGGAGCAGGATCACAAGGAGCATGGGACAGTGCAGGAGAACGTTGTAAGCGGGGATGATTCCCCTAGAAAAGAACATTGAGGACAAGCTAGGGGCAGTGCGCCCCGGTCTGGCCCAGGATCCTGGAGACACCCTCTGTCTTGTACAGGCAACATAGAAGCATTACCAGGGTGTCCAGGGGCAGAGCTCCAAGGCAGAGGCACGCATACACCAGGGGCTGATGCCCACAGACAGGGCTGTGTTGCACGGGCTGTTCTGGGACTAACTAACGCTGCCTTACAGGCCGTCTCTATGTCCAGTTCCTCAGTCAGAAGCAGGAATGTGTGATGTGTAGCCTGTCAAGCCCTCAGCACAAAACAATCTGGTGGGCATCAGGGTCTGTCAGGAAACAGAGTGGTGCTGTGCCCCTTTCTGCCGTTTATGTGGAAGGAGTGGCCTTAAGGGAAGGAGAGGCCAGGCCAGGCCAGGCTGCTCTTTCTAGCTGGTCCATGCCCAGCTCCCAGGTTGCAGGCTCCTTGACCCACAGCAGTTTGTCAACCACCCAGAGTTGTCGGCCATGATCAGCGTCCAAGATGAAAATATGCTCGGCCATGTGATTGATTTGAAGGTAAGTGCACCTGCTCCAAGGAGTAGTGGAGGGCAGGTGGGGAAATGGCCTGTCCCTGAAAACAGCTTCAGGCGGCAGCACTGGGCTGCGATTTCACTCCCTGGATCCACTTTCCTTCTGCAGGTGAGGGAAGTCAGGCATCCCTGGGGTTGCTGCACCATTAGCCTGTACTTCCGCAGCAACCCCTACTTCCACAACCATGTGATTGTGAAGGAGTATCTCATCACCCTCACAGGTAAGAGGAGGCTCCCTGCATGGGCTGCAGCTGGTGGTGGGCAGGGATGGAAGGCGATGTACCCACCTTCACATACCCCTCTCCTGCAGGATACAGGTTGTCCCGTGCCACTCCCATTCAGTGGTACCAGCATTGTGAATGAGAAGTCTACAGCCACAGGCTCCAGGACAGCAGCGCCAGCTTCTTCCACTGGTTCTCTGACCACAGTGTGACAGCATCTGGCAGGATTGCTGAGGTGGGATGTCGCTGGCCATGCCAGCATACAGCTTCCTGTGTCCGCCTGCTGCTTGGGATTCTATTCTGGTCCCTGTGCTCTCCTAACCCAGGTCTGTTTGCCCTACCAGATCATCAGCAAGGACCTGTGGCTCAATCCCCTGAAGTACTATGAGAGGATGATGGCCCCTAGTGAGCGGACAGGGCGGGTGAGGAGGGGCTGCCTGGGCTCTCCCCTGGTGTGCTGCCAGGTTCCTGGGCCATTATTTTTCTCTCACAGGGACACCTGGATGCTGGGAGGGAAACAGCCTGTAACACCAGGGCCGCAGGGTGTGTGCCTGAGACAGGAACTACCAGTACAACAAGGGCAGTGCAATTCCAGCTCAGGCAGGGGGGCTTAGGCAGGAGGAGGGAGTGTGCATGTCCACTGTCATTCAGAGTCAAAGCAGATTACCTCCGCCCCTCCTCTGAACTCTCCCTCTAGGCCACCCACAGCACCTTCAGGCCTTTCCACCTGTCCCTCAACAGGGGCTGCCATGACATGTTCTTCCTATACTCCTTTCCACAGGTGTTTGTGAATTTTCCTCATGCCGAGGCCTAGGCTGCTGTGCTGCCACGCCACATTGCCCTGTTGCTGCTCACCACCATCTCCTATTTCCCCAGGGTCTCCTCTTCCTCCTGGGGCCAGTGGGATAGGCCTGCTCATTATCAGTATCTTAGGGGGCAAAGTGTGGGCCACAGAGCTGGAGGAATCCTTGTTTTGCAGCCTTGTCAGAGGTTCTTCAATCCTTTTATCCATTTAGGTTTTCCAAGGAGAATACCTCATTTGTTTACCCTCCGTAACTGGAAAACAGGGCAGCATGCCATGACGAAATAACACAGTGCTTCATTTTGTATGCAGTTCACTTCAAAGACTTCATGCACATATGGTCATAGACACCCTGGGAAATTTAGGGCCATGAATATAACTCACCATCCAAACAGACTGCTTTTCTGTGTTTGTAGTAAAATCAGACAAGAAATCCCATGTTGCAGAGCACTTTCTTCTGAAAATTTTTTTTAATGTTAGTGTTTAAGGTTTTACAAAAAGTAATATATATGTCTCTTTCTTTTTTTCTACTGACCTTCCCTCCGGCTTCCTCTGTCTCTAGTCTCTTGTTCTTGTCACCCACTCCCAGTGTCTTGCCTCCATTGGTCCTTTGGTTGTGCTTATATTCTGAATATGTTAACAATACAATATGTAAAATTTAAACATTTAAGTATATTGTAATTTGAATCAGCACTTAGGAAGCAACCTTGTACAATTCAAACCTTGCCTCCAATCCTGAAACTTCATAATGGTACCTACAATTCTTGATGCTTCCCCCAAACCTACCATTTGCTTTTTGTCATTCTTAAATAACAGAAGCCAAATTGCTTACAATAAAATATTGTCTGTACCTTTTCATTTTTATTTTCAGTGTCTAATTCTTCTGTCACAGGCGCTTCCCCTCTGACTCCCCCAGTGCCCAATCAGGTGAGCTACTGTACTGCATGATTCACTCTTTCTTGCATACATGGTGTATCCTATGATCGCCGCCAGCACCACACTCAGGACCTCTTACAGGGGTGTCCCATCGGCTGTTGCAGTAATTGCCGTGCCCCCATCATACCCATCTCCTGTGTGGCTGTAATAATCATCACAGGAACTGGGCCACCATAAGTCAGAAGGGGCCTTCATGGTGGTGGTGCCCACTTTTTTATTGGAATGTTGATCTTCCTTTTGTTTAGTGGATGAGTTCAGTATGAATTTTGGAGAATAGGTCCTTATCTGATATAACATTGGCAAATATCTACTCCCAGGCAGTGGACTTCCTTGTTTTGTTGTTGTTGTTGTTGTTGTTGTTGTTGTTGTTGTATTTGTTGGCCGCTTCTTCTCTGCAGAAGTGTTTTAATTTGACGTCGTCCCATTTGTTTCTTTTCTCCTCAGTTTCCATTGCCCTAGGAGCTGTATCAGTAAAGGTATTGCTGAGACAGATGCCTGATATTTTGCTTCTTCTAAGATTTTCATGGTTACCCACTTACTTTTAAGTCCTTTATTCATTCCCAATTTATACTTGTGTATGGTGTAAGTTGGTGGTCTAGACTAATTTTTTTTGCATGTTTCTGTGCTAAAAGTCCAACACCAATTATTATTATGTTTTTATTTTGGCTTTGTAATATCTTCAATGAAACAAAATAAAATTTCCTCTATGTTAATTGAGTCATACTTTCTCTAAATCTGGCCTTTAAAAAAATCCCCTGGGGCACAGTCCCATCCGTTCTTTGATTTTCCTTCCACTGATCGCAAACCTAGGCTGTAGTCTGCGTCCTTTCAAAGGACAAAAGCAGACCCGGAGGCCTCAGAGCTGCCCGCAGCACCCTCCTGCCTGCGGCACCCTCCTGCCCGCGGGAGGTGCAGCGCCCATCCCCATCTGGACCTTGGCTGCCAGGGAGAGTCAAAGCCTGAGAATCAAAGTGGCAGCATGTCATCGCCTTCACCGGCCTGTCTCCAGCAGCACAAAACCAGTCCTCCCTGCCAGTGCTCTGGGGACCGGCCCTCAGGGCGATGTGGTGGCGCTGTCCCCTGGCAGCCGAGTGTCCCAGGCTTGTCTTTGGGGATCTCTGTGTCCATGGTATAAATGCGAGTGAGATCAGACACAATGTTATCAATGATTGGTTTGGTAAGGTCGCCACTAAACACCTGCCACCATGGCTTCTCGGCCATGGCCTCAGCGGGCACCTGGACCCCATAGACCTGCAGGGCCAGGTGGAGCACCGCCACCGCTATGTGCTGAGCCTGGAACCGGAAGCACAGCCCCCCGCGGTAGCTGTCCCGCAGCAGGGCCCAGGCAGTGACGGAGATGGGGGTCCGTTGCCAGCTGTAAGGATTCAGCCAGTTCTTGAGAGAAATCAGGTAGTGGAGCAGGTACCTGTGTGGGTGCTGAAAGGAAACTTGGAAGCGCAGTACCCGCAGCACAAGGAGCTCGCACTGCACAATGCTGTCCTGGATCACCCAGACTAGGGAGTCCATCTCCAAGGGCTCCCTGCCTGGGTGGAAGTACCTGTTGGACACGTTGATGATGTCACGGGTTCGCAGGGGCTGTTCTTCCACTTTGCCAGCCAAGTAAAGGGCAGGCATGGCGACCAAGTAGGGGTCATAGGCGTCCAGGTTGATCTCGCAGAAGAACTTATGGTAAATGGCACAGGCGGTGGCGAGGGGAATGGACTGCATCCCTAGCTTGACACCTGCCTCCATGATGAACCTTGTCACGCGGAATTGCACCCGGGCCGGGGGTTCGGGCCACCCCTTGGCGCCTGGCGCCTCGTCCTCCTCTCTGCAGCTGTCCAGGCTAAGGTCCTCTATGGGGCCCTGCTGGGAGGCCCCAGACCCCGCGGGAAGGGCAAGAGACTCCAGTGCAGTGCCTGTGCCAGCAGAGTCCTAGCCCAGTGCGCAGCAGCCCAGCTTCGCCCCGCCCCGCCCCGCGCTGCCCCACCTACCCAACCCTGCCTAGGCCTGACTGCCATCCAGGTTCCAACACCAATTATTGAAGAGACTGTATGACTCCATTCTATGCTTTTGCCTCCTTTGTCAAATATTAATTGAGCATAATGGTTAGGGTCGACTTCTATGTTTTCTGTTCTGTCCCATTGGTCTTTATGTCTGTTTTAGTTCCAGTAAGAGGCAGTTGGGAGAATGGTGGCTTGTAGTATAGCTTGATATCTGGTATTGTGATCCCTCCAAATTTGTTCTTCTTTGTCCAGATTGCTGTAACTATTTGGGGTCTTTTCTTAAATTCATAGGAATTTTTGGAAACTTTCTTCTAGGTCTGTGAGATACGCCATTGACATTTTAATGGTTAATACATTAAAACTGAACATTGCTTTGGGTACTATGAACATTTTAATGATGTTGATTGTACCAATCCATGAATATGGTATGTTCTTCTATTTGCTTTAGTCTTCCTCTATCACTTTTTTTCAATTTCCTGTAGTTTTCCAAGAACAGGTTTTTACCTCCTCAGTTAAGTTTATTCCTAGGTTTCTTAAATTTTTGTTGCACTGCTAAATGGCATTTTTGTTTGTTTGTTTCTATTTCTGAGTTCATTATCCGTGTATCAAAAAGCCATAGAATTCTGGGTGTTAATTTTGTACCCTGCTACATTGCCAAATTCATTTATTAAATCTCCTAGTTTTTTTGGTGGAGTCTTTAGGTATTTCTATGGACAATACCATGCCATCTGCGAATTATGACAGTTTTACTTCCTCTTTTCCACTTAGCATGCCTTGTTTGACTTCTTCTTGTCTGACTGCATTGCCTAGCACTACCAGTACTCTGTCGAACAGAAGTGGTGAGAGTGGGCATCCCTGTCTTGTTCCTCTTCTTAGAGTAATTGTTTTTGCCCATTGAGTATGATGTTGTCTGTAGTTTTGTCACATAAGGCTTTTTTAATGTTGAGGTATGATCCCTCTATGCCCAGTTTGCTTAGAGTTTTTATCAAAATTGGGTGTTGGATTTTGTCAAATGCTTTTCCTGCACCAATGGATATGAATCTCTCTCAATTTGTTTATGTGATGCATCACACTTATTGATTTCTGGATGTTGACTCATCCTACTTCCCCAGAATATATCCGCTTTGGCATGGTGTATGCTCATTTCAATGTAATGTTGCATCGCATTTGTTAGAGTTCTGTTGAGGATTGTAACATCTATGGTCATCAGAGATATATTGGCCTGCATTTTTCTTTCTTTGTGTTTTCTCTATCTGGCTTTGGGATTAGAGTAATGCTGGCTTCATAGGAAGTGTTGGGAAATGGTACTTCCTTTGAATTTTATGGAATAGTCTGAGGAAGAAGGTTTTAGTTTTTCTTTGAACACTTGGTAAAAGTCCCTGTGAAGCCGTCTCGCCCAGGCTTTTGTTTGCTGCAAGTTATTTTTGTGACTGCTTGAATTTCCTGAGTAGTTATTGGCGTGGTCCTATGTTTTATTCTTCCTAACTGAGTTTAGGAAGATTGTATTTTTCTAGGAATATGTCCATTTCTTCAGGGTTGATCAGTTTGTTGGAGTAGAGTTGTCCATAGTATTTATTTACAATCCTTTTTATATCTGTGGGGTCTTTTGCTATTTTGCCTCTTTCATTTCTGATTTTGTTTACTGGGGTCCTGTTGGTGAGCCTAGCTAGAGCTTAGTCAATCTGGTTTATCCTTTCAAAGAAATAGCTCATGTCTTTATTAATCTTTTGTGCGGTTTTTGGTCTCTATGTCATTTATTTCTGCTGTGATCTTCATTATTTCCTTCCTGCTGCTTAGTTTGGGCTTTGCTTGTTGCTCTGTCTAACTTTTTAAGTTGTGCGGGTTAGATAATTTGTTAACTGTTTTTCTTGTTCTTTGAGTTAGGCCTGTAATGCTATGAAGTTCCCTCTAAGGACGACTTTCAGTGTGTCCCATAGATTTTGGACTTTTATTTTTAATTTTCATTTACTTCCAGGATGATTTTAATTTCTTCTTTAACCTCTTCGGTAACCCAGTTATCTATCTTTGTACATAAAAGCCCTGTGACCGGAATGGCAGAATGACCAGAATAGCTGGTGGCTATGACTTGCATTGCGGCAGCCAACCAGCCTTATCTGGGCCCCAATTGGCCATATCCCTGACCAGGCTTGCTTCCCATCTGCCCCCAATCCCCCATTCGGGGCAGGACTGATAAGAAAACCACTCACAGCCTTTCCCCAGGTCAGCCCCACCCCCTATATGCGCTAACGCCCAGATTGGAGGCATGGCCTTCTGGTTAACCGCCAATGGCCACTAACCGCTGCAGGCCTGGCCCCATGTGCCCCCATCTGGGGAGGACAACCAGACTGCTTCCATACAGGAATTCATACCCTGGGCCTCCATTTATTTAATAAAAGACTATTTAGCCTCCAAGTATTTGAATTTTGTTATATCTTATTGTAGTTTATTAGCAATATAAGAGGCCCAGTGAACGAACTTTGTACACTTGGCAGAGTCCCTCACCCTCTGGCAGCCTGGGAGACGTCAGGGGATGTCCGAATGATGGCTTAGGCTTAATCCCAGTTGCCAAACATGCTTAGCGCCTCTGTGGAGGTGGGAGAGATTCCTGCCACTGCTGCTCCTCTTGCCAGTCGTCAGCACAGGATCCAGCTGAATGGCGCTGCCCTGTGGGAGCTCACTGATCCCCAAGGGCAGCTCTTGCATTGAGAGTCTACTCCCTGGGTGTCAGAGCACATCATAGCAATTGGTCTTATCTCTTTTTTATGACCTTTACTTTGAGATTTCTTTTTTCTCTCTTTTCTAAATTGTTTTATTGCTTAAAGTATTACAAAGGGTATTACATATGTCTCCTCTTTCTTCCCCGCCCTGACTATCCCCTGGCCTCCCCTAACTCCCAGTGTCTTATGTCCATTGGTTATGCTTATATGCATGCATACAAGTCTTTCGGGTGATCTCTTACTCTCCCCGCCTGCCCCCCAACCCTCTCCGGCCTTCCCGCTGTAGTTTGACAGTCTGTTCGAAGCTGCTCTGCCTCTGTATCTATTTTTGTTCATAAGTTTATAATGGTCTTTATTATCCATAAATGAGTGAGATCATGTGGTATTTTTCCTTCATTGACTGGCTTATTTCACTTAGCATAATGCTCTCCAGTTCCATCCATGCTGCTGCAAATGGCAAGAATTCCTTCTTTTTTACAACAGCATAGTATTCCATCATGTAGATATACCACCGTTTTCTAATCCATTCATCTGCTGATGGGCACTTAGACTGTTTCCAGGTCTTAGCTATGGTGAACTGTGCTGCTATGAACATAGGGGTGCTTATACCCTTTCTGGGCTCAGAGGTGTGGCAAACTTTCCTGCCCAGATCCCTGGTTTTTACCTTACCAGAGGAACTCTGCCCTTCCTGGCTGTAAACTGACTGACCACCTGAGTGTACTTTGCCAATTCCGGGTGGGTGTTATTAGTTTCAGCTGCTCACTCCATTTGCTCCGGGACATGCCCTGGGACGTGTATGCCTATTCCATCACCATCTTGGCTTCTTGAGATTTATTTCTTCAAATATAATTATTGATCCCCTAGTTTTTTCCCCTTCTTTGCCTGAAAAGTATTTCTCTCCTTCCACTTTCAGTCCATGTGAGTCCTTATTCTGAGGTGGGTCTCTCATAGACAGCATATATATGGGTCTTGTTTTATTATAATTTTGGCCATTATATATCTTTTGAATGGAGTGTTTAGTCCATTTAGGTTTAAGGTTATTTTGATAGGTACTGATATTTTGCCACTTTTTTCTTTATGCCTGTGTTTCTTCTGTCTCTTCTATTCCTTCTTTTTACAACAGTCCCTTCAGCATTTCTTGCATTGATGGTTTAGTAGTGAAACACTCCCTTAGATTTTTTTTTTTCTGTAAAGACACTGAATTCCCCTATAGTCTTGAATGATTGCCTTGCTGGATAAGTATTCCTGGATTTGGTCCCTTGTTTTGCATCACTTTGTATATTTCCTTTCATTCCCTTCTGGCCTGATGTGTTTCTGTTAAAAATCATTTGATAATCTAACAGGAGAGCCTTTGTAGATGACTCTCTGTGTCTCTCTTGCAGCCTTTAAGGTTCTGTTTGTGTCATTATTGTTTGCCATTATAATTACAATGTGTCTTGGTATAGGTCTTATTGGTTTCATCTTTTTTGGGACTGTCTGTGCTTGTGTGACTTTTTCTTCCCAAGATCAGGAAGGTTTTGTGATTATTTCTTCTAATAGGTTTCCTAATCCTTGTTCCTCATCTTGTCCTTCTGTCACCCTTATTATACACATGTTATTTGTTTCATGTTATCCCCAATCTCCCTTAGGATATCCACCTGCTTTCTATTTTTTCTCTCAAGTTGCTATTCAGATTGTGTTGTTCAGGGTGTGTTACTCTGCCCTGTCTCCTAAATGGCTGATTCAATTCTTTGCTACTTCTAGTCTACTATTGAAACCTTCCATCGTATTTTTTATTGTAGCTATTATCAATTTTTTTCATTTGTCCTTGATTCTTATGTAAGTTGTGGATTTACCATGCATCTGGTGTATCAACTTTATGACCCTTATTCTGAATTCCTTTTCGAACATATTGTATGTCTCCATTTAATTGAGTTCCTCTTCTGGCAATTCCTCCTTTTCTGTCCTTTGGGTGTTGTTTGTTTGTCTCCCCATTTTAGCTATCATGTCAGAACCCAGGTGCCAGGGTGTGATGGGCCAATGACCACAGAGTGGATCTGCAATTCAATTGTACACTCCAAGACTCACAGGAGGCAATGGCAGTGGTGGGGGGCTGGAGTCCCGGTGTCCGTGGGTCTGCTGCTGCCGTAAAAAGGTCTGTGGCCAGAGTGGCTCTCAGGTGATGTGTGAGGCCCATCTGGGTAGAGGTGAGGCTGGGTTCCTAGTCATAGCAGCTCTCCCCTTCAAGATGGTTTGTTTTCTTAGAACCATATTTAACATCAAACAGTGCAGTAACATAAAAATACTAAAGATTGTGCAAAGAGCCGATTAAAAATAGAATGGAGAAACAAATCAGAACTTTGTATACAGAGTTGCATTCATACTGGACATTGTTTTCTGTTATTTTTACTGAAGAAATTATAAAAGTAAGAAACCTGAGAAGCGGTAGAGGAGGAATAAAGTACCTAATCATTTTGAATAAATGATTGTTTGTTTTAAAAAATAAATAGTTTATGTAAGCCGGGTGCACTGGAAAACATGAAATAGATGTGTCAAAACATAAATGAAGTAACAGACACATTCTAAAAAGTAATCCACATTGCCCAGTCAGTATTGCTCAATGGTTGAGGATAGAATTGTGAACCAAGATGGCCTATCATCTATACCGGGTCAGGACACATGCCCAAGGGGCTGGCTGGTTTGCCAGTAGGAGCCATTTAAGGAAGCTGCTGATCAAAATATTTCTCTTTCATCTATGTTTCCATCTCTATATCCCTCTCTCCAGATAACCAAGAATAAGCCTACTAAAAAACAAGAATGGAATTTATGTGCTTTCCCCTGGAATGTGAGACATTTTCATCCTTATTACTAGGGGTCTTTGGAGGACTTTTATTAACCAACATACATTTTAGTCCTTATTACTAGGGGTCTTTGGAGGAATTTTATTAACCAACATATATGGTTCTGTGTTGAATACTTCAATGGAATATTGTTAATAATGAAGTGTTTCATAAACTTTCCATGAAAAAGGACTCTGTCATTTTTGAAGGAAACACTTGGTTTGGGAGAAGAATTTGAGGTAGATCTTGATTTTAGTTGCAATAATAAGTAGGTTTCAAACAGTTGCTCATTTGTTCAGGTTAAATGTTATGTAGTGTTGATATTATGTGTACTCATTTTAGTCTGTGAGTGGAAAAACAACTAAAGTAGACTACACCAAGAAACCATCTTTTCAAAGTGGGGGTGGGCAGAGGGCACCAGTTCCATCAAGAAATAGAGGTGATGTGAGAAGTCTGAGAAGTGGAAGAGGAGGAAGTACGAGAAGCAAAAGGACCCTCAGGTGTAAAACACTTAGGTAATGTTTCAAAATCTAGGGATGGTAGGAGATCTGACTTAGGTAAACACATAATACAATATGCAAATGAGGTGTCATAGACTTGTGTACCTGAAGCCTATGAGATCATATTAACTTCCATAAATTCAATAACTTTAAATTCATAAAGTTACTGTCAGTAACTCAAATGTTTTTAAAAAAATTAAAAAAAGATATGGGCATGAAACCATTATTTATGTGAAAACAGTAACATTGAATGAAGTGATACACCTAAATTTCATTCATATCATTCAAAGCAAAAGAAAGTATACCATTCATTAGATTGAGAATGTATACTGATGATCAAGATGATTTGTAATTGCTAAAGAGGTATAGCACTTCTAATAATGAATGCAATATGTAATGTGTGAAACACTCCTAATGACCTTACAGGGATAGGATTTAAACCTCAAGCTAAATTCAGTCTATTTTAGCATTACAGTTTGCCTGTAGTCACTTCAACTGTTCTCTGAAGAACTCAATTGTATTGATCTTATGTTAGAATGTGACACTTTGGGAACAGGAAGTCATGTAGGTTTAAAGTGAAGATTCATACTTATTGAACTACTAAGAATTTGTTCTGAAAGTACCCTTCTTTCGTCTCAAAAAAAGGACATCAGTTCACCTTGGAAAATTCCCACTGAAATAAAAGTTGGTCTAACTATATAAACGTCAAGGACACACACTTCATTATTTAGAATTGGATTTGAAATACTAGTTTTGAGTATAGGAATGTGCAACCCTGTACTGTGTAAAATAATAATCTCTATTATTAATTTGATAAGATGATCTTGTACTTAGGTTTGATGTAGAAAACTTTCCATTTGGAAACTACATAAGAGAAATGTCTATGGTATTTAATAGATTCACAAAGGGGTCTCTGACTCAGGAAAAGGCTAAAAACCAATGATTCACCAAGTTTATTGGTCTTTCTTTCCTTCTTTCTTTCTTGTATATGAGGAATATGAAACATGAATAAAAATGTTGACGAGCTATTTTCAGGGAGTTGTCTTTTAATTAATTTATCTATTTACTTATTTGACTGACTATGAAAGGAAAGTGTATTCATTTCAATATATCTGTAGCAGGAAAAGTTGGTTTCATATTAACCAGTTTTCCTAATTTCAAAGATTTAGTGTCCATTTGTGATAATTAGGTGTGTGACATTTCATGGGAAATTTCCTAAAGTGTTATTGCAGGGTTTGTGCAAGATGAAGGTGAATGTTCCTGTTTTTACCATCTGGGTGATACTGAGAAGAGTTTGCCAGTTCATATTTGGCCACATATGAGGATGCTCATAGTTCTTCTTTCCCATGACGAATTACAGAATTGGAAGATAAGCTTCTTTTCTATTTGAAAATGAAAACAGTGATTGTTAATTATGTATTATTCAACATGTTTTCTTTAAATACTATTAAAATAGAGTGTAGTATTCTGATCAAAGAGTTATTTTATCAATGAACTGTAGGAATTATATGATAACATTCTTAAAATAACACTTTTTTGTAATGCATCATGTTTTGACTTTTTATATTTTAATTTTTAACTATGACATTACATGTTTTAAAAGCTTTTATTGAGATGAAATTAGTTTGAAGACTAGTTGAGACTGTTTTCTTGTATCTTTTAAATAACTTCTTTCACTTAGTATATCTGGATTCTCTGCATTCAAATTCTGGTGTGTGTCTGTGTGTGTGTGTGTGTGTGTGTGTGTGTGTGTGTGTGTGTGTGTGTTTTGTTTTGTTTTATTGGCACGTATATATATAATTCTGCTTCAGTTCTTTCTCAGTTATCCAAACTGATTTTCAATAACTCTGAGCACTGTACTGAAGACATGTGAAGATAGAATTTTATCATTTTGTGCTAACCAGCATGCTTATGACCATGATCCTGTTTAGTAAATATTTATACACAATAACCAGACTTGACCATTTAACAAATGTTGACCCTACTCAAGTAGAATGATGTTATTTATGACACAGAGGATGGCGGACATACAATTAATCTTCACAGAAGTGGCTGCAGGGTGGATTCCCTTCCACTGAAAAGAACTCCATCTTCAAGAAGTTGGGATCCTCCACCTACAAGACCTGCCCATTCTGATCCAAGGCAAAGCATTACTGGGATGGGAAGTCAAGGTAAATGGTACAGTCTCTCATGGATTAGAGTAATGAGCTGTTTTCAAAGGAATGCTGCACTTTCATTTCTGGAAACCATGTGGAAAGTGAGTAGTGGATGGGCATCTGTACTCAACACTATCTTATTGTTTCATTGTTAGGAAATAATTCTTCATCTTCTGATTAGTGAGGTAATAAGTAGATAACACCAGAGTGAAGAATGCATTCCTTTTAATCCATGTTGATACAGTGTCCCTCTTTTTTATATTTACTTTTTTAATATTTTAAGAAAAATGGTTTTAGTGTCATAATGTTACATTCAATAAATGTTAATATTTCCAGAAAAACTATTTTAAATGTAATAATTTTACATGCAATAAGCATTAATATTCCAAGAAAAACAATTTTAAATATAATAATACTGGAGACCCAGTGTACAATTCATGCATGGGTGGTGTCCGGCCTGCACACCCCAATCGCCGGGTTGGCCAGGGGGAGGGATACAGGTGTTTGGCCGGCTGGCTCCACCCAGATCGAGTGGGGGATCAGATGGGGGAAGATGAAGGCCAGGGGAAGGGGCTGTGGGCATATTACTGGCTGGCGGGTCCTCGATCATTGAGGGGGTGAAGGGGGGGCGTCTACAGAACAGTGTGGGACTGCCTGCATGGTGCAGCCCGGGATGCTAGCCAGACTGTCCCACCCCATGGTGGATCTCCTGGTCAAACTCCTGTTTGAAGGGACAATTTGCATATTAGTCTGTTATAATATAGTGTTACATGCAATAAACATTAATATGTTAAGGAAAAAATATTAAATATAATATTACCAAAACAGTGCAAACCTATTTTATCACAAAAGTTGTAGGAATTATTAAATATCTGAAAATAATAGGATTCCTTTTATTATATTCTAAAACATATATTTTTTACTCTGGCTCTATTTTATTCATCTGTTTATTCTTTTATTTTTTGAAATATTTTTATTGATTTCAGTGAGAAAGGGAGAGGGAGAGAGATTGCAACATCAATGATGCGTGAGAATCATTGATTCTCTGCCACCTGCATGCCTCACACTGGGGACCAAGCCCACAAACCAGGCATGTGTCTTTGGCCAGAATCGAACCTGGGACCCTTCAGTCTGGAGGCCAATAGTCTATCCACAGTGCCTAAACAGCTAGGGCTATTTTTTCTTTATTGGTTAAGGTATTACATATGTGTCCTTATCCCCCATTTGTCCCTCCTACCTCCTCCTCATGTCATCACCCCCACTGGTGTCAGTGTCCATTAGTCAGGCTCATATGCATGCCTCAAGTCCTTTAGTTGATCTCTCTAACCCCACCTTCCCCTGCCTTCCCTGCAGCAACCTTTTGCAGCAAAGATTCAGGAACTGCAAAAGTGTATGAACTGAAATGAATACACTAGACAACAATTACATATTTAGAAGGCATGGGGGAGCCAGGTGAAGGCATTTCTCTCTAGTAAAGAGGCTCTCTGAAACCCAGGACCCATCAGTTTTTATTTACTTTAATACACATTTTCCCTTTAGCAAAGCATACAGGCATATCAATGGTAAAGTTTGGTAAACAATAAAAGTATTATCATGGTAGGAGGTTGCTTACAGCCATTTTGCCAACAGCAGGGTAGCAAAATGCTGATTTTCTGCCATGCTGAATATCAAATTCCATTCGCCTGCTGTAGGATTCTCGCTTTGATATGTTCACTACTGTTGGTCTTTGCTGGTCCGACATTTCCCCCTTTTTGCTTTCTTAATTAGTTTAGAAAGGTGTCTGCCATTAGCTGGGCTCAGATCCTTTTAAGACTTTTCATTCTGCATCTTCAGACTGGAAGCAAACAGAAGAACAAGAAAGAAAGACAATAGCGGTTACTCTAAAAAGGAAACGTAGGGAGATTCGACGACAAGGATTGAGTTCTTTCATGTCCTTCTAAATATTATTGTCAGGTATTTAAGGAATTCATTCATAGTAGGCTTCTTTTGGGGCCATTAGTTTTTTATGGATCCCATTCCCAGTCACTGTTAGCTTGTGACATGACAGCAATGATGTTCGAGTTCTGGATGGTGGACAAATGGTGAGAAATGACAATGTAGGTCTGAATTTTTTTGGCTTTGTCATGGTCAACCTGCACCAATGCACCGATGATGAGTGCTACCATGGCAAGGCGTCTTCACCATCCCCCATCTCTGGATGTTTCTCCTCTGACTCAGCGTTTTTCTTGGGGCCTCTGCTATCTGTGGTTGCAGTAGTCTGGTCAGTTCCTCTCTCAGATTCATGTTGCAGGAACCACCCAGGCTTGGAGGAGTTTTATGGAAACACACAAGTATATCCTCGACCAAAGGTTAATAAAGGGACCCTGCTATAAACCAGACTCGGTATCTTTCCATTTAATCAGACCATTTTGGTTTGGTTTATTCAGACACCAGTGTAATTCTATGAGTGTCTTTCCATCAGCATTACAAGGGAAAATTTTAAAGTAATTAAGGCTTGGTGTAGTCTACTTACAGGAGATTTCTTCACTGTTCCCCCACTTTTGTTTTTCAAGTTGGGATTTAGAGGCCCTTGTAGCAGATATAACATGCAAGGAGGACATTTCTTGATAATCTGTTTTGCCTGCTGTACAATATTTTGGCAGGCTGATGTAAATGTTGATGAGATTCTGTGGCCTGTTTAATAAAATAACTAATTGATAGGCCTATGCATTTCCTTTTGTTAAAGGACCAGGACTTGTTCAAATAGTATAGATAGGCATCGGTCACAACCATTGAAATTGAGTAGTTGCAGTTCTGTTTACCAAGCCAGCAGCATAGGCAGATCAGAGATAATATGAAGAGGCTTTTGGAAATCCTGCAAGTCAGCCTTGATCGTTTCTAATTCGATTCTTTGCACAGAAGTATGACTGGTCTGAATGACTTGGTCTGAATTCTTTGCATTATAAGCAGCTTTACCATGAGATGAACTATCAGTAAAAACAGTGACTGCTCCAGGAATAGGTTTCTGCCTATTCCAACTAAGTTCCCCTGAATATTCTTTTATTTTCATTTGCTAATTTAAATCAGTCAAAAATAAGGCTTATTTCCTAACTTTGTCATTGGGTGGGGACAGTAAATGACACTAATAGGGTTTTTGCTATCAGTCTTTGAGTATATTGACATAAGCGTTGTTTACGGAGGCAAAATGCAAATGGTTTACTTTTCTTTATGAGGCCTAATACATTTATTTTTAATTACAGTTTTCTAGATCTTTGAAGGGAATCTGCTCCTGTTTTTTCTCCCAGAGTAATTTCTAGGCCACATTTAGGGAGTTTCTTTTAAAAACATTTTTTTTTCTTTTAAATACAGCTACAAACTTGGTTCCTTTTAAGAAATACCAATAAGAAGTATGCTGGCCAATTGTGCAATGCATACAGATTAAGTAAAAGTAACTCCCTTTTTTCTATGGTGTCTTATTAATGGTGAGATTTAATGCTCCAATAATAACTTTTTGTTTTCTTTGTAAATAGTAGCAGAAGAGATTTAAAAATTTCTCCTTTTTATTGAGCTTAAAATTTACTTTTAAACAGCATTCTTTTGGCTAGTGCTCATTTGCATAGGTACAGATATTTTACTCTGGACTGTGTTAGAACCAATTGCTAATAAAATATCTGCTTCTTGTATAACTGAGTTTATATGAGTCCATGATTATATTGTAAAAGCTAATTTATTTAGTGACTAAAGTATGCATCTTTATTGAGAAAGCAAAGTAAGTAAACTTATACATTTGACCTATGAAGTCCAGATGTTGCACTACCCCGGGGCCTATCTAAAGATCAGGCTGTCAGGGCTCCCATCTTAAAATTCTGCTGCTGAATAATCTGATGTTGCTTAAGAAGTATTCAGCAACTTTGTCCTGCCCTCCCTTAGAGGGTGAAACTTTTATAACATTTAAAATACGTGCATGTAAAGAGAACACAGTTATTAATTTTTATTTGATGAAGCTTCAAGTGATTTCAAGTATATTAGATCGGGGTAATTTGGTTTGAAAATATTTCTTTTCCTAAAATATTTCTTTTAAGAAGAGAGTAAACCCTTGAATTATTCCAGGGCACTTGAAAAGTTTCAAAGCTATCTCTTGGTTAAAGTCTTGAAATTTAACATGGAAAGACTATCACAAATATGTGTAACCCAAACATTACATTATACATTTATTGTAATTATTCTAAAAAAGATCAATAAAATTTAAACTGGTTTTTATATTAAAAATTTGGTTCAGACCATAGAATTAATCCACTTTTTTAATCAGTCCAATAAAATAGTATATCCTAGGTTGACATTTTACCACACATAGTACACATAAGGACTACAATATATTTTGTACTACTAAGTTTTTCCAGAGAAATCACATGAATTATTTTTCTTGATAATGAATTTCTAAACTTTATGCATTGTATCATTACGAGCACATAATTTCTCCCAATTTAATTTGAACTTTTAACTCTTGGAAGCCTTAAATTTTAGGTGGTAAGTTAAATCCTTAGCATTTCTTAGTTTAGTCATACCTTCACATTTTTAGGGATATATTTCCAATAAAATTAACAAAGACTTATTTAATTAATAGATTCAAATCTGTCCTTTGTTTTTTCATTCGAGTCAAACTCAAATAAATATTGCAAAATTTTGTTATTTCAAAACATTTAGAGTTTTAATAAGTTTTATTACTTAATGTAAGCAACTCCAATTTTTTAAGTTACCAAAGACTTTGGAAAAGTATGTTTAGACATATGAGGTTGCCAAAGAAGTAGGGGGAGAAAGGAAGAAGGCCTGTAGCCATTGGAATTTTAAAACCACCACATTTTTCCTTCAGAGATAACATCTAAGAGTGCTTTTCCAGGTTCTCTGCTTTTACAGGGAGAAGATCCACTGGCCCTTTCCTCCAACAGAGAGTGCAGTCCGCCCTCTCCTCAGGGACTGCACCCTCACCATCAATATATTTATTTATAACTATGGGCCCGGTGCACGAAATTCATGCACTGGGGGGAGGGGGGAGAGTGTCTCTCAGCCCAGCCTGCCCCCTCTCACATACTGGGAGCCCTTAGACGTTGACCCCCATCACCCTCCAATCCCAGGATCGGCCCTTTGCCCAGGCCTGACACCTCCGCCAGAGGTGTCAGGCTTGGACAGGGGACCCACATCTCCCCCATCACTGGCTCTGGCCCCCACCCATGCCTGATGCCTCTGGCCCAGGAATTATGCCTGGGCAGGGGACCCCCATCTCCCTCTGATCGCTTGCTCCACCCCCCGCCCAACTCTGACGCCTCTGACACAGGCTTCAGGCCTAGGCAAGGGGACCCTCATATCCCCCCAATCACTGGATCCACCCCCCACCCAGGCCTGATTCCTCTGGCCCCGGCATCAGGCCTGGGCAGACGACCCCCAGCCCACACCAATTGCTGGCTCCGCCACCCTCCCAGGCCTGATGCCTCGGCCAGAGGAGTTGACCCTCATCACCCTCTGATCACCAATCACCAGATCGGCCCCTTGCCCAGGCCTGAGGCCTCTGGCAGAGCTGTCAGGCGTGGGCAGGGGACCCCCAGCTCCCCGCAGTTGCAGGTGGCTCTGCCCCTGCCCAGGCCTAATGCCTTTGGCCCAAGGCAGTAGGCCTGGGCAGGCGACCCCCAGCTCCCCACAATCTCCCGCTCTGCCCCTGCCCATGCCTAATGCCTCATGGGAACCCGAGCACCCCACAATCTCCCGCTCTGCCCCTTCCCAGGCCTAACGCCACTGGCCGAGGCCTTAGGACTGGCAAGGGGTCCCGAGCTCCCAGGGTTGCAAGCTACGCCCCGGCCCAGGCCTAATGCCTCTGGCCAAGACAGTAGGCTTGGGTAGGGGACCCCTAGCTCCCCATGATCTCCTGCTCTGCCACTGCCCATGTCTAATGCCTCATGGGAACCCGAGCACCCCAAGATCTCCCGCTCTGCCCCTTCCCAGGCCTAACGCCTCTGGCCGAGGCGTTAGGACTGGCGAGGGGACCCCAGCTCCCCAGGGTTGCAAGCTACGCCCCGGCCAAAGGCCTAATGCCTCTGGCCAAGACAGTAGGCCTGGGTAGGGGATGCCCAGCTCCCTACGATCTCCCAATCTGCCCCTGCCCAGGCCTAGTATCTCTGGCCGGAGCATTAGGCCTGAGCAGGGGACCCGAGCTCCCCACGATCTCCCGCTCTGCCCCTGCCCAGGCCTAACACCTCTGGCTGAGGCATTAGGTCTGGGCAGGGGATCCCCAGCTCCCCACGATTGCAGGCTCTGCCCCTGACCAGGCATAACGCCTCTGGCCGAGGTGTCCGGCCTGGGCAGCAGTGACCCGCAGCGGCAGCGGCCCCGTGATTGCGGGTTCTGCTTTAAGCCCAGGCAAGGGACTCCGTGCTGCTGGGACTGCCAAATTTGCCCGTGCCCAGCACCCATCGCTGGCTCCAACCCTACTTCCCACAATCACTGGCCAGGTTGGCAAAGGTGCCCAATTCTCCGACCATGGCTGGGGGGCAGGGCTCTTAGCACCCCCCTGGGTTTCCGATCACTGACAGTGACAGGGGGCTTCTTCCTGCTTTCCCTTTCGCCTCCCTGAATTGTGCCTATATATGCAAATTAACCGCCATCTTTGATGGCGGTTCACTGCCATCTTAGTTGGCAGTTAATTTGCATATCGCCCTGATTAGACAATGAAAACGGTAGCGGTCGGACGCCAATTACCATGTTTCTCTTTTATTAGATTAGATTATTACTGAAAAGCTTTGTCACAAAGCCTTCATTTTAGTTATATCTATCTATTTAACTTTTAACAATTTTGAGATTCCAAAAGCCAGTTATCACCATCTGAGGGCGTTTCACTTTGGCAAATTTTGCAGCAGAGAAAACTTACTGGCTTTCATTGGCATTAATGTTAAGCTTGGAATATGGTCCATTATTATTTAAGAACTGCCCCTTATTATGGAAACACTAATCTTATTGCTTAAACACAGCCTGTATATTTTCCTTGTGTCATTTTCACCATCTTATAAAGAAAAACAGTCTTGGGTTTGTACTATAGCATCTGTGAAGAGATGGGGGTCAGTCCAAGAGGCCACCCAAAATCGGGTGGGGTGCGACTTCTCTTAAGCTAGTGTTTTTCTCTTCATGGGTACAGAAATCCCAGAGATATCCCTTAAATTGTGAGGAATGTCTCATCTATCCAAATTTCAAATGACGGTCTGGGAAATAAAATGAGACTTTTAATAACACTCTGGAGAGTGGGCATACATTTTACAGGATCACCAAAAGACTAGTAATTAATGGGTTGGGAGGTGTTTTAGATATTTAGTAATGGCCTGTCCATCTACTGTTTCTTTTCTTATTAAATTAAATTGAAGGCATGCTTAATAGACTAACAATAAACAACCAAAACAGATTAATAATAATCAACTGACATGCGCCCATAACATAGAGACAAGGCTTAATGAATCAGAGTAGTTTTCATGGATCTTATTCTGCTCTTCATGGCATTGGCTGTCCTCCAAAGTTATTTTACCTAAAATCTGCCTGTCCCAAGGTGTCATATGGTAATTTTCAGACAAAGCATTAAACAGTCCTTTTGTAAAATGACTGTTAACCCCGTTTTCTATAGCTGCTGTGCCTTTCCACACTAGAGGTGGAGGACCCAGGGCTTAGGTATTACAGACTTTTGATCCCCAATACGAATTAGGCATAATGCAGTGCGAACAAGAGCCCACATAGTTCAAGATGGCAATGTTACATTTTTCCTTGAGCCTTATTTCAGAGAGTACCTTTTGATATTTTAATTTCTTTATCCTTGAGCATACAAGTAAATGTTTAAAATTATTTATTTATTTATTTATTTATTTATTTATTTATTTATTTTGATTTATAATCAAACTTTCCCTCATTATAGCCTGGCAGTAATGAACGATTTTCCGCCCACTTTATGTTTCACAATTTCCAAAGCTGGCATGGGCTTTGTGCACAGAGAATTTTCCCCACCTTTTCAGTGCACTTCTCAGCTTTCTGGTGAAATGTCTTCATTTTTCACTCTGGTGAAATTTCTTCTCCAGATGCCCCACATTGGGCGCCAGAATGCTGCAAAGATTCAGGATCTGGAAAAGGAGCTGAACACAAATGAGTACACTAGACAACAAATAGAAATTTAGAAGACATGGGGGAGCCAGGCAGAGACCTTTCTTTCTAGCGGAGAAGCTCTCTCAAACCCTGCACCCATCAGCTTTTATTGACTTGGCTTTAGGTTTCTCATATATGCCCTTTAGCAAAGCAAACAGGCATGTCAGCAGTCAAGTATGTTAAATATTAAAAGGGTTATCAGGTTAGGAGATTTCCTTCAGCCATTTTGCCAACTGCAGGGTAATATAATGCTGATTTTCCGCCTTGCTGAATATCAAAGTTCATTAGCCCTCTCTGAGAGATACATATAGATATGTATATATATATCTATATATATATATCTATATCTATATATACAAACACATGTACATATATATATATATATATATATATATATATATATATATATGTATGTGTGTGTGCATATCCTATCTAATAAAAGAGAAACATGGTAATTGGCGTACGACTGCTACCCTTCCCATTAGCTAATCAGGGTGATATGCAAATTAACTTCTAGCCAAGATGGCTGCCGGCAGCCAGGCAGCTTAAACTGAACATGAGTCTTGCTTGCTTCCGTGCCAGAGGACTGCAACATTCCCCGCCTGCCTTGCGGCCTCTGAGCTTGCAGTTTAAGAAACATTGTAACGTATAGAAGCTAAACAAAACCCCAGAAACCAGCTTTCAGCCGGCTGGGATCTCAGAGCTGGAGTTGATGCAGAGTTTCGATTACAGAACCCAAACAAACCAGACACCTGCTTTCAAGAACGGAGGCCTAAGAGCTGGAGCCTCAGAGCTAAAATTACTCAGAATAAACAAAAAAAAAAAAAAAAAAAAAAAAAAGCAGGAGCAGTTGGGAGCTTCAGTCCCAGCCTGAAAACAGCCCTCAGCCCCTCACTCAGACTGGCCAGGCACACCAGTGGGGACCCACCACCCTGAAGGGTGTGTAACCAGCTGCAAACAGCCATCATCCCCTCATCCAGACTGTCCTGGCACCCCACTGGGGACCGCCACCTTGATCCAGGACACCCTTCAGGGCAAACCAACCAGCCCCCACCAGTGCACCAGGCCTCTATTCTATATAGTAAAAGGGTAATATGCCTCCCAGCACTGGGATCAGCAGAGCCTCGAGGCCTCCCGGCACCAGGATCAGTGTGACAGGGGGCAGCGCCCAAACCCCCTGATCGCCTTGAGGCTCTGTGTGGACAGGGGGCGGGGCCTCAACCTCCCTATTGGCCCTACTCTATGAGTGACAGGGGGGAGCCCCAACCCACCTGATGGACCCTTCTCTGTGCTTGACAAGGGGCAGCGCCCCAATCACCTGATTTGCCCTGCTCTGTGCACGACAGGGGGTGGCGCCGCAACCTCCCCATCAACCATGCCTTGAGTGTGCCTGAGGGTGGCATTGCAACTTTCTGATCCGCCCTGCTCTGTGCATGACAGGGGGCAGCGCCCCAACTCCCTAATCGGCCCTGCTCTGAACCCGACCAAGGGCTGCACCTAGGGATTAGGCGTGCCCTCTGCCACCCAGGAGCAGGCCTAAGCCAGCAGGTCATTATGTCCTGAGATGTCCCAGACTGCGAGAGGGCACAGGCTGGCATGAGAGAACCCCTCTCCCCACTGAGTGCACAAATTTTTGTGCACCAGGCCTCTACTATATTTATATGTGTGTGTGTGTGTGTGTGTGTGTGTGTGTCTGCCTGTGTGTGTGTGTGTGTATATATATATATATATATATATATATATATATATATATATATATATATATATAAGGCCCAGTGCACAAAAATTTGTGCACTGGTTGGGGGGGTGTCCCTCAGCCCCACTTGTCCCCTCTCACAGTCTGGGATCCCTCAGGAGATAATGACATGCCCTCTTTGGCTTGCTCCTGCCTGGCAGAGGGCAGGCCCAATTCCTATGTGCAGCCCGTGGTTGTGATTAGAGCAGGGCTGATTGGGTGTTGGGTGCTGCCCCTGTCATGCACAGAGCAGGGCGGATTGGGAGGTTGGGATGCCATCCCCAGTCAGGCTCAGGGTAGGGCTGATTGGAAGGTTGGGGCACCACCCCCTGTCACACTCAAGGCAGGGTTGATGGGGAGGTTGCAGCAACACCTGCTGTCACGCACAGAGCAGGGCCCATCAGGGGGTTTGGGGCTCCATACCCTGTCACACACAGAGCACGGCTGATCAGGGTGCTGGGGTGCTCCCTGCTGTCATGCATAGAGTAGGGCAGATAGGAGAGTTGGGGCACTGTCCCTGTCACACACAGAGCAGGGTGGATCGGGGAGTTGGAGCGCCGCCCCTGTCACACTCAGGGCAGGGCCAAAGAGGAGGTTGTGGCTCCACCCCATCACAAACAGAGCAGGGCCCATGGGGTTGTTGGGGCGCAGCACCCTGTCCTACACAGAGCCGCAGGGTGATCAGTGGGTTTGGGCGCTGCCCCCTGTCATGCTGCTCCAGGGGCCAGGAGGCCTGGAGGTTCCACTGATCCTAGTGATGGGAGGCCTTGAAGCTCCGCTTGACACAGGGGTAGTGAGGTCTTGCTGCTCCACTGATCCCTGTGCTGGGAGGCCTTTCACCTGTGCTTGACACAGGGGCAGTGAGCATTTGCTGCTCTGCCGATCCTGGTGCTGGCAGGCTCCGCTGATCCCGGTGCCAGGAGGCCTCGTGGCTCTGCTGATCCCGGGTTCCAGAGGCCTCGTGGCTCTGCTGATCCTGGTGCTGGGAGGCATATTACCCTCTTACTATATAGGATATAGGCCTGGTGCACAGGTGGGGGCCGGCTGGATTGCCCTGAAGGGTGTCCTGGATCAGGGTGGGGGTTCCGCTTGGGTGCCTGGCCAGCCTGGATGAGGGGATGATAGCTGTTTGCAGCTGGTCACACCGCCTTTATGGTCAGGGTCCTCACTCGGGTTCCTGGCCAGTCTGGGTGAGGGGCTGAGGGCTCTTTTCAGCAGGTGGGTGACTGAAGCTCCCAACTTCTCCCTTTTTTAATTTTTTTTTTATTCTGGGATTTATTTATCTTCTATGGCTTTCACTGGAACTGAGGGCTGGCTTTAGCTCTGAGGGTCAGCCCCAGCTCTGAGGCCCCGGCTGCTGAAAGCAGGTATCTGTGTTTGTTTGGGTTCTGTTTTCGAAACTCTGTTGCAACTCCAGATCTGCTGGCTGGCTGAAAGCATGGGGTTTGTTTAGTGTCTATAATTGCAACGTAGTTGCTTAGAGTGCAAGCTCACTTTCCAGCAGTGGCAGGCAGGGAACCATGGCTTCCTCCTTCACTGGAGCAAGATAGCCTCCTGTTCGCTGCAGCTGCCTGGCTGCTTTTTCTCTGCATCCTCTCCAGCACTTGTGGTTTTTTATTTTTTATTTTTTTCTGACAGCTATTCTGACAGTGGTGGATTGGTACTTCTCTCATTTTGATTCACATCTCTTGGACTGTTATTGCCTTTGAGCATTTTTCCCTATGTCTCTTGGCCTTATGTAGGCCCCCTTTCAAAAAATGTCCATTTAAGTCCTTTGCCCATGTTTTGATTGGATTGTTTATCTTCCTATTGTTAATTTGTGTGAGTTCCCTGTCAACTTTGGAATTCAACACTTATCAGAGATACCATTGGCAAGTATGTTCTCCTATGCAGTGGGCTTTCTTGTTGTTCAGGATTTAGTTTGCCGTGCAGAAGATTTTTATTTTGATGTGGACCATTTGTTTAATTTCTCCTTTGTGTGCATTGCCCTCAGAGCTGTGTCAGTAAAGAGATGCCAAGACATATGTCTGATAATTTGCTGCCTGTGCAGTCTTCTGAGATTTCTTCATATAGATTCCCAACTAACGTTCAAGTCCTTTATCCACTTTGAGTTTATTTTTGTGTATGGTGTAAGGTGGTGGTCTAGTTTCATTTTCTTGCATGTTTCTGTCTGATTTTCATCATTTATTGAAGAGACTGTGTTTTTTTAAATTTTATTGCGTGAAGTATTACAAAGAGTATTACATATTTGTCCTTTTTGTTTCTCCGTCCTTGACAATCCCCTGGCCTCCACTTCTCCCCCCCCCCCTGTGTCTTATGTCTGTTGGTTATGTTTGTATGCATGCATACCAGTCCTTTAGTTGATCTCTTACCCCTTTCCCATCTGCCCCCCAACCCTTCCCGGCCTTCCCGCTGCAGTTTGACAATCCGTTTGAGGCAGCTCTGCCTCGTATCTATTATTGTTCATAAGTTTATAATGGTCTTTATTTTCCATGAATCAGTGAGATCATGTGGTATTTTTCTTTCATTGACTGGCTTATTTCACTTGGCATAATGCTTTCCACTTCCATCCATTCTGTTGCAAATGGTGAGTTCCTTCTTTTCTACAGCAGCATAGTATTCCATCGTGTAGATGTATCACAGTTTTCTAATCTATTCATCTACTGATGGGCACTTAGGCTGTATCCAGATCTTAGCTATGGTGAATTGTGCTTCTATGAACATATGGGTGCATATATCCTTTCTGATTGGTGTTTCTGGTTTCTTGGGATATATTCCTAGAAGTGGGATCACAGGGTCAAATGGCAGTTCCATTTGTAGTTTTCTGAGGAAGCTCCATTCTGCCTTCCATAGTGGTTGCACCAGTCTGCAACCCACCAGCAGTGCACGACTGTTCATTTTTCTCCACCTCCTCTCCAGCACTTGTCATTTGTTGATTTGTTGGTGATAGCCAATCTGACAGGTGTGAGATGGTACCTCATTGTTGTTTTGATTTGCATTTATCAGATGATTAGTGACTTTGAGCATGTTTTCATATGTCTCTTGGCTTTCTGAATGTCCTCTTTTGAAAGGTGTCTATTTAGAACCTTTGTGCATTTTTTGATTGGATTGTTTATCTTCCTTTTGTTAAGTTGTATGAGTTCCCTATAAAGTTTGGAGATTATGCCCTTATTTGATATGACATTGGCAAATATGTTTTCCCACACAGTGGGTTTTCTTGTTGTTTCATTGATGGTTTCTTTTGCTGTGCAGAAGCTTTTAATTTTGATGTAGTCCCATTTGTTCATTTTCCCTTTAGTTTCAAGTGCCCTAGGTGCTGTATGAGTGAAGAAATTGCTTCGGCATATGTCTGAGATTTTGTTGCCTTTGGATTCTTCTGGAATTTTTATGGTTTCCCGTCGTACATTTAAGTCCTTTATCCATTTTGAGTTTATTTTTGTGTATGGTGTAAGTTGGTGGTCTAGTTTCATTTTCCTGCATATGTCAGTCTAATTTTCCCAGCACAACTTATTGAAGAGACTATCTTGACTCCATTGTATGTTCTTGCCTCCTTTGTCATATATTAATTGAGCATATCTGTTCGAGTTGAATTCTGGGCTCTCTATTCTTTTCCATTGATCTATATGTCTGTTCTTGTGCCCATACCAGGCAGTTTTGCGAACAGCGGCTTTGTAATACAGCTTAATATCTGGTATTGAGATCCCACCTACTTTGTTCTTTCTCAGGATTGCTGCAGTTATTCGGGGTCCTTTTTTTATTATGGAAGAATTTTTGGAGAGTTCGTTCTAGATCTGTAAAGTATGCTGTTGCTATTTTAATGGGAAGTGCATTGAATTTATAGATTGCTTTGGGATGTGTGGACATTTTAATGATGTTGCTTCTACCAGTCCATGAACAAGGTATGTTCTTCCATCAGTTTATGTCTTCCTCTATCTCTTTTTTCATCGCACTGTAGTTTTGTGAGTAGAGGCCTTTTACCTCTTTACTTAAGTTTATTCCTAGGTAGCTTAATTTTTTTGGTGCGATGGTAAATGGGATTGTTTTTGTAATCTCTCTTTCTGAAAGTTGACTATTGATATATAGAAATGCGTCAGATCTCTTGGGGTTAATTTTGTATCATGCTACATTGCCAAATTCATGTATTAAGTCTTTTAGTTTTTTGATGGAATCTCTAGGGTTTTGTATGTATAATATCATGTCGCCTGCAAATAAGGACAGTTTTACTTCCTCTTTTCCAATTTGGTTGCCTTTTATTTCTTCTTCTTGTCTAATTGCAATGGCTAATACTTCCAGTACTTTGTTGAACAGGAGTGGTGAGAGGGGGCATCCCTGTCTTGTTCCTGTTCTTAGGGGAAATGGTGTTAGTTTTTGTCCATTGAGTATGATGTTGGCTGTGGGCCTGTCATATATGGCTTTTATTATGTTTAGGTATGATCCTTCTACTCCCACCTTGCTGAGAGCTTTTATCAAAAATGGGTGTTGGGTTTTGTCAAATGCTTTTACTGCATCAATTGATTGGACCATGTGTTTTTCTTCTTTCAATTTGTTTATGTGATGTATCACGTTTATTGACTTGCGGATATTGTACCATCCTTGCATCCCTGGGATAAATCCTACTTTGTCATGGTGTATGATCTTTCTGATTTACTGCTGGATCTGATTGCTAAGATTGTGTGGAGGATTTTCGCGTCTATGTTCATGAGGGTATTGGCCTTTAATTCTCTTTCATTGTGTTGTCTTTACCTGGTTTTGGTATTAGGGTGATGCTGGCTTCATAGAATGAGCTTGGAAGTGTTCCTTCCTCCTGAATTTTTTGTAGTAGTCTGAGGAGGATAGGTTTTAGTTCTTCCTTGAATGTTTGGTAAAACTCCCCTGTGAGGCCATCTGGTCCTGGGCTTTTGTTTGCTGGAAGCTTTTTGATGACTGCTTCAATTTCTTCTATAGTTATTGGCCTGTTGAGATTTTTAGATTCTTCCTGATTGAGTTTTGGAATGTTGTATTTTTCTAGGAATTTATCCATTTTCTCCAGGTTGTCTAGTTTTTTTGGAGTAGAGCTGTCCACAGTATTTTTTAACAATCATTTGTATTTCTGTGGGGTCTGTGGTTATTTTACCCCTATCGTTTCTGATTTTCTTTATTTAGGTCCTCTCTCTCTGCTTCTTGGTGAGCCTGGCTAGAGGTTTGTCAATCTTGTTTATCCTTTCGAAGAACCAGCTCTTGGTTTCATTGATTTTCTGTATTATTTTTTTGGTCTCTATGTCATTTATTTCTGTGCTAATCTTTATTATCTCCTTCCTTCTGCTCACTCTGGGTTTTTTTTTTGTTGTTGTTGTTGTTGCTCTCTTTCTAATTCTTTGAGATGTAGAGTTAGATGATTTACTACCATTTTTTCTTGTTTTTTGAGATAGGCCTGTAGAGCTATAAACTTCCCTCTCAGGATTGATTTCTATGTGTCCCAAAGGTTTTGGATTGTTGTGTTTTCATTGCCATTAGTTTCCAGGATGTTTTTAATTTCTTCTTTGATCTCATTGGTAACCCAATCAATATTTAATAACATGCTATTCAGCTTCCAAGTGTTTGAGTATTTTGGGTTGTTTTTATTGTAGTTTATTTCTAATATTATGCCATCGTGGTCTGAGAAGATGCTTGGTATGATTTCAATCTTCTTGAATTTGGGGAGACTTTGTTTGTGACCCAATATGTGGTCTATTTTTGAATGTGTCTTAAGAGCACTTGAGTAGAATGTATATTCCTTGGCTGTGGGGTGAAGCGTTCTGAAGATGTCAATTAAGTCCATCTGATTTAGTGAGTCATTTAGGATGGCTGTTTCTTTGCTGATTTTTTGCCTAGAGGATTTATCCAATGATGTAAGTGGTGTATTAAAGTCCCCCTCTATGATTGCATTGTTGTTGATCTCTCCTTTGATATCTTCCAGGAGTTATTTTTATGTATTTGGGTGCTCCTGCATTGGGTGCATATATGTTTACCAGGGTTATATCTTCTTGATGTATTGATCCGTTTAGTATTATGAAGTGGCCTTCCTTATCTCTTGTTATGGCCTTCACTTTGAGGTCTATTTTGTCCGATATAAGTATTGCTACCCCAGCTTTCTTTTCCTTTCCATGTGCCTGAAAGATATTTTTCCATCCCTTCACTTTCAGTCTGTGTGAGTCCCTTCTTCTGAGGAGGGTCTCTTGTAGACAACAAATGTATGGGTCATGTTTTTTTTTTTATCCATTCAGCCACTCGATGTCTTTTGGTTGGAGCATTTAGTCCATTTAAGTTTAAAGTTATTATTGAAAGGTACATGTTTGTAGCCATTTCTTTTTTGTGTGTGTGGCTGTTTTCTTTCTGAGCTTTTTGTTCCTTTTTTTACACCAGTCCCTTTAGAATTTCTTGCATTGCCGGCTTGGTGGTGATAAACTCTCGTAGCCTTTTTTTGTCTGTGAAGCTTCCTATTTCCCCTTCAATTTTGCATGATAGCCTTTGATAGAGTATTTTTGGATTCAGTCCTTTGCTTTGCATCACTTTGTAAATTTCTGTCCATTCTTTTCTGGCCTGATGTGTTTCTGTTGAGAAATCATTGGATAATCTAATGGGAGATCCCTTGTATGTAACTTTCCGTCTCTCTCTTGCAGCCTGTAAGATTCTCTCTTTGTCCTGAACAGTTGCCATGATAATTATGATGTGTCTTGTGTCGGTCTTTTCGGGTTCACCTTGTTTGGGACTCTCTGGGCTTGTGTGACTTTTTTCTTCCCCAGCACAGGGCAGTTTTCTGATATTATTTCTTCCAATAGGTTTTCTAATCCTTGTTCCTCTTTCTGTTGTTCTGGCACCCCTATTATCCATATGTTGTTTCGTTTCATGTTGTCCCAATGTCACTTACGCTCTCCTCCTGTCTTTTAATTTTTTTATCCAATTGCAGTACAGTTTGGGTGTGTTTGCTTCCTTGTCTTCTAATTCACTAATTCGGTCCTCTGCTTCTCCTAGTCTACTGTTGATACTTTCAATGGAGTTTTTCATTGCAGCTATATCACTCTTCATTTCTTCTTGGGTCTTACTTAAGTTGTTGATTTTTTATCTCTTACTTCTTGATTCTTGCTTAAGTAGTTGACTTTTTGATCTGTTTTTTCTTGGTTCTTCTATATGTTTTTGATTTTTTCCTCCATTCGGTTTATGGACTCTAGGACCCTTATTCTGAATTCTTTTCCTCTCATGTTGCATGCCTCTGTATCACTTAGCTGGTTTTCTGGCGAATCCTCCTTCTCTTTCCTTTCGGGATTTCTTTGTCTACCCATGTTTGATCTGACTGACATATGTAGACGTTGAGTCATTCATGAGCTGCTCCCTGGGTCGCAGTGGCTCCTTGGGCTGTGGTTGCTCCTCGGGCGGTTGCGATAGCAGCTTTTCCTCAGTTAGCAGCTCCTCTTATGTGTGCTGTTCACAGATTTGGTGGCTCTTCTTGCTGGTGGGGGGAGGTTTCACATACAGCTGCTGATCCTCAGAGGGTATGGTGATCAGGAGGCTGCTGCTGCTTGGATCTGCTGCGTTGATTTAAGGGCACATAATGCAACAAATCAAGCCACAATGTACCAGGCACTGAAGACAAATATATTCACAATATTAATAACCCCAAATAAAGGTGACTTCCCAAATTAAGAGAATTAGGGGATAAGGAAGAAAGAAGAGAAAAATATAAAAGAGAGAAAAGAAAAGTAAGGAAAAAAAGGAGTTCAAAAATGAAATTGGGAAAAATGACGCGGAAAAAAGAAAAAAAAAAGAGTGAAAAGAGAGAATGAAGTAGAAGAGGGGAAGAGACTATTTATATGAGGAGAAAACTCTGATAGAACCGCCACTAATCCCAACAGATTCCAGCAACAGATCACTGGAGATGAATGCAAACTACAAATAATCAATAATATCAAGAAAGGCAAGGGAAAACAGAAGCAAAAAAATAACTGGCGGGGAGCGGGGGTGGAGAGAGGGGAAAAGCCAGCAAAAGAAAAAAAAAAGGAAAAAGCAAAATAACCTCACAACCAGTCCTAAACCACACACACACACACACACACACAAAAGAAAAAAAAAAAAACAAAAAAAACAAAACAAAAAAAACAAAACAAAAAAAAAACAAAAACAAAAAAAAAAACCAAAATACTCAACAATCAAGCAAACAGCAACAAAACATAGAAAGATAAAAGAAGGGAAAAAATTTTGGATAGTGAAGAAAGATAAGGGATAGGTGTATAAGGATTTAGAGCAGTGGAGTGGAAATAGGATATATAATTAGGGTGAAATTTTGACAGGGGGAAAAAGAAGGAATCAGGAAAATCTAAAGCAGGAATAGGGTAAGAGAAACAGGACAACAAAAAGGGAAAAGTGGGGAAGAGGGTTTTAGCATAGAGGTAAAATTGAGGTAGGGAAAATTGATGCTATAGGAACGATGAAAATAGAATGGAGAACACTAATCCCAAAATAAAATAGAGAGACAATAAAATGTCACTTTAAAAAAATGGTAAAGTGGTAGCAGCAATAATACTGGTTAAACATAAAAATGTGGTAATTAAAAGGATAAAATCAGCTGATGGAAAAAGAAGAAAAAATTGCTTTCTTAGTTAAAAGGTGAAAAAAGAAAAAAAAATTGCAGGAGTGAAGGTAATTCGGTTCTTCTACTCTTCGGTCTGGCTCGCCTTGGTCTTGCCAGTTATTCAGGAGAGTGTTGAATTTCCCTGCGATACACTGTTCCTCAGTGTTGTAAACCATAGTCCTGATTTTAAAGCAGGCCGTATTTGTGTCTCAGACTGCCTCAATTTGTGTTTAGCTGAGATTAAGGTTGTGGCTCAGCATCTGGGTGGCAGTATTTTTGGGTTGGCCTCTGAGGCTATACAGCTTCTCTATCCAGTAGCAAGGGTTTATTTTCTCTATTGCACTTAAAACTGGTTTGGGGAGGTCAACTCCCCAGAACTGGTTCTTTAATCGTGGCCCTGGTCTATGTTATTGCTGGGACTGAAAGTCCCTCTATAGGCCAGACCCTGTTAACGCCCAGGGACTGATCAGATTATTTTAATCCTTCATCTCGTTCAGGGTCTAATCTGGGTGTGGCTGTGCTCCTTGCCTGGGGGCTAGGTGGAGGAGTCCCACACTCCGGAAAGAATGGCTGCCCGAGTCCTGGTACCAGGGGTGTCTCAGCACTAAATTCGCTGGCACCTCTCCCGGCGCCCCCTTTCTCCCCAGCCTCTCCCCAGATTCCACTCATCTGCACCTTCTCCCTCTCTTCAGCACAGGTGAGTGTCCGTATCTGACAGGGTTCAGTGAATATAAACAAACAAATGCTGGCCACAGAAACGGGGAAGTCTGAATTTCTGTAAGCTCCTCTCTTACCAGCACTGCATGGTCTGTTCAGCTGTTGAGGCAGCCCCCTCTAGGCTCAGTCCTCCGTAATCACAGAACCCAGATCTCAAATCCCCCTGTGCCAGGAATCCTGCGGATCTCTTTTCCCCAGTCAGGGGCTGTGCCTGTCCCAGTGCCATGCGGTCTCCCGCTGACCCTCTGGGCTCAGAGGTCTGGCAAACTTTCCTGCCCAGATCCCTGTTTCTTTTACCTTTCCAGGGGAGCTCTGCCCTTCCCTACTGCAAACCATCTCACCAGCAGAGTAATTTCCCCAATTCGCGGTGGGTGTTATTAGTTTCAGCTGCTTACTCCATCTGCTCTGGCACAAGACCTGGGACGCGTCTGCCTATATCGCCCCCATCTTGTAGAAATCAAAGAGACTGCCTTGACTCCATTGAATGCTCTCGCCTCCTTTGTAAATTAATAATACAGCGTAATGACTTGGGTCCACTTCTGGGTTCTCTGTTCTGTTTCAGTGGTGGATATGTCTTTTCTAGTGCCAGTAGCAGGCAGTTTTGAGAATGGTGGCTTTATAATATAGCTTAATATCTGGTATTGTGAGCCTTCCATATTTTTTTGTAGTTCCCTGGATTGCTGAGGCTATTTTTACTCCATATGAATTTTTGGAGAGTTTGTTCTTTGTCTGTGAAATATTCTGTTGGTATATTAATGGAGATTACATTGAATCTATAAATTGGTTTGGGTAGTATGGACATCTTAATAATGTTAATTCTGCCAACCCATCAACACGGTATATTAGTCCACTGGTTGATATCTTTATCTCCTTTTCAATATTCTGTCATTTTCCAAGTGCAGTTCTTTTACTTCCTTAATTTAGTTTTTTCTTTAATTCCTTTATTGCAATGGTAAGTGGGATTCTTTTCTTAATTTATCTTTTTGGGAGTTCATTCTTGGTAAATAAAAATACATATATTTTTGGGTGTTAATTTTGTATCCTGATTCATGACCAAATTCATTTATTATGTGCTTTTCCGGTTGGGATGACTTTTATTTCTTCATGTCTGAGCACTATGGTAGCACTTCCTGTACTATGTTGAACAGGAATGGTGAAAATTGGCATCACTGTCATGTTCCTGTTCTTTCATGGGAAATGGTTTTAGTTTTTGCCTATTGAGTATGATGTTGGCTGTGGGTTTCTCATATATGGCCTTTATCATGTTGAGTATGCTCCCTCTATTACCACATTGCTGAGACTTTTTATCAAAATTGGGGGTTGGGTTTTTTCCAATTCTTTTTCTGTGTCTATCAATATGATCACGTGATTTTTAACGTTCAGTTTGTTTATGAGTTGTATCACATTTATTGATTTGTGAATATCATACCAGCTTTGCATCCCTGGAATATATCCCACTTGATCATGTCATTTGGTCCTTTAATATAATGCTGGATGTGATTTGCTAATACTTGGTTGAGGATTTTAGTATCTGTCATCATCAGCTATATTGGCCTGTAATTCTCTTTCTTTGTAGTGTCTTTACCTTCTTTTGGTATTAGAATAATGCTGACCTCATACAAAGAGTTAGGAAGTATTCTTTCCTCTTTGATTTTCTGAAACAGTTTGAGGAGTATAGATTGTAGTTTTCTGACTGTTTGGTAGAACTCCCCTGTGAAGCTGTCCAGACCTGAGCTTTTGTTGGTTGGAAGTGTTTTGATTACTGCTTCTATTTCATCAGTTGTTACGAGCCTATTGAGGTTTCTTAATTCTTTCTGAATCAGTTTTGGTAGTTTGCATTTTTTACTGACTTCATCTATTTCATCCACATTGTCCAGCATTTTGGCATATAGTTGTTCATAGTATTTTCTTACAATCCTTTGAATTTCTGTGGTGCTAGTGCTTACTCCTCCACTCTTGTTTCTGATTTTGCCTATTGGAATCATGTGTGTTTGTTTCTTAATGAGTCTTGCTAATGGTTTATCAATTTTGTTTATCCTTTCATGGAACCAGCTTTTGGTTTCATTGAATTTTTTTTCTCTGTTATTTTTTCTACTGTAATATTTATTTTTTCCTTCCGCTACTTACTCTGGGCTCTTCTTGTTGGTTTCTTTCTAATTCTTCAGTTGTAGGGATAAATAGTTTATTGCTGATTTTTGTTATTTTCTGAGATAGGTCTATAGTGTTATGAATTTCCCTCTCAGGACTGCTTTTGCTGTTTCCCAGAGATATTGTGTTGTTATTTGTTCATTTTCCTTTTTTTCCAAAAAGTCTTTGATATTTTCTTGATCTCATTGTAACAAATTCATTGTTTAATAGCATGCTATTTAGCCTCTAAGTGTTTAAATGTTTTTGGGTGTTTTTACGCTAGTTGACTTCTCATTTCATTCCACTGTGATCCAAGAAGATGCTTGATATGATTTAAATCTTCTTGAACTTGTAGGGACTTGTTATGTGTCCTTCCATGTGGTCTATCTTTGGGAATGACCCCTGTGCACTTGAGAAGAAAGTATATTCTGCTCTGTTGGGGTGAACGTTCTAAAATGTCAATTAAATCCATCTGATGCAGTGTGTCCTTTAGAGTCTCTGAATCATTGTCTTGTCACATGGAAGATCTATCCAGTGAAGTGATAGGAGTGATAAAAGTCTGCTACTATGACTGTCCTGTTTTCAGGCTCTCCATTAAAGTCCCCTGGAAGTCTCTTTGTTTGATTTTTGTTTGTTTGTTTCAGATGTATAAGTAATTCTTTCTGAATCAATTTTGGTAGTTCGCATTTTTTACTGACTTCATCTATTTCATCCACATTGTCCAGCATTTTGGCATATAGCTTTGAATTGGCATGTATATACTAGAGGACCGGTGCACAAAAATTTGTGCACTTGGTGGGGAAAGGGGGTACATCAGCCGGGTGTGTGCCCCCTCGCAGTCTGGGACCCCTCAGGAAAAAATGACCTGCTGGCTTAGGCCTACTCCTGGGTGGCAGAGGGCAGGCCCAATCCCTAGGTTCAGCCCCTTGTCGGGCTCAGAGCAGGGCTGATTGGGGAGTTGGGGCGCCTTCTCCTGTCATGCACAAAGCAGGGCAGATTGGGAGGTTGCGATGCCACCCTCACTCATGCTCAGGGTAGGGCCGATTGGGGGGTTGGGACACCGCCCCCAGTCACACTCAGGACAGGGCTGATGGGGAGGTTATGGCTCTACCTTGTCACACACAGAGCAGGGCCCGAGGGGGAGGAGAGGGTTGGGGCCCAGCACCCTGTCAAACACAGAGCAGGGCTGATCAGGGTTTTGAGGCGCCGCACCCTGTCACACACAGAGCAGCAGGGCGATCAGGGGGTTGGGGAGCTCCCCCCATCAGGCACTGAGCAGGGCTGACCAGGGGGTTGGGGCGCCTTCCCCTGTCATGAACAGAGCACAGTAGATAGGGAGGTTGAGGTCCCATCCCCTGTTACACACGGAGCCTCAGGGCGATCAGGGGTTTTGGGTGCTGCCCCCTGTCACGCTGATCCCCCTGCGTGCTGGGAGCCCTCTCAGCTCTGCTGATCCCGGTGCTGGGAGGCATATTACCCTTTTACTGTATAGGATAGAGGCCTGATGCATGGGTGGGGCTGGCTGGTTTGCCCTGAAGGGTGTCCTGGATCAGGGTGGGGGTCCCCACTGGGGTGCGTGGCCAGCCTGGGTGAGGGGCTGAGGGCTGTTTTCTGGCCGACTGAAGCTCCCAAATGCTTTTTTTTTCTTTTGTTTTTATTCTGGGCCAGCTTTAGCTCTGGCTCCAGCTCTGAGGCCTCTGCTGCTGAAAGAAGATATCTGGTTTTTTTGGGTTCTATAATCGAAACAATATAGAACTCCAGCTCTGAGATCCCAGGCTCACTGAAAGCATGTTTCTGGGGCTTTGTTTAGCTTCTATATTTGTTACAATGTTTCTTAAACTGCAAGCTCAGAGGCCGGCAAGGCAGGCTGGGAACGTTGGTGTCCTCTGTCACTGAAGCAAGCAAGCCTCATATTAGTTTCAAGCTGCCTGGCTGCCAGCCGCCATCTTGGCAGGCAGCTAATTTGCATATCTCGCTGATAGCCAAAGGGAAGAGTACTGGTCGTATGCTAATTACCATGTTTCTCTTTTATTAGATAGGAGATATACATATATTCCTATGTTGGATGAATATTTGTTTCCTAGGGTAATATTTTCTGCTGGTTGATCCCTTTGGTATCATGCAGTGACCTTTCTGTCTCTTGTGATGGCCTTTATTAAAAAGTCTATTTTGTCTGATATGAATATTGGTACTCCAGCCTTTTTTTCTTTCCATTTGCATGGAAATTTTCCCATTCCTTCACTCCAATCCTTTGTGTGTCTTTTGTTTTCAGATGGCACTCCTGTATACAGCATATACTTGCATCATATTTTTGTATCCATTTTGATACCCTATGCCTTTTGATTAGAGCATTTACCTATTTATATTTAGAGTTATTATTGATAGGTATTTATTTCTTTCCATTATCTTTCTGTATGGCTAAGTTTCTGTCTCTGTTTCTCATTCTCATTACAGCAATCCCTTTGCATTTCTTGTAATGCTGGCTTGGTGACAATTTACACTTTTAGCCTTTTTCTGTCGATGAAGCTCTGTATTTGACTGTCTATTTTGAAGGAAAGAATTGCCAAATATAGTAATCTTGGTCTCAGATCCTCTCTTTCCATTAACTTGAGTACTTCATGCCAATCCCTCTGGCCTGTAGAGTTTCAGATGAGATATCAGGCCTCATCCTTATGGGGACGACTTCGTAGATAACAGTTTTCTTTTTAATTGCTGCCTTTAAGATTCTCTCCTTGTCTTTAATTTTTGGCATTTTAATTATGATGTGTCTGGGCACGTGTTTGGGTACTTCTTCTTTTGGGTTCTCTTTGGCTCTTGACCTTGTGTGGGATTTTTCTTTACCACGTTAGGGAAGTGTTCTGCCATTGTTTCTTCAAAGACCGTCTCTACGCTTTTCTCCCCTCCTGCCTCTTTTGGCACACTCGCTATTCTAATACTGTTATGTAAGTGGTCCTCCTGTTTGAATTATGTCATTTTATATCTAGGACTGTTCTTCTTTTCATAGTCACTATATCTTTTTTCATGCTGTTGAGCTCTTTTACCTTCATAACCCTGAAGTCAGATTCAGATAAATGTCTTCTCTGTGCTTCATCTCCCTCTATATCTGGAGAATTCTCTAGTTCTCTCATTTGGGGGTTGTTTCTTTATTTCCTCTTTCTGGCTTTCTGTGTGGGTTTGTGGTGACAAGTTAGGTAGATACTCTGTGCCTCTCAGTCTCTAGTGCAGAACATTGTTAAAGGATGTTTCTGACTAAGTAGGTCAGGCAAAGACTCAAAGCCTCCAGAGACCTCCTCTGTCTATAGACTGATAGGATTCCAACTTAACTTGCTTCCAAGGCAAGGGTCCTCAGGTTATAGCAAGAGTTTGTTTCAACAGGGTGGGGCAGTTGCTTCTGTGTGGAGGTTTATTGTTATTTATAATCTCTTAATTGTCCTCCAGGCAAGGTGTTTCCCAGTAGTGTGTGTTAATTGTCTCCCCTCCAGGAAAGGCAAATGTCTGCATGGGAAAGATTTTCTCTGCTGCATGAGGAAATGACTCCTCCCAGGAAACTTGAAGTGTCTGTCTTCTGTGCTGGAACCCTTGACTCCCCAGTTCTGGCTTTTTCCTTCACAGCTCCAGTCCACTTCACCCTCCCTTTGCTAGGGCACAAAGTGTGTGTCTCCACAGGGAAATTTGTGTGCTGGCCCTCTAAGAGTATACCTGAATTTCCAGCTGTCTCTCCCTGGCCAACAGTGCCCTGCTGCTATTCACATCCACAGGTTATATGGGTACCCTCCTCAGTTCTGGTGCTCTCTGCTAGGAGGCCCAGCTTGGGGATTAGACCCAGAGTTCTCAGTGGCAGTCCTCCACAGCTGAGATATCACTCCGAGACTTCAGTTGCTGTCTGTGGGTGTCAGGCCCGCCCCTTCAAGCCTCCTCTCCTCCTACCAGTGTCTAAGTGGCCTCCACCTTTGGTCCTCGGGTGTCAGGGTTCTCTCCTGTGAGTTTTCCATTGATTATTCAGGAAGTTGTTCTGTATTTTAGTTGGAATATCAGTTTGTTCCTGGGAGCATGTCCCTGCATCATCCATGATTCTGCCACCATTATTTTAAATATATTTGTACTTATCTCAGAGAGGAAAGGAGAGCTTGTGAGAGTTAGAAACATCAGTGATGAGAGCGATTCTTTGATCAGTTCCTCCTGCAAGCCCAGACTGGAGATTGAGCCCACACCCAGGCAAGTGCCCTTGACCTGAATCAAATCTGAGCCCTTCAGTCTGAAGGCCAGTGATCTGTCCACTGTTCCAAACTGGCTATGGTTCTGCCACCTTTTTCAATGTTCTTCAGAATCCCTCTGCATTGTAAAGTCCCTGCTAACATTCTTGTCCCATAGGCTTCTCTTTCATGTGGTTTCATGACGGAGTTGTGCATGAAGGCCCTAATGTCATGTGAGTGCACATTCTGATCAATAGCACCATCAGGAAATGTGCATTGAGGGATGCTCAGTAGGAATATAGTAACAGAAACCTGCCATGTCTCTTGCTGTTTCTGTCTCTGTTTGGATCATGATGGAGCACAACTAAGGCTATTGTTTCCAATAGCGTGTTAAAGGATACACCCTGGATTTCAAGCCATGTTCTTCTGAGAATACTTTGGAAAGGTGCCCTACTCTAAAATGTATTAGGCCATTTAATTATAAGGCAGATCTTTTTATAAGGATAAGGCTTTCATTTTTTAATTTTTTTTTTATTCCTTAAAGTATTTCAAAGCGTATTAGAGATGTGTCCTTTTTTTTTTTGTTTTCTCCCCTTGACCTCCCCAGCTTCCCCCCTACCCCAGTTTTTATTTCTTATTGAATTAATAGTCTAAGAATCACAAAGATATATAAAGATATACTTTGTGCTTCCAACAATCATGTACTTAATGAGGAAATATGAAGACCAAATAACGACATCTTCATCAGGAGAATATAAGTACAATAGGTCCTCATGTTACATTTAAGATCTATTCCTGCAGCACATCATAATGATTTTTGCCATAAGTCAGAACCCACCTAGATAAGCATCTACATCACTCACATGGAGCACACATACACAGCAGTAATGAGGTGAAACAATTAAAAAAAATAAAATATAAAAGTAAAAAATTAAAAGTAAAATAATGATTCCTGACCTTTACTTGTGCTAAATCCTATCTAATAATAGACAAACAGGGTAACTGACAGTATCTTCCCTTAACCTCCCATTGGCTAATCAGCATGATATGCAAATTAACCACCAACAAAGATGGCGGTTAATTTGCATAAGTAGGTGCCCAATGGCTATAGGCTATTGGAGCCTGCAATCAGAGCTGAGAGGTCCCCTGCCAAGGCCTGATGCCTTGGTCAGAAGTGTTAGGCCTGGGCAAGGGCGGAGCTGGGATGGTGGGTAGCAGGGGGTAAGCCAGCGATGGTGGGGAGCAGGAGAGGAGTTGGCGTTGGTGGGAGCTGGGGGTCCACTGCCTAGGCAAAATGCCTTTGCCAGTGGCATTAGGTCTGGGCAGGGCTGGAGCCGGTAATTGCAGGGGTACTATTGGTCCCTTCCCAGGTCTAATGCCTTTGCTAGAGGCGTTAGTTTTGAGCAGGGGAGGAGCCTGTGATTGAGGGGAGCATGGGGTCTCCTGCCCATGGCATTAGGCCTTGGCAGGGGTGGAGCTGACAATCCTGGGGAGTTGGGGGTCCCCTGCCCAGGCCTAATGCCCCGGCCAGAGGCATTCGCCCTGGGCAGGTTCAGAGCCAGCAATTTCGGGGAGCAGGGAGGCAGCTGGCCATGGCCGGGAGCAGGGGCAGAGCCAGTGATCATGGGGAGCAGGGTCTAAGCAGGCGATTGAGGGAGTTGGTGGTCCCCTGCCCAGAGCTAATGACTGGACCACAGGCATTAGGCCTGGGCAGGGACCAAGCCGGCAATTGGTGTGAACTCCAGAGGAAACACCTTTTCTGACTGCTCATTGGTTAAGCTCCCTCTATGCCACTGGTAATATTCTTAGTAAATTGGGTAATAAGAATCAAAATAGGTGATGTAGGGTTTTTTACCACACTCCTGGAGAAAAAAGGAAGGTCCACTGCTGGAGGGGTAAGAAATATCATATCCTATCCTTGCTGGTTTTGCTGAGTGGATAATGCCTTGGCCTGCCCACTGCTGAGTCTTGGTTCAATTCTGGCTAAGGGCATGTACATAGGTTGCAGGCTCCTCCCTGGCCTGGCCCCAGGTCAGGGCTCATGCAGGCAGCAACCAATCAAAGTGTTCCTCTCACTTTGATGTTTCTCTCTGTCTTTCCCTTTCTCTTCCACATTCTTGAAAAATCAATGGAAACATATCCTCAGGTGAGAAGGAAGGAAGGAAGGAAGGAAGGAAGGAAGGAAGGAAGGAAGGAAGGAAGATAGAAATGTTATATCCTATGAAAGACAAATCTTGAGAATGCCTAAAGAAAGTTGTCATTTTTTTCATAGTAAAGGGACTGGAGTCCGTGTTGATGAAAACACCTTGGTGGCTGAGGTTGACTGGCAGTGGCTGCAACAGCGGGGTGATTGAGCTGATGTCTTCGCCTGATCAGCCCGGTCGCCACCCACAAAGGGAGGCCAGGCTGTGGCTTAGGCCCACTCCCCAAAGGGAGCATGGAGCAGGGAGTAGGACATCCCCTGAGGGCTCACAGTATGTGATAGGGGCCTAGCTGGGCTCAGGGGCCCCCCTCCAGTGCACAAATTTTTGTGCACCTTGCCTCTAGTAAATAAAAAAAACATAAAGCACATATGTAAATACATATAAATGATGGAAGTTTTTTTAAAATAAATACTCAGAGGATGGCACTGTAACCACAAAATGATGTACTTCGAGTCCAATGTAACCCGAGGATGGTCTGCATTTTCTTAACAGACTGAAAAGTGATTAATGTGGGTTCTGATGGTGTTTTAATGAAAACAAGGGTAGGAAGGCACATTTAAAAGAGTCAGGCATTGCAAGTTCCAAATCATTGCATGCACATAGTTGTGAAGAAATCAGGTAAAAGTGACTTATTCATATTAGTAAAGAGATGTTTTAAAATCTAACATAGAGACCCTCACTATAAATTATGTTGGAAAATTGAAAGTATTGAGAGCATCAGTGTAGTTAAGAAGAATATGCCTCTGCACTTGAATATAGACAAGCATCCTCCCATTTCAATTTTGGATGAGCTAGTGAGCAAAGAAAATTAGTGAAAGGCTCACTTAGTGGCATTAGTGGAAAGAATTAGCACTGGAACATAGTAATATTTATGGGAATGTAATATTTCTCATATTTGAAGGAGATTAGTGCCCTTCATATAAGCCATTAAATAATACCGCTAAAGAGCAGTTAAATCTCAATGGCCATCATTACCAAAATTCAGTTTCTACCTTTAAATTATTCAGCATTAGAAGAGAACCATGCTAAATGGGTGATAAATTATGAAATGATTAGAGGCCCGGTGAATGAAATTCAAGCACCGGTGTCATCCCACAGCTTGGCCTGCGGCCTCACACAATCTGGGACCCCTTGGGAGATGTGGGACTGCCAGGTTAGGTCTGACATCTCCTGAGGGATGTAGCAGTGCACAAAACGGCAGGCAGGTGGGCAGGAGCCCAAGCTGGAGCCAGGTGCTGTGTTCCTGCTCATCCAAGCCCCACTCCACCTGCCACCACCAATTGGTAGCACTGTGGCATAGGCAGCGAAGGCTCCTGCTGCCACAGCTGCACTCTCCAGGTATGAGCCTGGCTTCTGCCTGAGCAAGGGTCCCACTCAGGGAGCTCCCTGACCACCAGGGGGAAGCTCCTGTGTTGAGCATCTGCCACCTGCTGGTCAGTGTGCATCATAGCAACGACTCATAATGGTCCCTTAGGCTTTTGGCCCAATAAAACCTTACTATTCACAGATGACATCTTGCCACTATTAGAATACTTGTGGCCCTAATTAATTAATTAATACTAAGGAAATACTAATTAATACTAAGGAATTAATTAGAAGAAATATTGTAATGCCGCTATTTCCCATTTCTCTATAATAGAAGTGTCAACCAAATTCAGGATTGACCATGACAAATTGAAACACATGCATACCATTGGCGCCAGCAAGAGCTGCATATGTTTCGCACATGGGCAGGTCAACCTAGAGTGACAGAGAGAGAGCGAGAGGGTGTAAACTTGCTAAATTAGACCTGCTGTCTAAGGTAGCTAAATTTTTTCCAACCCAGTGAAGCAGCGCAACTTCTCTTTCAGGTAATTGTGAGCAACACAGCAGTAAATTTCAACACAAAGCAGGTTATTATTGTAGCTCACCCAGGGAGGACAAAGAGTAAACCATTTAACTGCAGCAGTGTTTGACTATATTCTTCACAGTGAGAAAACCTGAAGTCATTTACAAGTTCCATCATTTCTTCCTTATTTTCAGTCAGGTCAAGTTTCTCAGCTTTCTAAATCTCTGTTTTCTGGCTAATGAAGAGAAAATAGGATACCACCGAGTCTACCATCTACCTATTCCACGACTTCTGTGAGGATCAAAAGACACACGGGAAAATGCTTCACAGACATTTGGTTAGTGTAAAATATTCCCACCTGGCTCTAAACCAAGTCATGTTCCAGGACTGAAGAAACTGCAAGGAGGTGAGTTGCTGGGGAGAGGAAGCCTGGCATTGCTACATGATGTCATTACCCAGATGGACACTTAGCATATTTGCCTTTTAAAAATGTAGATTGCCAGTGCACATCATGTATACTGGCTGTGGGTCTGATGGTCACAAAGACATACAGTCAGTCACTCAGTCTTTTATATGTAGAGAGAGGCCCGGTGTACAAAAAATTGTGCACTCGAGGGGGAGGGTGGGTCCCCTCAGCCCGGCCTGTGCCCTCTCGCAGTCTGGGACCCCTCAGGAGATAACGACCTGCTAGCTTAGGCCTGCTCCCGGGTGGCAGAGGGCAGGCCCAATCCCTAGGTGCAGCCCCTGGTCGGGCTCAGAGCAGGGCTGATTGGGCTGTTGGGGCACCTTCCCCTGTCACGAACAGAGAGGGCGGATAGGGAGGTTATGGCCTCGCTCCCTGTCACACACAGAGCCTCAGGGCGATCAGGGGGTTTGGGCGCTGCCCCCTGTCACGCTGATCCCGGTGCCGGGAGGCCTCAAGCCTCAGCTGATCCCGGTGTTGAGAGGCATAGTACCCTTTTACTATATAGGATAGAAGTCTGGTGCACAGGTGGGGGCCGGCTGGGTTGCCCTGAAGGGTGTCCTGGATCAGGGTTGGGGTCCCCACTGGGCTGCCTGGCCTGCCTGGATGAGGGGATGATTGCTGTTTGCAGCAGGTCACACACCCGTCAGGGTGGGGGTGCCCACTGGAGTGCCTGGCCAGCCTGGATGAGGGGCTGATGTCTCTTTCAGGCTGGTCAAGCCCCACCCCAGTGATACCCTAACCCCATGAAGGTTTGGCCAGCCTGGGTGAGGGGCTGAGGGCTGCTTTTAGGTTCGCCAAGACCCTGGCGATGGAAGCTCCCAGCCTCTCCTCTTTTTTGTTTTTGTCTTTGTTTTTTTATATTCTGGGATTTATTTACCTACTATAATTGAAAATTTGTAGCCTTGAGTGTAGCTCAGAGCCAGCCAGGGCGGGCGGGAGTCTTGGCTTCCTCCATACCAGGGGCAGCCCAAGCCTCCTGCTTGCTCCAGCTCCGAGGCCACTGCCAGCTTAAAGCAGGAATCTGGGATTTATTTATCTTCTATAATTGAAAATTTGTTGCCTTGAGTGGAGCTCAGATCCAGTCATGGCAAGCAGGAAACTTGGCTTCCTCCATCACTGGGGCAACCAAGCCTCCTGCTCGCTCCAGCTCCATGGTTGCCAGCTGCCTTATTGGTTGGATTAATTTGCATATAGTCACTCTGATTGGCGTGTGGGCATGGCTTAGGTGTAGTGAAGGTACGGTCAATTTGCAAGTTTGTCCTTTACTAGTGTAGACTAGAGGCCTGGTGCACAAAAATTTGTTCACTCGGGGAGGCCCGTCAGCCCAGCTTGTACCCTCTTGCAGTCTGGGACTCCCTCAGGGGTTGTCCACCTGCTGGCTTAGTATGTCTACCTCAGCTGGAAGTCAGACATCCTTCTGGTCACCCGAGAGCCCTCAGGAATGTCCACTTGCCAGCAGGGAGAAGGCGTAAGCTGCAGTAGGACGACCTTAGCACTGCTGAGAAGGCTGGAGAGGCTCCCAACACCACCACTGCGCTGGCCCCCATCAGCCTGGCTTGTGACTGAGTAGAGCTCCCCCTGTGGGAGTGCACTGACAACCAGGGGGGCAGCTCCTGCATTGAACATCTTCTCCCTGGTTGTCAGCGTGTGTAATAGTGATCAGTCATTTCCAGTTGTTCTGCTGATAGAGTTAATTTGCCTATTACCCTTTTGTTATATAGGACAGAGGCCAGGTTTTTCCCACCAATGGTAATTTAAGAAATTAAGGAAGATATAGAGGGAGGACAAGATGTCAAAAGATAATACATTCCAGAATAACATTCTACAGTGCATTTAACCATGAGCTTATTGGAGTCTTAGAGGAAATGTAAAAATTTTCATTGAAAGAGGAAATAAAGTGGTGCTTTGAATACTTGCTTTTTCCTTAAAACATTGATCTCCATTGTGATACCCTCAGGTAAGTATTTGTCATTTACAGGACCGCTGTCATGTGTGAGAGAGAATTATGCAGGCGTTCCTTGCAAAGAGAAAACCCCTTCCAGGAGAAATTACCATTTGTCTCCAAGAAATGATGATGGCACTACTAGTTATAGGTAACCGGCAACAAAACATAAGGACACCTAATATATGCTAGGTACTGTTGTTGGTGAGGTGAAATTCATCTATCATAACACTAAATATTTACCATTGACCGACTAAGTAGCATGTAGTATATTCAGAGTCCTAATTTCCATTATTTCCAACAGCAGCCAGACCTTGTCACCTTCCTGTTCCTTGTGCACAGGATTCCAGTTGTTCTAAATCCCCAACATTTCCTGATGTTTTCCTCTTCAAACATTGGAACCTACTTAGGAATAAAGTATCTCATTTTAGTTGATTGGCACTTCCCTAATGACCCATCCTTTCATGAGCTTGTTAGCTGTTTGTGTATCTTCTTTGGAGAAATGTCTCTTGAAGCCTTCTGCCCATTGGCATTTTCCTATCTGTGTAGTCAGAGTGTGTCCCTGTTCTGTATCTTAGAAGGTGATTTCAAAATACTTCTGCTTTATTTCCTTCAGTTATTCCGGCAGAGCTGATCCAGGTTCCCGAGTCAGGAAGCATTATGGCCCACCATCTAGGGAGGATGCACACTGTGACCATGGCCTTTCAGGTTCTGGAGATGAGCACTCCTGTAGGAGACACAGGTGTTTAAAAGCCTTCTCTCTTTTTATCTAGTAGCACACTGCAGTTGTTAACTTGGACAAAATTAATACCATGTTTTTTTAACGTAGTGATCGTGATGGCTGTGGCAGCAGTCCTGGTAGATATTATTCTGAATATCGAACTGGAGGCTCTTACAGAGGTTCATATGAGAGCTATGGTAAGTGTCCAGACAGACTGTGTGTAAGTGACAGGATTGGATTTAACAGGCCGCCTTGTGATTTACTCTAATTTTATTTCCATTAGCCACAGGGAGGACTATATGCAGTATGGGTTTTGAATTATCTGTGAGGTCTTGTTTTCTTTTGTTAGCAGCTCATTTGGAACAGTGCAATTCTTTCAGGGGTGAAGGATCACACTCATTTATTGTCTTTATTAATGAAACAAAGTACAACTTTTTCTTTTTCTTTTTATTTTTTTCTCACCTGAGGATATATATCATTGACCTCGGGAGAGTGGTACGGAGGGAGTGGGGCTGAGAGAACTCTACATCAATGTGAGAGAGATACTTTGTTTCGTTTCTTCATGTACAATCCCCATCCAGCGACAGGAATGGACCCTGAATATCAGGGTCATGCCCTTGACCTGGAGTCAAACCCGGTATCCTGCAGTGCAAAGGCTGGTGCTTGACACACTTAGGCACAACATCCAGGGGGTTCTTTTCACTTTTTTCTTTTTCAGAAGGAGAATTTGACAGTGTGAAGCATAGAGATAATACGAAGGTCAGGATTTCAGCCTGTTTCCAGAAAATGTGCCTTCACATATATTCATAATCAATTATTTCAGTTAAAACATTATTCTTCAGCTGTATTTTAGATAAATGTAAGCTCCCTTGTCTGCCTCAGCAATACTGATATATTTGTAGCACAGGTGTATGTATAAAAGCATAGGTTTTCCAACTATTTAAGGCTTTACTAGGGTCATGTCATACTGACTTAAACTTATTCGTTAAGATGTGAAAGTGTTTTTATCTGGTCACTGACTTTCCATGAAGCTCAGGTGGAGCACCACCAACATGAGGGCCCCTCTGACTTATGGTGGAAGGAGTCGCTGGGATGATTATTACAGCCGCAGACGAGATGGATATGATGGAGGGGGAATAACAATTACTGCAACAGCCGATGGGACACCCCTGTAAGAGGTCCTGAGTGTGGTGCTGGCGGGGATCATAGGATTCACCATCTACGCAGGAGAGAGTGAATCATACAGTGCAGTAGCTAAACTATTGGGCTCCTCTGGAGGAGTCATAGGGGAAGCCCCTGTGACAAAGGAAGTAGACACTGAAATAAAAAAAAAATGCTAAGGTTTGGTTGACATTTAATTTGTAAAGACATTGCCTTCTTTTATTTAAGAATGACTAAAAGGAAACGGTGGGATGGGGAAGAAGCAAGAATTATCGACCCTTTATGAAATTTCTGCAGAGAATGCAAAATTTGAATTATTCAAGGTTTTTTCATAAGTGTTAATTTAATTACAATATACTTAAATGTTTAATTTGAATACTTGTTGTGTTAAAATTTTCAGAATAAAGTTTCCCACAAAATTGAATTTGTCTGACTTTACTACAAACATACAAAGCAATGTGTTTGGATGGTGAGTTATATTAATGGCCCAGATTTCCCAGGGTGTCTATGACCATACGTACATAAAGTCTCTGAAGTGAACTGTATACAAAATGAAGCACTGTGTTTGTGCTTCAGAGCATGCTGCCCTGTTTTCCAGTTAGGGAGGGTACACAAATGAGGAATTCTCCTTGGAAAACCTAAATGGATAAACGGATTGAAGAACCTCTGACAAGGCTGCAAAACAAGGATTCCTCCAGCTCTGTGGCCCACACTTTGCCCCCTAAGATACTGATAAGGAGCAGGCCGATCCCACTGGCCCCAGGAGGAAGAGGAGACCTTGGGGAAATAGGAGATGGTGGTGAGCAGCAATAGGGCAATGTGGCGTGGCAGCACAGCAGCCTAGGCCTCGGCATGAGGAGGATTTGCAGACACCTGTGGAAAGGAGTATAGGAAGAACATGTCATGGCAGCCCCTGTTGAGGGGCAGGTGGAAAGGCCTGAAGGTGCTGTGGGCGGCCTAGAGGGAGAGCTCAGAGGAGTGGCTCAAGGAATCTGCTTTGACTCTGAGTGACAGTGGACATGCACACTCCCTCCTCCTGCCTAAGCCCCCCCTGCCTGAGCTGGAATTGCACTCCCCTTGTTATACTGGTAGTTCTTGTCTCAGCCACACACCCTGAGGCCCTGGTGTCACAGGCTGTATCCCTCCCAGCATACAGGTGTCCTTGTGAGAGAAAAGCAATGGCCCAGGAACCTGGCAGCACACCCGGGGAGACCCAGGCAGCCCCTCCTCACCCGTCCTGTCCGCTCACTGGGGGCCATCGCCCACTCATAGTTCTTCAGGGCATTGAGCCACAGGTCCTTGTTGATGATCTGGTAGGGCAAACAGACCTGGGTTAGGAGAGCACAGGGACCCGAATAGAATCCCAAGCAGCAGGCGGACACAGGAAGCTGTATGCTGGCATGGCCAGCAACATCCCACCTCAGCAATCCTGCCAGATGCTGCCACACTGTGGTCAGAGAACCAGTAGAAGAAGCTGGGGCTCCTGTCCTGGTGCCTGTGCATGGAGGCTTCTCATTCAAAATGCTGGTACCACTGAATGGGAGAGGCACGGGACACCCTGTATCCTGCAAGAGAGGGGTCCGTGAAGCTGGGCACAGCACCTTCCAACTGTGCCCACCACCAGTTGCTATTTTCATTGTGCTTGGATATGCCCTGGAGAGACCCAGCATGAAGCAGTGCAGATTTCTGCTAATGCTGGATCTTGGGTTGTTTTTAACATTTTTTTCTGATGCCAGCTCCTGCTTGTTTGAGAGGTGTTAGAGAGTCTGAAGCCTGAGCCAGGCCAGGCCATGCATATGGAAAAGCTGCTACAAACAGCTTGGCTGGAGCTGCTAATTAGATGGGGTGCGGACTCAGGAAACCACTAAGGTGGAGGAAAAAGTGTGGGCCATATATAGTGATTATTAAAAGTTATGCAAATGCCCCCTAGAAATAAGCAAAGTTTTACCTGTCTCCCATATGATGAGAGATTACATGCATTGCCCTCTCTTCATTTTTGCATTGTCAGCTTTTATTCATTTTAAAGTGTGCCCAGGTGGTCAACAAGTGTGTACTAGCTTGGAAATAAAGTATTGAACCATTCGTTCAGAGTGCTTTGTTATTTTACTTATAGTCTGTATTATTTTTATTACTTCTCCGGTTAAAATGCCAGAAGTAAAAATTCTCCATTTGAATTGCATTCTTTGCTTACAGCTTAAAATGATTTCATCTCTTCTATTATGAAATAGAATCATTACATAATCTATCGTATGTTTACATCACTCAGCTATTTTTACTTAAATGGGTCTATGAATATAACATTTTAAAATGTAGCATTTTCATTATCATAAATGCTTAAATTCGCTGATGTCCCAAAGTCAAATTGGCTGTGTAAACATAACTGATGGGATAGTAACTGATGCACATAAACAACTTCAGAAGGAAAATTTGGTATTACTTTTGTAAACAAATCCCAATAAAATTTCTGCCACACAGGGGCCCTGATACAAAGTGACAGCCATAAGAGCCATTCACATATTCTGAGTCTAAAATATTCCCTCGAGATCTACGCACCTCTGCCACATCCCCAACATTCAAGATTTAGCTAATACCCTTGGTTCCCTTGATTTTTTATGAATAAAAGCGTTTTCAAGTGCCCCCACTGATTCCGCCTAAATTACCACCCTTATTTTCCTTCTCAACATTCTTGTGCATAATAGTACTTACTTTCTTTTCCTTGAATATCTGTTGTCTTTACCACAAAACTCATTGCTGAATAAAATATGGTGTTTCTCGTACTTAGCACTCAGAAGGCACACGTGTAAATATCTGTTGAAAGAAGAAATTGAGGAATAACGTCTACACAAACTACATTTTGTTGTGCTTAGAAAGTAGCAAAAAGGGAATGACCATCAATTATTCTTCACAAGTCAAATAAATGGATCTCTGAACTCAACAAAAATTATGAGGCAAATCTAATTATTAGCTACTACAAAACCCTAAATATGAACGTAGAGTATAAAGGTCAATATGTAAAGAGCACCTTCAACACACCAGAAACCAAAAGGACATTGAGCAAATTAAAAGGACAATGAGGAATCACCTCACTCCTGTCAGAATGGGTACATCGACAAATGGCAAGTGCTGGCAAGGTTGTGGAGGAAAGGGAACCCTAGCACACTGATGATGAGAAAGCAGACTGGTGCAGCCATAATGACAAACAAAATGGCATGTCCATAAAAAAATTGAAAACGGAACTCCCATATGACCCTGCCATCTCACTTCTAGGAATATATTTTAGGAAACCCAAAACACACATCAGAAAGGATATATGTTCCCCTATATTCATAGCAGCATAATTTACAATTGCTAAGATTTGGAAAGCACCTAAGTGCCTATCAACAGGTGAGTGGATAAGACAAACAAACTGCTGTACATTGACACAATGGAATACTACTCAGCAGAAAAAAAGGAAGAACTCTTTCATTTGCTAAGCATGGGTAGACCTATAGAGCATTATGCTCAGGGAATACGCCAGCCAGAACTACACAAGTATCGTGTGATCTCACTCTTATTTGGAATCTCATGAACAAAATACATTGATTTAAAAATCATGGAGGCAGAGACATGGAAGCATGGACAGGCTGTGGAAACTCACAGGGAAGGCAGGGGAGGGTGAGTGGGTGATGGCTGAGACATAACCAACCAAGGACCTTGTGTGAATGTATGCACAACCCACAGAAGCAGACAATGGGGGTGGTCAGGGCCTGGGGAAGGGAGCTGGAGTGGCCTGGAAGGGTCGCTGGGGGGAAGGAAACAGACATATGTAATACTTTCAACAATAAAGATTTTTAAAAAATAACTGCCATGAAAAACATAAAGGAAAGAAAAAGGACATGCTATACGTTTTCAGGGGACAGGGGCTGTGTACACTTCAGGAGGACAGGGGCCTGATGTTAGCTCCCGGTCCATAGCTTCTCAATACCTTTGACTTGGGTAGTCACTGACATTGCAATTTTCTCAGACACCTACCCTTGTCAGCACAGAAGACAGGTGACTTTTTCTAGTTGCCATCACTGCTAAACCAGAAGCCGTGGAACTAGACCCAGAAGGTAGCAACCCTGATCGTCATGGTTCACTGGTTTGTGGATAGCTGACATGAGCTAACCTCTAGGCCAAGCTCCATGGGATTCTCATTACCCAGAGACCTGTGGGGAGTCGATAGTTCCATGCTCTGTCAGAGGTCTTCTCTGGGCATCAGAGGTGGCTTCCATCCCCTCTAAGTTCCAAGGTGTTCCTACCAAGGTGGGGAAACCATTAAGGAGAGGGTGTTGTTGACACATCTCAAAATGGACTGGGGTCTGTGCGAAGGTATATCCTTGCTTTCAAAGAAGAAAGGCTTTACCATGGGCGACACATCTTTGCCCAACATAAGCCTTTCTGGCGGACTTTAAAGGATCATGAATTGGATCAGAGGGGCCCGGGCCCTGGTCTTGAGCTGGGGAGGGATGCCAGGAGTAGGAGCAGAGCATGGTGCTCGGTATGCACTATCTAAGGCCGCAAGGGGTCAGCAAGGGCCTGTAGTTGGGAAAGGTACTTTCGTTGTTATCCTTTGCTGTGTAGAGTCTTATTAGCTGCATGCTGAGCCATTCCTAAGTGGGACACAAAGAATGTTGAGTGTTTATGTCAATGTTTATTGTGTCAGGATAATTCCTTTTCTGGAAGTGCCAGTAAGCATCTCCCAACAGAGCGGGATCAAGAAGGGGTTGAGGGAGAATTACCAATCTCCAGCTCTGCCCGTGGTCCCCGAGAAGGGCAGGATTTGGATCGCCCTCACCCCAGCCATCCTGTGATGTTCTTGTTACCTTTGTCCCACACAGCAATGGGGGATGTCCTATGATTCCTCTGCCTTCAGCACTGTAACTCCTGCAGTAGGTAAGTAAGGACACCCTAAGGCGGGCTTGATTCCCTCGGCTCTGTCATTGGGCTCCGTCTGTCCTGACTCAGAAACACACGGATGGGGCACAGGCAGGTTTACAGCTGTGAGTATGGGAAACACAGAGTTTATGCCTGTATTATTATTTATTAATCATGGTATTCTTTTCCACATGAACAACTGTTAAGCTACTTTTGCTCCACCCTGGAAATATAAAATAGGCTCTCACATGGTTATTGATTACTGAGGCAGGAAAGTCCCAGGAGCTGCCCACTAAGCTACAGAGACAGGAAAGCTGGTGTTGCCACTCAATTTCACTACAAAGGCCTGAGAACCAGGGGAGAAGATTATGTAAATTCCAGTCTGAGGGCAGGAGAAGGTGCGATGAGATGTCCCCATTCAATCCATGAGACACAGGGTGGGTCAGATCCTTCTTACCTGGCCTTTTGTTCTTCTCAGATCCTCAGCGGGTTGTTTGAGCTCAATCTCACGGGAGGGCAATGTGTCTGCTAAACTGAGTCAGCCAGTGACATGTTGGTCACAGCCAGGAACACCCTCACAGATACACCCAGATATAATGTGTAATCCCAGAACCCCGTAGCCCACTCGAGATCACCATGAAATTAATCTTCACCATGAACACCTATCCTAATTGCCCTGAGAATGAGGACCTTGCTAAGATATACGCTTTCAGTGCTAAAACCGGGGAAATCCTGGAAAAATGGCAAGAATCGGTCACAGTGCAGTTTTTCCAGTGCTTCTGCCAGGCTGATTGAGACATGCAAACAGTTCTTGGCCTTGTATATACACAGCAGAAATACATATGTGCCAGGTAGAAACTCATCGACGTATCGCAGACCCCTTGAGGGTCCTTGCAAAGAGGGCACACACACACCCGGTATCTCTTCCCTTGTGGGGTAAAAGGAGCCATTTTGGAAAGAGGCCAGGTGATAGGGAGACAGGCATTGTGAGAACTGCCTCCAGATTAGGAGTCCATTGCTCTAAGGGAGAGGACATTCTCCAAAAACAGAGTTGCAACTCAAGACCTTTACTGCTCAGCCTCCTTGGATATGGTGTCACAATGAGGTATCCCAAAAGACTGAGAGCACCTGACTCTCCTCAGTCCCTCAGCAACACAGTCCCCTTTTCTCAGTTGCTCTTCTTTCAGCAACAGGCCCAGAGAGGGACCACCCGCTGAGGAGGGCCATCCTGCCAAGAGAGCCTGGGCACTCAGAATTGAAGTGGGCAACAATAGAAGAAAATCCATCTCTGGCGCTCTGCTCTCTGGTAGAGATGAAAGCACTTAAAGTGGAGATTCTCCTGAGAACGGTAAAATGGCCCCATGCATGCTCGCCCTCTTCTCCCCATGACTGCAGTTGAAGAGATGGAAAGAGTTGCATGTTCTGGGACTCTGACACACAGGTAAAGAGGAAACTGTCACTGTCCCAAAAGATTAAGCTAGAGAGGGAGGGATTTTCAATCCCCGCAACAACACTGCGCCAGTAACTAACTATTGCGCAGCCAGCTCTGGGCAGTGAACTTCCACTGGACAGAGAGGCCCTATAGCCTCAGAGGCCAGCTCCAGAACACTGCCACCCAGAGGTTGACCCACAAACTGACTCTTTGGTAAACACAAAATAAGGCAGTCTGGGAAACAAATGCGGCTTGCTTTAAAATAAGGCCTGTGGTTTACAACACAGAGGAACAGTGTATCGCAGGGAAACTCAACACTCTCCTGAATACCTGGCAGGTCTAAGGCGAGCCACACTGAAGAATAGAAGAACCGAAGGACCTTTACTACTGCAATTTTTTTTTCTTTTTTCACCTTTTAACTAAGAAACCAATTTTTTTTCTTCTTTTTTTTTCTTTTTTTTTCTTTTCTTCTTTTTTTCTTTTTCTTCTTTTTTCCATCACCTGATTTTACCCTTTTAATTACTACCTTCTTATTTTTAACCAGTATTATTACTGCTACCATTTTACAATTTTTTTTAAAGTGCCATTTTATTTTCTCTTTATTTTATTTTGGGATTAGTGTTCTCCATTCTATTTTCATCGTTATATTATTGGTTGTTTCTAGTTTGCATTCATCTCCAGGGAGCTGTTGCTGGAATTTGTTGGGATTAATGGCTGTTCTATAGGAGTATTCTCCTCATATAAAAAAGTCTCTTCCCCTCTTCCACTTCATTCTCTCTTTTCGCTCTTTTTTTTTCTTTTCTTTTCTTTTCTCGCTTTTATTTTCCCCCCTCCTTTTTCCCAATTTCATTTTTGCACTCCTTTTTTTGGTCCCTACTTTTCTTTTCTTTTCTTTTTTCTCTTTTATCTTTTTCTCTTCCTTCTTCCTTATCCCCTAATTCTCTTAATTCAGGTGGTCACCTTTTTTTGGGGTTATTAATATCGTGAATATATTTGTGTATAGTGCCTGGTACGTGGTGCCTTGTTGTGTTGTATTTTGTGCCTTTAAATCAATGGAGCAGATCCAAGCAACAGTAACCTCCTGAGCACCAACACCCTCTGCTGAGGAACAGCAGCTGTACGTGAAACCTCGCCCCACCAGCCAGAAGAGCCACCACAGCTGTGAACAGCACCCACCAGAGGAGCTGCTGCCAACTGAAGAGCAGCTGCTACCACAACCGCCCGAAGAGCAACCACAGACCAAGGAGTCACTGCCACCAAGGGAGCAACCACTGAACGACTCAACGTCTAGATATGTCAGTGAGATCAAACATGGGTAGACAAAGAAACCCCCAAAGGAAAGAGAAGGAGGACTCTCCAGAAAAGCAGCTAAGTAATACAGAGGCATGCAACATGACAGACAAAGAATTCAGAATAAGGGTCCTAGAGTGCATAAACCGGATGGAGGAAAAAATCGACAACCTCTGCAAGAAGCAAGAAGAAACAGATGAAAAAATCGATAACATATGGAAGAAGCTAGAAGAAACAGATGAAAAAATCAACAACTTAAGTAAGACCCAAGAAGAAATGAAGAGTGATATAGCTGCAATGAAAAACTCCATTGAAAGTATCAACAGTAGACTAGGAGAAGCGGAGGACCGAATTAGTGAATTAGAAGACAAGGAAGCAAAACACACCCAAAATGTACTGCAATTGGAGAAAAAAATTAAAAGACAGGAGGAGAGCCTAAGGGAGCTTTGGGACAACATGAAACGAAACAACATACGAATAATAGGGGTACCAGAACAACAGAAGGATGAACAAGGATTAGAAACCCTATTAGAAGAAATAATATCAGAAAACTTCCCTGAGGTGGGGAAGAAAAAAGTCACACAAGCCCAGAGAGTCCCAAACAAGGTGAACCTGAAAAGACCCACACCAAGACACATCATAATTACCATGGCAAATGTTCAGGACAAAGAGAGAATCTTACAGGCTGCAAGAGAGAGACGGAAAGTTACATACAAGGGATCTCCCATTAGATTGTCAAATGATTTCTCAACAGAAACACATCAGGCCAGAAAAGAATGGACAGAAATTTACAAAGTGATGCAAAGCAAAGGTCTGAATCCAGGAATACTCTATCCAGCAAGGCTATCATTCAAACTTGAAGGGGAAATAAGAAGCTTCACAGACAAAAAAAGGCTACAAGAGTTTATCACCACCAAGCCAGCAATGCAAGGAATGCTAAAGGGACTGGTATAAAAATAAGAAATAAAAAGCAAAGAAAGAAAACAGCCACACAAAAACAGAAATGGCTACAAACAAGTACCTTTCAATAATAACTTTAAACGTAAACGGACTAAATGCTCCAAACAAAAGACATCGAGTGGCTGAATGGATAAAAAAACATGACCCATACATCTGCTGTCTACAAGAAACCCACCTCATTAGAAGGGACTCACACAGACTGAAAGTGAAAGGATGGAAAAATATCTTTCAGGCAAATGGAAAGGAAAAGAAAGCTGGGGTAGCAATACTTATATTGCACAAAATAGACCTCGAAGTGAAGGCCATAACAAGAGATGAGGAAGGCCACTTCATAATACTAAAGGGATCAATACAACAAGAAGATATAACTCTGGTAAACATATATGCACCCAATGCATGAGCACCCAAATTCATAAAAAAACTCCTGGAAGATATCAAAGGAGAGATCGACAACAATACAATCATAGTCGGGGACTTTAATACACCACTGACAACACTGGATAAATCCTCTAGACAAACAATCAGCAAAGAAACAGCCATCCTAAATGACTCACTAGATCAGATGGACTTAACAGACATCTTCAGAACACTTTACCCCAAAGCCAGCGAATATACATTCTACTCAAATGCTCATAAGACATATTCAAAAAATAGACCATATATTGGGTCACAAGCAAAGTATCCCCAAATTCAAGAAGATTGAAATCATAAAAAGCGTCTTCGCAGACCACGATGGCATAATATTAGAAATAAACTACAATAAAAACAACCCAAAATACTCAAACAGCTGGAAGCTGAATAGCATGCTATTAAATATTGATTGGGTTACCAATGAAATCAAAGAAGAAATTCGAAACATCCTGGAAACTAATGACAATGAAAACACAACAATCCAAAACCTATGGGACACAATGAAAGCAGTCCTGAGAGGGAAGTTTATAGCTCTACAGGCCTATCTCAAAAAACAAGAAAAAATGGTAGTAAATCAGCTAACTCTACATCTCAAAGAATTAGAAAGAGAGCAACAACAACAAAAAAAAACCCAGAGTGAGCAGAAGGAAGGAGATAATAAAGATTAGAGCAGAAATAAATGACATAGAGACCAAAAAAACAATACAGAAAATCAATGAAACCAGGAGCTGGTTCTTTGAAAGGATAAACAAGATTGACAAACCTCTAGCCAGACTCACCAAGAAGCAAAGAGAGAGGACCCAAATAAACAAAATCAGAAACGATAGAGGCGAAATAACCACAGACCCCACAGAAATACAAATGATTGTTAAAAAATACTATGGACAGCTCTACTCCAACAAACTAGACAACCTGGAGGAAATGGACAAATTCCTAGAAAAATACAACATTCCAAAACTCAATCAGGAAGAATCTAAAAATCTCAACAGGCCAATAACTATGGAAGAAATTGAAGCAGTCATCAAAAAGCTAACAGCAAACAAAAGCCCAGGACCAGATGGCCTCACAGGGGAGTTTTACCAAACATTCAAGGAAGAACTAAAACCTATCCTCCTCAGACTACTACAAAAAATTCAAGAGGAAGGAACACTTCCAAGCTCATTCTATGAAGCCAGCATCACCCTATTACCAAAACCAGGTAAAGACAACACAATGAAAGAGAATTACAGGCCAATATCCCTCATGAACATAGATGCCAAAATCCTCAACAAAATCTTAGCAAATCGGATCCAGCATTACATCAGAAAGATCATACACCATGACCAAGTAGGATTTATCCCAGGGATGCAAGGATGGTACAATATCCGCAAATCAATAAACGTGATACATCACATAAACAAACTGAAAGAAAAAAACCACATGGTCATATCAATTGATGCAGAAAAAGCATTTGACAAAATTCAACACCCATTTTTGATAAAAGCTCTCAGCAAGGTGGGAGTAGAAGGATCATACCTCAACATAATAAAAGCCATATATGACAGGCCCACAGCCAACATCATACTCAATGGACAAAAACTAACACCGTTTCCCCTAAGAACAGGAACAAGGCAGGGATGCCCCCTCTCACCACTCCTGTTCAACATAGTACTGGAAGTGTTAGCCATGCAATTCGGCAAGAAGAAGAAATAAAAGGCATTCAAATTGGAAAAGAGGAAGTAAAACTACCTTACTTGCAGACAACATGATATTATACATACAGAACCCTAGAGACTCCATCAAAAAGCTACTAGACTTAATACATGAATTTGGCAATGTACCAGGATACAAAATTAACCCCAAGAAATCTGAGGCATTTCTATACACCAATAGTGAACTTTCAGAAAGAGAGATTATAAAAACAATCCCGTTTACCATCGCACCAAAAAAATTAAGCTACCTAGGAATAAACTTAACTAAAGAGGTAAAAGACCTCTACTCAGAAAACTACAGGACGTTGAAAAAGATATAGAGGAAGACATAAACAGATGGAAGAACATACCGTGTTCATGGATTGGTAGAATCAACATCATTAAAATGTCCATACTACCCAAAGCAATCTATAAATTCAACGCACTTCCCATTAAAATACCAACGGCATACTTCAGAGATCTAGAACGAACTCTCCAAAAATTCATCTGGAATAAAAAAAGACCTCGAATAGCTATAGCAATCCTGAAAAAGACCAAAGTAGGTGGGATCTCAATACCAGATATTAAGTTGTATTACAAAGCCACTGTTCTCAAAACTGCCTGGTACTGGCACAAGAATAGGCATATAGATCAATGGAATAGAATAGAGAGCCCAGAAATCGGCCCGAACAAATATGCTCAATTAATATTTGACAAAGGAGGCAAGAACGTACAATGGAGCCAAGATAGTCTCTTCAATAAATGGTGTTGGGAAAATTGGACAGATATATGCAAGAAAATGAAACTAGACCACCAACTTACACCATACACAAAAATAAACTCAAAATGGATAAAGGACTTAAATGTACGACGGGAAACCATAAAAATTCTAGAAGAATCCAAAGGCAACAAAATCTCAGACATATGCCGAAGCAATTTCTTCACAGATACAGCTCCTAGGGCACTTGAAACTAAAGAGAAAATGAACAAATGGGACTACATCAAAATAAAAAGCTTCTGCACAGCAAAAGAAACCATCAACAAAACACCGAGAAAACCCACTGTGTGGGAAAACATATTTGCCAATATCATATCTGATAAGGGCCTAATCTCCAAAATTTATAGGGAACTCATACAACTCAACAAAAGGAAGATAAACAATCCAATCAAAAAAATGCACAAAGGTTCTAAATAGACACCTTTCAAAAGAGGACATTCAGAAAGCCAAGAGACATATGCAAACATGCTCAAAGTCACTAATCATCCGAGAGATGCAAATCAAAAAAACAATGAGGTACCATCTCACACCTGTCAGACTGGCTTTCATCAACAAATCAACAAATGACAAGTGCTGGAGAGGATGTGGAGAAAAAGGAACACCTGTGCACTGCCGGTGGGAATGCAGACTGGTGCAGCCAGTATGGAAGACAGTATGGAGTTTCCTTAAAAAACGGAAAATGGAACTCCCATTTGACCCTGTGATCCCACTCCTAGGAATATATCCAAGAAACCAGAAAAACCAATCAGAAAGGATATATGCACCCCTATGTTCATAGCAGCACAATTCACCATAGCTAAGATCTGGAAACAGCCTAAATGCCCATCAGTAGATGAATGGATTAGAAAACTGTGGTACATCTACAGGATGGAATACTATGCTGCTGTAAAAAGGAAGGAACTCTTACCATTTGCAACGTCATGGATGGAACTGGAGAGCATTATGCTAAGTGAAATAAGCCAGTCAATGAAGGAGAAATACCACATGATCTCACTCATTCATGGATAATAGAGACCATTATAAGCTTTTGAACAATAATAGATACAGAGGCAGAGCTTCCTTAAACAGATTGTCAAACTGCAGCGGGAAGGCCGGGGAGGGATGGGGGGCAGGAGGTAGGGGGGTAAGAGATCAACTAAAGGACTTGTATGCATGCATATAAGCATAACCAGTGGACATAAGACATTGGGGGATAGGGGAGGCTAGGGGACTGTCTAGGGCGGGGGGATAAAATGGACACATATGTAATACCCTTTGTAATACTTTAAGCAATAAATTTAAAAAAAAATAAAAAAAAAAGAATAAGCTAGAGAGACAGTTTGCGTGCCATGGTGAGAGAGGCTCCTGCAATGTTTCTCCAGCCCATTGTGAATGAAGGCTGTGGAAGCATCTTCAGGGCACGAAGGGAGCCTGTGAGTACAAGGCCAGTTGAGTTTCCACTGTCTCATGAGCTGGCTCCACTGTGTAAAGAGTGTCACTCCTTGTGTGTGAGCAACAGTAATGATCAGCCTCGTCGGCCAACTGCAGCCCAGGCATGGTCAGCATGGCTGTGTTGCCAGACTTGGGGCCAGAGAAGTGCTCAGGGATTCCTGAGGGCCAGTGTGACCCCATAAATCAGGAGGTTAGGGGCCATGTCAGAGGCATAAACGGTACCAGGAGACATAAATGTAACACCCAGTGCCATCACTTCTTCCATCAAGCAGATGGTGACCTACTTTCCAGGTGTGCCAGACAAGGCACAGGACCCTGAGGGCAGACAAGGACAAAGGACCCTGAAAAGACCAAGAACACAATCTGGTGAGCCAACCTGAGAGAATGGGAATAGTTTGAGTGTTTCTTCTTACTCAGGACACACTGAGACCTGGTGACTGGATCCAACCTCGGATGTCCTTGTCTTTCCTCCTGTGGGCATCAACATGGTACTTGACTGAGGAATTGAGGACTTCCCTCATGTGACATTGGGAGGAAAGTGCGGACAGTGACTGAGGTTGTCTCGGAAAACATCCAATCGCTTGGTTACTCCAGAACCATGGACAAATCTGGACTCTTTTATTCTTTCTCAGCCATTTCCTTGACACTCTCAGTTGCAATGAGTCCTCATGCCCCCCTTGTCCCAATCTGCATAGTGTCTGATTCTCGGGGCCCGTTATTGCCACTTCCAGAAGTAGAAATATTGGGAAGTTGAAATGTTGGGACACAGCAGACACAGGGCATACCCCTCTGTGGCAGACACAGACTCAAGAGAATCTCCTGTTAAACACCAGTGAGGACTTCATACAGGTCAGGGGTAAACCACAGCAAACTTCCTCCCCATATGAGGACAGCGGTGCCCCCTGACGGCCTAAGATGATTCAACCTGAGAGTCAGAGAAGGCAGCTGAGAGGGAGGTGGCAGACTCTGCTCTGTCTGCTTCTCTTACTCTTTCAAGTCCAATCCAGCTCAGTACCTGGCCCCTCGATAACTCCTACATGCATCTGAGCCCAGTTACCTTTGTATCCCACCTCCTTTCGCATGGGCTGTCACCGGCCACAGGAGGTGGACCAGACCCTCCCCTTAGGACCATTTTGCTTGTTTCTAGGTAGTTTTGGCAGAGGGTTAGTGCTCCTGAGGTAGCTCTTTGCCTTGCCTGAGGAGACATTAGACGTTGAGTAAAATCAATTGCAGGAGGGCAAGTGGGTGAAAAGAAAATGGGATCAAGGGAAGACAGAATGACTTCCCACAACGTTGAAGGTCACAATACCCATGATGGAGAGAGCTCAGTAGGATTGATTGCACTGAGAGGAAAACATGAAGTGGGATCCTGAGTTTGAGAATCAGGGAGGTGACTTGGCAAGAAACCTAACCCCAGTTCTTCTCCCAAGAATGTGGCAGGATCTCAAATGGGGCACACCATGTTCTTCACTGTACCCCCTACATGATCCACTGGGAATCCTCACCTCTGAGCCATGTGACTTCTGGTGGCAAAATCTGTCTCATGCACAGAGAGATGGTTGGCGGGGTGTATTCTTCTGGAAAGAGTTGGATTTGGAGAACAGACAAGTCAGAACCGAGTGGTCCTTGCCAGATTGACATGGCACTGTACTCAGGTAATGACTGGAAGTCCTATGGATCAAGATGCTCCCACAAAGCTAGGGCACAAAGTTTGTATTATTGTTCATACCACAGCACAGACATTCTGAAGAGCAAAGGGTGGTGACAACTTGGCTAAGGGAGGTCAGGCATCTGTGATGGAGCAGAGCCGTGTAAATTGGATATGTTAGGCGGTGACAATATTCTATGTGATACCATGGCTTCAGTGTCAGTGCCTAAACCTGTATGTGCTCCATTAAGTCAGTTTCCACAGTAATGTCTTTGGTGTGAGATAACAGTGAAATGGTACTAATCCCTGACCTGTTCTTAAATCCATCAGCTGGACCTGTGGACCAAGTAGACTGAATCCTCATCTCCTGGGAAAAGTGTGGGAAGCCCTAGGCACATTCCAGTTATCCTCATCCTTCCTGCAGGAAGCAGACCTCTGACCTTCATGGAGTTGCACCTCGTCCTCGTTCATTGCGCCTTGTTCTGTCAGGACCACAGGGACCCAGGGCCAGTGCTGCAGGAGTAACCACACTCATTTAACACCATCCTCTACCTGTGTGCCCACATGATAACACGTGACGTAGACATGCTAAGCATGATGGCTGCCAGAGCAGGCAAAAGGACCACTTGCAAAAATAGTTAATAACCAATAGAGCTAAACAAATACATTAAAACACACTAATATTTATTCCCAAACCCATACTTTCAGGTCAAAGAAATATAATAATTTCCTTTCAGAATGCCAACTAGGGAGAAAGATGAAACATCCGGAAATAGTACATGATAAAGAGAGAGGCACCTGACACGGAGGTTCTGTGACACATGAAAGGTCATGCTCTGTGGTGCTGAGTCTCTGACTGAATCTTATGGGAGAAGAGTGATGGGTACATTGGCCATAGTGACACCTAAAGCACTTCTAATCCCTTCCATCAAAAATGACCCTTCTTCCGCATCCAATAAAAATTAAACAGGTGTCCAATGGTGTTACTTGAGAAATGCAGGGACCATGTCTACCATCTGAGACCCCAAATACCCAGGGAACAGTGTGCTTCTTACTCCAGCAAGGTCTCATCAGAGAGACCCTGAGCACCCAACAGCTTGTCCTGGTTCTCCTGGTAATAGTCCCTCTTATGAAATAGCGACTACCTTCTTAAAAGGAAATGGTGGTCCACCTTTGAGGAGAAACACTAGAAGGGCCAGTGGGGGCTCCCACAGTCCTATGAACATCGAAATAACATGCAAACTATGGGCCCTGCTGTTACAGTCAGGAGCCACAACCAATCTCAAATGCCACGGTGGAGGGTCAGCAGAGCCATTACTCTCTGGTTCGTACTGGTGTCCAGCATAGCGACATTGCTCTCCCCCCGCCCCCTCACACACACACACACACACACACACACACACACACACACACACACACACAAACACACACACCCTACAGACAGGCTCACCCTTCTGACCAGCTTTACACAGATGTGGGGCTGGGACTCAGGATCTTCTCCGAGTCTTCATTAGCAGGGACTCTTTCCCACTGCGCTGTGACACAACTGGAAAGGGTCTACATGGGTCACTGTTGCAGCTTGGACGATTAAAGCATGATTGTAAACAAAGCAGTACTTGGGAAAATGTCACCAAGTGACTTAAATGGAGAAAATTATAGCAAAGACTTAACTTCCAGGTAGGGTGATCATCCATGTCATTTCTAAGAGCTGACATCTGCAGGGCTGGAAGTCAGAGATGGCTTACAGCCTTTGGATCATGAGGTCACACACCAGGGCTTGTGGTACCTTGGCCCAGCTTCCTTCAACAGTCCTGAACTTCTTGGCCTGATAGTTATGTGTACTTGTACTGTTTGATGCACTTTACCTGGGATTATCACTGGAAATGTGTTGCAGCATCACGGAAATCTTTGGGGACCCCTGAGGAATGGGGCCACCTCCCACAGATTCTGCAAGATCCAAGCAGCCATGGTCTGCTTTTAGAAGCATCCTTTAGATACCTGAGTGCAGAGGTGATTCTGAGAGGACACAGAACCTTTCACTCAAAACCCAGCCTCAAAACTTCCTAGGTTCTGGGAAGTATTGGGAGCATAAAAAGACAGAAAATCAAATTGGAAGGAGGGGAGAAAGGAAGAGAAGGAAATAAATTTTTTTTCCTTTATTCTCATTCCCACTTCATTTGTGGAGAACTGAATCCAGGTGGTCTGTACAGGTATGAGAGTGTTATGCCCAGAGCTCGGGGTCCCCAATAATCCACCACCAGGAAGCCTCCTCCGATGCAAAAGCAACGAGTCTTTATTGATCAATTCTAGAATTGGCTCCCAGCCTCTATCCGGCACAGCGGTGAGGCGAGAGAGAGTGTCCCAGGACAACAAAGGTTATATAGGGCTAGCTATTTGGGGTGGGCTTTAGGGGTGGCGTGAGTTACAGAGATTGGTCAGGGTTTTACAGCATAAGGGTCAGGAAGTGACCATCATATTCTGAAGGTTGGAGCCGTCCTCCACTGTAGCCTTATTAGGACCGTCGCTACATTTCTGGAGCTTCATTGGTCCACTCAGGTGGGTGGTTGGGAGAGTTAGGACAATACTAGCATTCTTGTGGTCACTCTCGGGGGGGGGGGGGGGCGCGGAGCGGCTTGGGCTGAGGACCCAGCCTTGCAAGACAAGATAGAGGAGAGGGAGAAGAGTATGTCCCTGCTTCGTCCTTGAAGAGGGAGGAGGGTGCATTTCTGCTTAGTTCTGCTTAGTTCTTTCAAGTTCCGTTCTGTCCCTTCATTCCCCCCTTGTCTTGGAACTCATGGCTCAGTCATGAGACGGACTGCATTTCTACCTCTCCCTCTGTCGCTAGAGGCCGGTATTGAGCTTGTAAGACCATTAATTGAACTACCCCTATGCGTTCCTTGACAAATTGAACTAGCTTGTTAATAATGCAGGGGCCAAACGTTAGCAACATTAGGAGGATTACAAGGGGCCCGGCGAGGGCAGAAATGAGAGTGGTTAACCATGGGGACCAATTAAACAGGGATTTATACCAAGACTGAGACCGCTCTTTTTCCAACTTCCGCTTCTGCAATCCTTCCCTTATGAGGGCCATAGACTCTTTAACAACACCTGAGTGGTCAACATAAAAACAACATTCCTCTCCCAAAGCTGCACATAAGCCCCCCTGCTGCAGGAATAGCAAGTCTAGTCCTCTTCTGTTTTGGAGCACTACCTCAGATAAGGAGGTGAGAGAATCCTGTAAATGGGTAATAGATTTTTCAATTCTTTCTATGTCTAGGTCAATGGCTGCTCTTAGGGCTCCATAATTCTTATCTTGTATGACAAGTGAGGATATTCCAGTCCCTGCTCCCGCTAGTCCCAATCCCAAGAGGGCGGCCATAGTTAAGGCTGTGATGGGCTCTCTTTTATTTCGGGGATTGGCAGCGCTGAATTTGTTAAGGAACCTCTTAACAAATTCATATACCTCTTTCTCTGAATGGTATATTAACTTGGGAATTAACTGCACGAGCACGCAAAAGCCCTCCTTCTGGGAATTAAGGACCAGGGAGTGGACACAAGGAGCGAGGCCACTGGAGCAGGCCCACCATGCATTCTTGGGAGGCAAAGGGTATACTGCCTCTTCAGGGATAGTCAGAGTTTCGTTGCAGAGATGCAACTGCTCAGGGGGTACGTTGCCTACGCAGGCCCCCTGCCCCATTACTGCCTGGAGGGTTAGCCTTGCAACAGTTTGCTGCCACCTGCAGGAGCTGACAATCGTGGCGGTTGTATAGTTACCCTTAACTGCGATACCCTCATAATACGGTGGCTCAACGTCTAGACAGAGCCAGCAAGATTTGGTCAGGTCAGGCCTGGAGGCGTTTAAAACATAGTAAGCTCCTATAACCATGCTTATAAGTGGGTCTACTTCAGGCGGGGGGGGGTATGACTCAGAGTCAGGTTCTTCGTGGTAGGTGCGAGTAGGGTGTTAGGCAGTGATGCCGGGGCCCATGCTCCTTCAGTTGTAGATACCCGGGGAGTGGTCAGCTGAGGTTGAGGAGCTAGTACTTTGTTGGGCCCCATTCCCACAGGGGAATGATAGTGAAGGGGAGTATTTTGAACCCGGAGGGTGAACAACATCCCAGGGTCCGCCCTACGCAAAGCCCCCCTGCAAGAATAGATTCGGAATCCCCAAGTCTTTCCGGTGTCCCATCCTGTAGCCTTTCTACCCTCTTTTGTGAAGGAAATGCTCACGGGGTTGCAGTAGACACGGCCACTCTGGGGACACGGTGGAGCAGCTGGTCGCCCAACGGTGATTAGGTCACCCTTCGTGGGGGCCTTCCACCAGATGTGTCCGGTTGACACACATGACCAGGAAGCACAGAAGTAGTCTCCAGCACTTCCACAAGGGTCATTTCCCCGGGACTGAGCTTGTGAGTGTCCGGGGAAGACATAAAAATAGAGGGTTCTCCTTGGTTTTGAGTCCTCAAAAGCCTGGCGTATTGCTGCACCCAGGCAGTAATCGCTGGTGTCGAGTGGGTTGGGAAGGAGAGTTAGGAGGTCTACTCGCAGTTCAGGGAACCAGGTGTCTTTGGGATGGATTTGAGAAGTCTGATTAAGGATCACCCCTGAGTTAGTGTCTATGATCTGCCAGGTGATATTATAAGGAGTGTGCGGGCTCCCGGTGGCAGGAGTGTTCACGAGTAAAGTTACCAACATCAGGTAGGTCGAGTGCACCGCAGCTTGAGCTTGAGCGGGTTGCGCTGGTCTTGGTCGATGCTCCATTGTGTGATGAAGTCTTCCTGGATTGCAGAGGGGTCAGCTGGGCGAACATGGGAGTGATGGACCCAAGTCGCGATGCCGTCTACCTTGAGAACGGTGGGTGTAGTCAGCACGATGATGTAGGGGCCTTTCCAGCGTGGTTTGAGGATCTCCCGGCAGTGTCTTCTGATGAACACCCAGTCACCTGGCTTGTACTGATGAGGCGTCGGGGTGGGGCCAGCCTCGTAGATGGCGCGGAGGCGCGGCCAAATGTCCTCATGCACCCTCTGCAATTCTCTTAGGAAAGAAGATATCTCCTGATTTTCAAACTCAATAAGAAGTTCAGCTTTTAGATTAGGGATGATAGGAGGGGGCCTACCAAACATGATCTCGTAAGGGGTGAGTCCCAGGGTGTAAGGAGAGTTCCTCACCTGGTAAAGGGCATATGGAAGGAGAGCCACCCAATCCCCGCCAGTCTCCATGGTTAATTTGGTAAGGGTCTCTTTTAGAGTTCTATTTATTCTTTCTACCTGCCCTGAACTCTGGGGCCTGTAAGCACAATGCAATTTCCAATCCGCCCCTATGACTTTGGCTACTGCCTGTGTTACCTGCGAAATAAAGGCTGGCCTGTTGTCGGAGCCTATCATAGCAGGAAAACCATACCTGGGTAGATGTCTTCCAGCAGCTTCTTGGCCACCGTCTGGGCCGTCTCATGCTTAGTTGGGTATGCCTCTACCCAGCCAGAAAAGGTATCTATGAATACTAAAAGATATTTATAACTATACTTCCCTGGTTTGACTTCAGTGAAATCAACCTCCCAGTTTGCTCCTGGTTTGATGCCTCTGAGCCTGGTTCCTTGTCCACCTGACCCAGCTCTTGCATTTGTGAGTTGGCAGGTCTTACAGGAGGTTATAATTTGATTGATTTTGGAGTCTTGTTGGTGGATCTTGATTTTGGCATGCTGAATTAAGTCCTTTAACTTCCAGGCTCCCAAGTGGGTGGACCGATGCATGCGTTCTAAAACTGTGACCCCAAGCCAGTCCGGTAGTATGAGTTTCCCATCTGAGGTGTACCACCATCCTTTCACTTCCTTAGCGAGGGGGAGTTTTCTGATCTGCTGCAGCTCTTCCTGAGAGTATTTAGGCTGATCTGGTAGAACTGGGTCCCCGGGGTCTGGTAGTTGTATGGCCATTGCAGGGACCGGTGTGAAGGCCGCTGCCTTGGCTGCCTGATCAGCTTTTTGGTTACCTTTTGCTACTGGGTCATCTGCCTTCTGGTGCCCTTGACAGTGGATAATGGCTAGCTTCGTGGGACGCCATAGGGCCCCAAGCAGGTCGAGAATCTCCTGTTTGTTTTTCACTGTTCGTCCTTCTGCTGTCAACAGCCCTCTTTCCTGGTAAATCGCCCCGTGAACATGAGCCGCAGCAAATGCATAACGGCTGTCTGTGTAAATGTTGAGCCGCTTCCCCGCCCCCAGTGTCAGTGCCTTGGTGAGAGCAATGAGTTCTGCTCGCTGGGCTGATGTCCCAGGGGGCAGTGCTTCTGCCCACACAGTGTCTGTGTCGGTGACCACCGCTGCACCCGCGTACCTGCATCCGTCCCGCACGAAGCTGCTTCCATCCGTGAACCAGGTGGCCTCTGCATCAGGGAGGGGCCGGTCGGTCAAGTCCTTCCGAAGTCCATGTACCTGCTCCAGGATCCCCGCACAGTCGTGCAGCGGGGCATCTAGGTCGGGGTCAGGCAGCAGGGTAGTGGGGTTGAGAGCCTCGCTGGGATGGAACCGCACTCTAGGAGGGTTGAGCAATAAGCTCTGATAGTGGGTCATGCGTGCATTGCTCATCCATCGGTAAGGAGGCTGTTTTAGGACTCCCTCAAGGGCATGGGGGGGTTGTTATCCAGATTTCCTGTCCCAGGGTCAATTTGTCGGCATCCTTGACTAAGAGCGCGGTTGCTGCAATGATTCTTAGGCATGGTGGCCAGCCGGCGGCTACGGGGTCCAGCTTTTTGGACAAATACGCTACCGGGCGGCTCCAGGGGCCTAAAGCCTGAGTTAAAACCCCTTTTGCTATTCCCTTGCGCTCATCTACAAAGAGGCGGAAGGGTTTTGTAATGTCTGGCAGGCCCAGGGCTGGAGCAGCCAAAAGAGCTCTCTTTATCTGATTAAAGGCAATTTCCTCTGTCTCAGTCCATTCAAAGGCCTTTCCCTCTTTGGTAGCTTCATATAGGGGCCTGGCGATCTCTGCAAAACTTGGGATCCAGAGGCGGCAATAGCCAGCTGATCCTAGGAATTCCCTTACTTCCCTCCGGGTGGTGGGAATAGGGATTTTCAGGACTGTCTCCTTCCTAGCGTCCGACAACCGCCGCTGTCCGCCCTCCAGTATGTACCCCAGGTAACTCACCCTTTCTTGGCATATCTGAGCTTTCTTCGCAGAGGCCCGGTACCCTAAGGTCCCTAGGGTGGTCAACAAGTCTTTGGTCCCCTGCTCACAGTCCTCGGCAGTGTCTGCAGCAACCAGGATGTCATCTACATACTGCAGGAGGGTGAGACTAGGGTGTTCTCTCCTGTACTCACCGAGATCCTCGTGCAGTGCCTCGTCAAAGATGGTGGGCGAATTCTTGAACCCTTGGGGTAACCGAGTCCAGGTTAATTGTCCACTGTAGCCACCCTCTGGATCGTGCCATTCGAAGGCGAACAGGGGTTGGCTTTGAGGCGCGAGCGTCAGGCTGAAAAAAGCATCCTTCAAATCCAATACAGTGTACCACACTCTAGTGGGTGTTAAAGAGCTTAGGAGAGTGTACGGGTTAGGAACGGTTGGGTGTATATCCATAACTCTTTTATTTACTTCTCGGAGGTCCTGGACTGGTCGGTAGTCATTCGTGTGAGGCTTTCTGACTGGCAGGAGGGAGGTGTTCCAGGCAGATTGGCATGGAACCAGTATCCCTAGGCTTCGCAGTCTTCGGATATGAGGCTGAATCCCCTTCCGGGCCTCCTGGGGCATTGGATACTGTTTGACTCTTATCGGACTTTCCCCTGGTTTTAACTCTACCAGGGTTGGGGCCCTGTGAGCGGCCAGTCCTACTCCCCCCGGTCTCTGCCCAGGCGGTGGGGAATTCTTGTAGCCATCTGTCCATATTGTTCTCTCCTGGGGGCGCCCCCTGGTGGAGGCGATATTCATCCTCCAGTCTCAGAGTCAGAACCTGGATGGGATGGCCTTTGCCATCAGTGACCTGGGGCCCCCCTTGTCTGAAAGTTATTTGGGCTCCGATCTTGGTCAGCAAGTCCCATCCTAATAGGGGGTAGGGGCACTCCGGTATTACCATGAAGGAATGGGATACCCGGCCCGTTCCTAGATCTACTGTTCTTCGGGTAGTCCATGAATACTGGCTTATGCCAGTTGCCCCTTGCACCCAGGACTTCTTGCTGGCTAGCTTCCCTTGAGGTGTGCGTAGGACCGAATGTTGTGCCCCAGTGTCGACAAGGAAGTTAATAGGCGTCCCCTCCAGTCTAAGAGTTACCCTGGGCTCGGGGAGGGGGTCCGAACCCCGACTCCCCTAATCACTCAGTCCTCCCAGCTCCAAGACCTCCACCTGATCTGTCTTGTTTCCTTTTTTACCGGCCTTCTTTGTTCATTCCCGGGCCCAGTGTCCTATCTCTTTGCAGTAAGCACACTGGTTTCATTGCAGCTTCTTCTTCCCGCCCCGGGCGGTCCCTTTACCTCCCTCTTGGTCAGTGGCAAGCTGGCGAAGGTGGCGGGTCCGCTCCTCAGGGTTCTCCGTGGTGGTGGCCAGCAGAATCTTGGCCAGGTTTCGGGTCTGCTTGTCACTGGCAGCCACCATGGCATGGGCTTGCCTATCCTCAGGAGATTCTCGGTCGTTATACACCTTTTCAGCCACCTCCAACAAGTCCTGAAAACTGTTTTCCCCTAATCTATCTATCCTCTGCAGTTTCCTTCTAATGTCTGTGGCTGACTGGTTTATAAAGCTCATAACCACAGCCGCCTTATTTTCAGGAGCTTCTGGATCCATGGGGGTATAGGTGCAATATGCCTCCATGATCCGTTCTAGAAAGGCAGCTGGAGATTCATCCCTTTCCTGTTGTACGTTCCCTACCTTGGCCAAATTGGTAGACTTCCTAGCAGCCATACGAAGACCCCCCCATCAAAGTCTGACGGTAGATTTTGAGCCTCTCCTTACCTTCAGCCGTGTTGAATTCCCATTCAGGCCTGGTTAAAGGGAAAGAGACATCTATCTGGGCCTGGTTGGTAGTTGGATTCCCATCTACGCCGGGAACCACCTTCTTCTTTTCTGCATCCTGCAAGGCAAGTATGGGTGCCGGCTCCGGAGGGCGTGGAGCCAGGAAGGGCTTGAGCCAGGAGGAAGGGTCCTCCACGAGGTCCTGCCAAGTAATAATGTAAGGGAGTTGATTGGGATGACCCCCCTTCGGCCGAGCTACGACTTCCCTGACCCGGCGAATGGTGGGGAGGTCGAACGTCCCCTGGGGCGGCCACCCAGCATTGAGAGCCGGCCACTCAATGGAACAGAAAGTCCGCCATTGACCCTTCTTCACTTCTGCACTGAGGTTGTTAGCCCTTCCCTTAACCTCTTTAAAATGATCAACCATAATGCTTAAAGGAGTAGTTTGAGTCTGTCCCATAGCGTCCGTCCAGTGAGTCCACAAAATCAAACAAAAGAACACAGACACCAAACAAACAAAGACACCTAAGAACAGCCTTCCGACCCCGCAGAAGAAAAACTGAAAAGAAAAAAAAAACCAAACAGATGGGGGCTTTTACACCCCGCCAGATGGAGGTGCAAGGCGTCTGTTGCCTCCTCCTGCCCGAGACCCGCCAGTGCGTCCACTTAGATCTTTATCAGGCCAGATTGCAGAAGCGAGCTCACATAAGACAGAACAGATAACACATAGACACTTACCGCGGACAGCAGACTCTGGGATTTGGGTCCCTCGTGGGTTTTTCTTGGGGATCCCGGACGCGCCCTCAAAATGTTATGCCCAGAGCTCGGGGTCCCCAATAATCCACCACCAGGGAGCCTCGTCCGATGCAAAAGCAACGAGTCTTTATTGATCAATTCTAGAATTGGCTCCCAGCCTCTATCCGGCACAGCGGTGAGGCGAGAGAGAGTGTCCCAGGACAACAAAGGTTATATAGGGCTAGCTATTTGGGGTGGGCTTTAGGGGTGGCGTGAGTTACAGAGATTGGTCAGGGTTTTACAGCATAAGGGTCAGGAAGTGACCATCATATTCTGAAGGTTGGAGCCGTCCTCCACTGTAGCCTTATTAGGACCGTCGCTACATTTCTGGAGCTTCATTGGTCCACTCAGGTGGGTGGTTGGGAGAGTTAGGACAATACCAGCATTCTTGTGGTCACTCTCGGGGGGGGAGCGGCTTGGGCTGAGGGCCCAGCCTTGCAAGACAAGATAGAGGAGAGGGAGAAGAGTATGTCCCTGCTTCGTCCTTGAAGAGGGAGTAGGGTGCATTTCTGCTTAGTTCTGCTTAGTTCTTTCAAGTTCCGTTCTGTCCCTTCAAGAGGCCAAGGGATTTAAATTGGGGATTTCCTAGAGGATTGTGGGAAACCTACCCAATAAGCACACGAGGGGCCTCCTTGAGGTTGTTACAATGAAAGGTTGAATGAGTGGTCATCTGGATGCACAAAACACAAGTAAAGACAACAAGCCAGTAACGGAGAGTTTGCTTAGGGATTGTGTGTGAGAGAGAACACTATGTGAAGAAAGCAACTGTGCTCTCAATGCTATGTGAGAGGAGGAAGGACAGAGAGAGGATGAATTTTCCTCAGAGAGAGGATGAAATTTCCTGCTCGGGGTGGTGAAGCATCTTCAGAGCAAGGAGGGAGCCTGTGAGCCCAGGGCAGGTGTTGGTCTCACGTTCCCACAAACAAGCACCACTGTGGATTGTCGAGTGAGACTCCCTCCACGTTCTGCGTGGAGTAGGGTTCGGTATCTGAAAGAGGAGCCACACAGCAAATGAGAGAAAAAGACGCGAGATAATTTTGCAATATTGGGGGACCAGGCGGCAAGTCCCGAAGGACTTCCTCCTTGGTCAGGCTGCTCCAATCTTTTATTGATCTGGAGTAGCCCTTAGGGTAAGGAGGTTTCAGTGACACACAGATCAGCAGAAAATTTCCAGGAATAGACAAAGTATCTGATTAGCCCATCAATAGATTTCTGGGAGTATCTGATTAACAATAATCAAGAAGGATCTACATAAGTATCTAAGGAATTAAGGGAACTAAGGTGGGGATGCTTCAACTATTATTACCTAAATTAACTGAGTGGTTCCTAGATTAACTGGGTGGTGCACAGCCCTGACCTTTGCTAGGACTTTCAAGCCCTGACCCTTAGTAGGACTTTCAAGGGCTACTAGCCTTTGGGGGGTCTCTGTCTAAACTCAGCTAGTGAAGACAATGAATGGACTCCGGCAGTGGGTAGTGCCATGGCTCATGTGAAGAACAACAGTACTAATCAGCCCCATCCTGCAATGGCAGCCCAGGCCTGGGCAGTGTAGCTCTTTTTCCACATTTTTATCAAGAGAATAAATAAGGGATCAGTGATGGCCATTTTTGGATTTTATAAACCAGCAGTTTAGGGCCATGCCTGGTCATTCTTTTTACTAGGAGACATGATCATAACAACTAAAATCATGGCTGTGTCTGGCACAGGTGGAGGAGACTGCCTGTTCCAGGGCCCTGGACACTGAGTGAGGCTGAGTCAGGGCAGACTGGGCCCAGGACCCTGAAAACAGCAAAAGCACTCACTGGTGGGTGCAGTGCTGGGAACCTGGTGAGCCTGAAGAGGAGGCAAAGAATCAGGCCAAGGTGAACCCACGGTCCCTTCCACAGAGGCCTCACCTGGGCCCTGAGTGAGGAGGGTGAGCAGTAGCAGAGGCCAGGTCATGGTGGAGCTACACCAACAATGCTGCCTTCTGACACCCCAAGCCTGAGCCTGGCTCCACACACTTCTCTTATCCACTCCCCTGCCTCAGAGGAGGGAGGGGCCTCCATGCAAATCTGCTTCCTTCACCTGCCTCAACACATTCCACTCCATACTGACCTGGAGTCTACATACAACTGCAACCCTGGAAAGAAGAGCTTTCCCAAGAATGAAGCTCTTGCCCTGGCTGGGTGGCTTAGTGGGTCACAGCATCATCCTGGTATGGCAAGGTTGGGTGTTTGATGCCTGGCCAGTGCACATACAGGAATTCATAATGAGTGCTTAGGAAATCAGAACAAAACCTCCACGTCGTTCTCTCTCCTCCCCTCTCTCCCTAAATTCAATCAGTAAATGCTTTCAAAACAGTCAAACTCTTTCATATACTCTAAGTAAGGTCAGACAGAGCCCAGGACAGCATGCAGTAATGGAGCCAGTCAAGGGATAACTACCTTTTCTCTTCGGGGAGTCCTGGTGTCTCCTGGATGAGCTATCCCAGGACTTCCCTTTGTGTGGTGTGGGCAAAGGTAAAGACAGCTTGACTGAGGCAGGTTCGGGCACTCCATTTCCTGGGTGTCAATGGCAGAGCAGGGGTCTCCATATTGCCCTCCACTTTTTCTTATTCCCCTTAGTGAGGATGGCTCCTCTGCATGGCTCCATCCTCTGTCTTTGCAGTGGTTTTATTCTGAAGCAGAGCCCATGAATGTATTAGCTCTTTTAAGAGATGATGTATCGGGCACAACAGTTTGGGGACCTCATGGGCTCGCAGGGAAGCAGCACTTCAAACTTCATCCCAGGACAGCATAAAGCCCAGCAAGTACCTTCCCCACATCCAGGCTCTTGTGCCCCTAGGGTCCTAAGACTATACATCCCCCTGGGGTCCCAAGACTGCATTCCTCAGGGAAGGCAGCTGAAGGGGAAGGGGCAATTCCCAGATTACTTCCTTCCCATCTTCTGTCTCTTCCAGCTCAGCACCAGGTTCCTTGACCCCTTCTATTTCCCGGTGAGCCCATTGCCCTTTGTCCATCAACTTCCTCTAGACTGGAAGGTGTTGCCTGCCACACCAGGTGGCCCAGATGCTATTATCAGGGCTTATTAGTATGCCCCACCATAGACTAGGCACCATGGTGCTGCTTGTGAGGCAGCTCTTGGCTCAAGGCTGAGGACACATTACCTAAAAACACCGAATAGCAAGGTTGGATGAGAAACATGGTGCCAGGTGAAGACACACTGACCTCTCAAATTGTGAGGAGAAAAATATTGTACAAAGAAGCAAAGGCTCTGTGGGATTGAGAAGACCCAGGGGCTTAGAATAGCAGAAGTCAAGGTGAGAGATACGCTGGTTCCTTGTGGAGATTCCAGGGAGAGTCTGTTTCCTGGCTCCTCCAGTTGCTAGGTCGCCAGCATTCCATGGCTGTAGCAACATGACTCCAATCTCTGCTCTGTGGTCCCATCTCCTGCTCATCTTCTGTCCCCAACTCTGCATGCACACATTCGTAATCCACTGTATTAGTCAGGGTTCTTCAGAGCAGCAGGAGGATATGAGGACTTGTCTGGTGTGATTACAAAGACTGAGAAACCCCAAGATCTGCAAGCTGGGGGGCCCAGGAAAGCTGTTGGTCTAATTTGGCCTGAGACTAAGGACCTGAGAACCGGAGGAGCTGATGGTTTAAGATCCAGTGTGAGGACAGAGGCCTGTGAGATGGGATGTGATGTCCCAACCCTACAGTGATTCATGAATATAGGGGTGAGTTCCTCCTTTTGTTCTAGTCAGGTTCTCAGTGCATTGATGCTGTGCACATAGGGAGGGTGATATCCTTTTAGGGTCCACCACTTCAAATGCTAATCTTCTCTTGAAACTAGCTCAGAGACACACCCAGGAATCATGTTTAGGTTGAGCTGCTGTCCTGTCCTGTGGGCTGTGAAACCAAGGCATACAATTAACAATCCCAGTCCCCATCTCAAAGCCTTCTTCCCATCTGCTAACTCCCTTTTGCCTTATTAGGTAACATTCCCAGATTCCAGGGATTAACACCAGGATATCTTTGTGGCCTCATTACCTAGGCTCTGGAACCAGCCTTCCAGTCCTGCACAGTGACACACACACACACACACACACACACACACACACACACACACACACACATAAACACACACACACACACATACACGGCTCTGAGTGGCTGTTCTCAGGATGTTTTGCACAGTGGCACATGGAGGTGTTCCAGACACAGGAGCTACCCCAAACCAACTTTTAAACAGCGTTTAAATTGACCTGGCTGTCCTTTTCTTGAAATACTTTTAATATTAATGGAAACCTGAGAGTCTGTACCCACTGCTTAGGACTGCACACAAAGTAAGGGAAGGACCTAGAAATATCCATCAGTATAACCTTGCTCACAGTCTAGCTTCTGTAGCCTTCACTAGTGCTTCCCATTGAATTATGCCTTACCATAAACCAAAGAGGACATTTTCCTCCTACAATCAAAGACATTTTAGGACGTCGCTTATGAATTCCCACACTGGTTCCCATGTGGTTCTTTGTTTAAGGAATTCCTTCCCTCCCATCACGGGAAGGAAGATGCTTTCCGTGTGGAGCCTGGGTGACATCCATTGGCACCTCTCAACTTTCTGCCCTTTCCTTCCTTGATGTATAAGGAGGCACTGGGCCCAGCTCCTACCTGGCATTACAGAATTGAAGGACAGGTGATCAGGGTGTGACTCCACCTGAGAGAGGAGAGGCTCCCCCTGGTCCCTGTGAGGCTCTGCTCCAGGAGGGGCAAGGAGATTCCTCAAGCTGGGACTGATGGCTATACTCTGAGTTTGGGAAAATACGGAAGAGAGAAGAACCAGGTACACAAGGCTCCAGAAGCACAAGCCCAAGTTTGTTCAGAAGTTCTTCATAGACTCCACATTCATTACACCTGTGGGTGGATGAATTTCTTCATGCTTTCATCTAGGCAAATTAGGTGAATGCAGTTAGGAGGAAGTTGCTCAACAGACAAATCCCCACACTATCTTTTGATAGATGGGGCAAAGGAGCCAATTGGGAAATATTTCATCAAGTTGGAAAGGACACTGTGCCAAGCTTGGTACGAGGGCAGCGTGTAGGGCCTTGGGGAAGTCAGTTCTGTACAGTGCACAGGATTTGTCCCTCCAACTCTCCCCCAGCTCAGTCCTCATGAAATATTGACTGATTGTTGTGTCAAAGGAGACAGAGAGCCTAAAGGAAGTTCTCATCTGTGGTATATCTTGTGGTAAGCTTCTTTTTCAAGGGGCCACCAAACTGGAGTAGGTTCCTCGTGTCCATGATGAGAGGTGAGAGGAGTTCAGAGAGAACTCCAGCCATGGAGACAGAAATGTCCCTGGACACAGGGAAACAGGAATTCAGTGATCAGGAATCCTGGGAGCTCAGGCAGGTTTGTTCTATTTCCCCCAGTTGCTTGAGGCACTGTGGTAAGTGCCACAGATGGGATATGAAACAATGACATCAGCCCCCTTCCAGGCTGGAGCCTAGAGATGATCACAGAGGCTGGAGTGCCGAACCGGTAGCCAGAGGAATGGTCTGAGATCCCTGAAGGCTACAAACTGACAGGATCCATCAGAAGTTGAGAGGCAGTGGCCCTGCCTTATTGGGGCTAGGCCACCTCATTATAACCCGCACTCCTCCCCACCCAGTGTCACTGGCTCTTCTGGAGCTTCTGCTTCAGAGACCTGAATGCTGAGGGAGGTTGAGTCATGAAGAGAGAGTTCATGAACTTGAAAATGAAGACAAAGGCACAGGCAGATTGCAAGTCCAGGACCATGGCTCCAGTTGAGCCTCAATAAAACAACTGGTCACCCAAGAAACAAACTATGCCTGTGCAGTGATCAAGGGTGGTGAGGAGCACAGGAGCCCAGCCATGCTAGAGGCTCTCAGAGTGCCTCCTGAGCCCAGAGCTGGACAGGGCAGCCTACCCCTGGGGTTATTGGTCTCAGCAGGCTGTCCTGTGTTGGCGGTGGAGGTGGGAAGGTGTTCATGCCTATTCATTCAGAGGCCTTCTCTGAGCCTGGACTGTCTTCACTGTCCCCCCTCACTTCAGACCCCTAAAGGTGGGACCTCAAAGAGTGTCCTGCCTCCTTGGGACCTGGCCAAGAGGGTGTGTCTGGTATATATGTTTAAAAATAAATCTGGGAGGGGCTCCCCATGGAGACAAGGCACCTGAGCAGAGTTATTCAGGGCGAAGAGCTGAGACCACAGGACCCAATAAGTGTGAGCCAAGGTTTGTTCCAAAGTTCCACAACTGTCTAAACCAGTGTTCTCAACATTCCTAATGCTGCGACCCTTTAATAAATTTCCTCATGTTGTGGTGACCCCCCACCATAAGATTATTTTCGTTGCTACTTCATAACTGTAAGTTTGCTACTTACATATCTGATATACAGGATGTAGTTCCATTGTTCCTGACCCAGAGGTTGACAACAGCTGGTAAACAAACATTCATGATACCTGCGCATGATTCACTTTCTCATCTATGGGTGCAAATCAAATATTAGGAGCAGTTTAGGGAGCCCGGAGCCTCACCCCACACCCCCGACACACACCCCACTTGGAGGTTTGCAGAGCCCAGAGACCTCTGCTCAGCACAAAACTTAGTGAGCCCTGGACTGAGGTTGGGGACACTGGGGCCCAAACAAAGGTTCCCTGCTGTGTCCCTAATTGTGGCTGCAGCTGCCACACAGCCAAACAGAGCTGCAGCATCTACCCTTGCAGTGTCTTCCCTTGACCAGTGCTTGCAACATCTCCCCTGGGACCAGTTTCACCAACAGCAGTCCCTCCCCACCCCTGGAAACAAGGTACTCAGCCTTTTAGTACCTGCTGTGCTGCACATAGCAGATGGTCAGGGCCTCCCTGTCCAGTACGGTAGCCACCAACCCCATGTGATGATTAAGCCCTTGAAATATGTGCAGTGCACTTGAGGAGCTGAGTTTTTATTTTAATCTATCAAGGTAACATATATTTTGGTTATTGTTTAGAACACCTTGAGTGTGTCAATGAATCTATTTTATCAAATGCTAGGGAATGCAAATACAGACTCAGCATTCCTGATTTAAAAAGATACAATTTAGCACTCAATCCTTAGTGAGATGGCCTGTGAGAGACATCAAACTAAGAAGACTTTGTGCAAAACTTGAAGGTAAAATACCTCATTGACATTTTTTTCCTTTTTTTTTTGTTGCTTAAAGTATTACAAAGAGTATTACATATGTCTAATTTTTTCCCCCACCCTTGACAATCCCCTGGCCACCCCTACCCCCCAGTTTCTTATTTCCATTGGTTTTGCTTGTATGCATGCATACAAGTCCTTTATTTGTGGCTGGTTGGTTCTTCTAGGCCAGACGAATAGACAAATTAACACACAGAGATTAACAGGAGAACATCAGGGGTTAGTACATGTGCAAGAAGGTTTCACATAGAATTGACGTAGCCATAAAATTACAAACACATTGAAGCAACATTGGGTATATGACATTTTTAAAGTTTTTAAAGCAAGTTTTTTATTGATATCAGAGAGGAAGGAGTGGGAAAGAGAGGTAGGAACATTAACGATGAGAGAGAATCATTGATCCTCAGCCTTCCGTGGGCACCACCCTGGGGATCCAGCCTGAAAACTGTCATGTGCCCTGATAGGAAAATGAATGCTGATGCCTGGCTCATAGGTCCATGCTCAACCACTGAGCCAGGCCGATTGGACTATGTAGTATATATTTTGAACAAAGGAGAACGGGTGGAAGTTATTTTTCAGAAGTGAGAATGGGCAATTTGCAGGTAGTTGAGGAAGAACAGAACACACGTGTCAGGAAATTTAAGAAACCATGAGACACGGGTTATCTAGCCAACTGACACCAGTCTGAACCCTCTTAGCCAACGGTTAAGAAATAAAGGAAACCAAGTTTCTGCCACCCTGAAGCTTCTTTTGGGGATATTGATTTTCAGCTGTTTATTAAGTAGCCAAAGTGTCAGAGAGCACCTTTGGGCACCCCAGCACCCTCCTGGCCAAAAGAGAGAGAGGGAGAGACCTTCTTCAGACGGTTGTTGCCTTTGCCTGATTGGAGTGAAACATAGTAAACAAGAGGGCTTCAGCAGATGTCTATTAGCTAGATACCCCTCCTCCCCTGTCACCATCAATCAGGAGTGTGGGAGCGGTTCCCAGACATTGTTGGTCCCAGGAGGCAGGGTTATAAATTCCAGTGTCTGCTGTGTCCAGTGCTGGAATTGGTGGCATTTCAGCTCACCCAGCACACCTCGTAGGCCCACAGCTGGACAGGGCAGAGGCTGGGTCCAGGATGGCTGGGCCCAGGGCCTGGATAAGAGGGGGAAATGCAGAGGAGAAGAGGGGGATGACTCAGGTGAACCTGGAGGGGAGGGAGAGGCGTCAGTGCAGGCACCCACATGAACTTGCCTTGGGAACGGTCACGTGTGTCCTGAGGAGAAAGAAGGAAGTAGAGCCCAGGCCATGGGGGAGACCCCGCCAGGACAAATAATTGCCAAATGCATCTAGGAAAGAGGTGGGAGACCTAGGCTGAATATCTAGTTCCAATCTACACTAATAAAAGAGAAACATGGTAATTGGCGTATGACCGCTACCCTTCCCATTTGCTAATCAGCGAGATATGCAAATTAACTGGCAGCCAACATGGCCGCCGGCAGCCAGGCAGTTGATGGGAACAGGGAGGCTTGCTTGCCCCAGCATGAGGATGCAAAGGTTCCCCATCTGCAGCTGGGAGGCTCTGAGCTCCTGAAGCAACAACTCCAAAAGATACAATGTTTTAATTATAGAGGCTAAAGGATGGCGGTTAATTTGCATACTCAGGCTGCAAGCTGCGCGAAGCCATACAGCTCTGAAGCAGCAGGGCAGAGAGGCCTCAGGGCCCCGGGAACAGTGGAGCAGACAGGCCTCCTGGCCGGGGATAAGTGGAGCCAAGAGGCGTCAGGACCCCGGGATCAGCGGAGCTGAGAGGCCTCAGGACCCCGGGATCAGCGGAGCCCCGAGGCCCCAGGACCCGGGGATCAGCGGAGCTGAGAGGCCTCAGGACCCGGGGATCAGCAGAGCCGAAAGGCCTCAGGACCCGGGGATCAGCGGAGCTGAGAGGCCTCAGGACCCGGGGATAAGCGGAGCTGAGAGGCCTCAGGACCCCAGGATCAGCGGAGCGAGAGGGGTCCTGGCCCCGGGGTCAGCGGAGCAAGGAGACCTCCCGGCACCGGGATCAGCGTGACAGGAGGAGCGACCAAACCCCTGATCACCCTGCAGCTCTGTGCATGACAGGAGGCGGTACCCCAACTCCCCAGTCGGACCTGCTCTGAGCCTGACCAGGGGCTGCACCTAGGGATTGGGCCTGCCCTCTGCCACCCGGGAGCAGGCCTAAGCCAGCAGGTCATTATCTCCCGAGGGGTCCCAGACTGCAGGAGGGCACAGGCCGGACTGAGGGATCCCCCTCAACCCTAAGTGCACAAATTTTTGTGCACCGGGCCTCTAGTATAAAATAATAGAGTTGGTTCTTGTTTGTTTGTTTGTTTGTTTCTGCTTTTTATCTGCTCTGCTCTAGGTGACAATCCCAGATCCACTGGGGCTGAGAGCAGTCGCCTCATTTGTCCACATTCCTCCATCTATGTAGCTGGAAACCTTAAACTCTGCTAGTTCATAGGCATGGGGAACATCTGGAGGAATGGCAGGGTAGGGACACACAAGAAGCCAGCCTCACCACCCTGCTGTAACGCTCCGCCCCCACGACCTCCCCACAGCCTATGGTGAAGAGAAGCAGGGTCACCTGCATGACAGGGACACAGTGTCCTCTGCCCACTCTCCCTCTCAGATAAGGTCTCACAGTTTGCAGAGTCTGAATATTCCCCAAGTCTGAGTGAGGAAGAGAAAGGCAGCACAATGTGTCTGAGGCTGCCTGTCACCACTTGAGCCAAGTTAAGCAGAGACAGGGTTGAACCACACAATGAGAGTTTATCCAAGGATGCGGTCAGTATGGGGAGAGCAGTCCCTCACCCTGGAAATTCGGCTCTCAGCCTCTTGAGGAGAAGATAGCTACCTGTAGCTGCCAGCTGCAAGTGTCACATGCAAAGGGGAGGGCCTACTATCTGCCCTTCAGGAGCTCAAAGGCTGACCACAAGGTGGCTAATCTTCCAAGACTTTAGGAACAGCTCAGCCCTTTCCTGGGATGAGATTGGAATCGTCAGCCTTCCTGAGGAAGACCCCAGGATGGGGTCAGTGTGCGGCAAAGCTGCCAAATCAAAGCCTGTCCTGTGCCTGGTCTCTTCACAAAATGCAATTCTTTTCTGAGTAATGGGCCATGGAGGCAGCCTATGTTTTCAGTAGAGCCTGTTTCATCCTCCAGTGTCTCAGGTCCTGGTATTTATAGTTTGTAAGTAATGATTAAACAACTGCGGCTCTATTCTTATTACAAGCCCTTCCTCACTAAGAGAAGCTGATTTCCAAGGACGCCCAGGAGATGCCTCAGCCCAGCTTGGATGACAGGGCTGGGCCTCAGCTTTGCTCTTCCCCTCTCCCTCTCTCCTCACAAGCCTGGCTTTTGTCTCCTAAAGAGACTATGGAAAAGCAGGCAGCAAAACCTGCCAGACTGAGCATGCCAGGCCCCCTGTGCCCCCTTGAGGCGCCACCTGAGAGGAGAGCCCTGGGTTAAGGTTCTGCTAAGGGGCAGCTCACCAGCTCCTGAGCACCAGGCTGTGGCTGGTGCCTCCCCACCTCTCCTCAGCTTTGTTGGCCTGCTCCTCCTCAGGAGCCTCCTGCCCACTCGTTCTGCTTTCAGGCCCAGGTGTGACTTTGCCAAAGGGATTTGTTGGTGAGAGGAGAACCCCTTCCTGAGGGGGCAGGAAGGCAGGGAGAGTGCCATCACCTGAAGGCTTAGGGGAGGTGAGCAGTGCAAAGGCTGGATTCCAGGCTTGTCAAAGAGCTCTGGTGACCCATACACCAGGGGTAGACTGAGGAGGGCACCTGTGGAGAGAGACAATGTAATTGCATGTGGCCAGCTCTCCTCTGCCCCTGGGGTTACTAAAATGTCCCCATCCAGACAGTAGGGACAGTGGACTAGCCCAGGGCAGGGAGCTCTTTTCTAGACAGAGGGCTGCGGTGGGGTGGGAGTAGGGTGCCAAGCCCGGCCCAGGGAACAAGGTAGGTAAGTGGCAGCCACCCACAGAGGGAAACGGGTCTCCAGAAACACAGACCAGGGGTGGCGAGTGGGAGGTTAGCTGGGGGTCGCGGCCTCCTGTTTCTCCCTCCACATCCGCGACCGCCCCCACCCTCATGCCTGGAAGCACAGGGTCCCCCTGACAGTCCCCCACCCTCTGCCACCCCTTGCAGTCTGGTGGGTGTGGCACAGGCGCCCCTGTCTCCACCTTCTCTTGGCCTGTTAAAACACGCCCCCCCCACCCCCCCCCCCTGCTCCGGATCTTGGTTTACTCTGGATCTCATGATCTCACGAGATTCGCCCCCAAAGCAACCAGGGCGCCGCCCCAGGAAGCTTGCCAGGTGCAGGCCCCCACCTCTTCCTTCCCGCCAACCTCCCTGCTGAGCAGGAGTCCAGGTGGTGAAGAGCTTGGCCTGTGGAAAAGGTAAGAGCACACTTTGGGTTCTTGCTGTCTGCGGGGGTGAACTTGCTGTCTCCAGGGGTGAACTTGCTCTAGTAACTGGTAACCCGCAGCCCCTCCCCCGCAGGCTCTTTCTATCTGAAAATGAGTTCCCACCTGGTTGGAGTGAAGGCCTGAGGTCCAAACCCCGCCCGCTGCGCCAGAGTGGGAGCTCGCTGAGGGGACTTATACGCAACAATTCATGGAACTCCAGCGTAGGCCTTTATTCTGTGACCTCAGCTGGCTGAGTTTGCACTTGACCAAGAGGGTCCCCACAGCCCTAGGCGCCAACTCCCCCGGGATCTGGGTCCTCAAGTCTGTGGGCTCTCAGGCCAGCCCAGACCTGCTCAGGGCGTGGGGGACAGAGAGGGGGCAGAAAAGTGGCTGCTGGACAGTGGGCAGTGTCCAGGAGGGAGAGGTCGCTTTCCACAGAGCACCAGGCCTGTCACTAGTCATTGTCCTCTGGTTCAGCTGGTGAGAAAGCAGTGGTCAGGTTGGGATTTAAGAGGTGATTCCCACTGAGAGCGGCAGAGCCCTCTCCTGGTGTGAGTGTGTGTATGCGTGAGTGTGAGTGTGTGAATTCTCACCTGATGATATGTTCCTGGGTTCCTTTTCTTTCTTTCTTATTACTAACTAAGGTATTACATATGTGTTCTTATCCCCCACTGCCCCCACACCCCCACCCCCACCCCGCAAGCATGCCCTCACGCTCACCCCCTGGTGTCTGCGTCCATTGGCTAGGCTTATAGGCATGCATACAAGTCCTTTGGTTGATCTCTCCCCCTTAAGCCCACCCTCCCCTACCTTCCCTCTGAGGGTGATGGTCTGATCCATGCTTCTCTCTATCTGGATCTGTTTTTCTTTTTTTTTTAATTAATTTTTTATTAGAATATCTAAATTGAGGGCTGAGGCTTTTTAAATTGTTTTGTTACCTATATTTTTTTTGTATTGCTTAAAGTAATACAAAGGTTATTACATATGTGTCCATTTTTCCCCGCCTCGCCCTAGACAGTCCCCTAGCCTCCCCTATCCCCCAATGTCTTATGTCCACTGGTTATGCTTATATGCATGCATACAAGTCCTTTGGTTGACCTCCTACCCCCCTACCTCCTGTCCCCTACCCCTCCCCAGTCTTCCCGCTGTAGTTTGACAATCTGTTTGAGGCAGCTCTGCCTCTGTATCTATTATTGTTCAAAAGTTTATAATGGTCTCTATTATCCATGAATGAGTGAGATCATGTGGTATTTTTCCTTCATTGATGGGCTTATTTCACTTAGCATAATGCTCTCCAGTTCCATCCATGCCTTTGCAAATGGTAAGAGTTCCTTCCTTTTTAGAGCAGCATAGTATTCCATCGTGTAGATGTACCACAGTTTTCTAATCCATTCATCTACTGATGGGCACTTAGGCTGTTTCCAGATCTTAGCTATGGTGAATTGTGCTGCTATGAACATAGTAGTGCATATATCCTTTCTGATTGGTGTTTCTGGTTTCTTGGGATATATTCATAAAAGAGGGATCACAGGGTCAAATGGGAGTTCCATTTTCAGTTTTTTGAGGAAACTCCATACTGTCTTCCATAGTGGCTGCACCAGTCTGCATTCCCACCAGCAGTGCACAAGTGTTCTTTTTTCTCCACATCCTATCCAGCACCTGTTGTTTGTTGATTTGTTGATGATAGCCAGTCTGACAGGTGTGAGATGGTACCTCATTGTTGTTTTGATTTGCATCTCTCGGATGATTAGTGACTTTGAGCATGTTTTCATATGTCTCTTGGCTTCCTGAATGTCCTCTTTTGAAAGATGTCTATTTAGGTCCTTTGCCCTTTGTTGATTGGATTGTTTATCTTCCTTTTGTTAAGTTGTATGAGTTCCCTATAAATTTTGGAGATTAGGACCTTATCAGATATGACATTGGCAAATATGTTTTCCCACACAGTGGGTTTTCTCGTTGTTTTGTTGAAGGTTTCTTTTGCTGTCCAGAAGCTTTTTATTTTGATGTAGTCCAATTTGTTCATTTTCTCTTTAGTTTCAAGTGCCCTAGGTGCTGTATCAGTGAAGAAATTGCTTCGGCATATGTCTGAAATTTAGTTGCCTTTGGATTCCTCTAGAATTTTTATGGTTTCCTGTCATACATTTAAGTCCTTTATCCATTTTGAGTTTATTTTTGGTATGGTGTAAGTTGGTGGTCTAGTTTCATTTTCTTGCATATATCAGTCAAATTTTCCCAACACCATTTATTGAAGAGACTATCTTGGCTCCATTGTATATTCTTGCCTCCTTTGTCAAATATTAATTGAGCATATTGGTTCAGGCCGATTTCTGGGCTCTTTATTCTATTCCATTGATCTATATGCCTGTTCTTGTGCCAGTACCAGGCAGTTTTGGGAGCAGTGGCTTTGTAATACATCTTGATATCTCGTATTGTGATCCCATCTACTTTGTTCTTTTTCAGGATTGCTGTAGCTATTTGGGGTCCTTTTTTTTATTCCAGATGAATTTTTGGAGAGTTCGTTCTAGATCTGTGAAGTATGCCATTGGTATTTTAATGGGAAGTGCGTTGAATTTATAGATTGCTTTGGGTAGTATGGACATTTTAATGATGCTGATTCTACCAATCAATGAACACGGTATGTTCTTCCATCTGTTTATGTCTTCCTCTATATCTTTTTTCAACGTCCTGTAGTTTTCTGAGTAGAGATCTTTTACCTCTTTAGTTAAGTTTATTCCTAGGTAGCTTAATTTTTTTGGTGCGATGGTAAACGGGATTGTTTTTATAATCTTTCTGAAAGTTCGCTATTGGTGTATTGAACTGCGTTAGATTTCTTGGGGTTAATTTTGTATCCTGCTACATTGCCAAATTCATGTATTAAGTCTAATAGCTTTTTGATGGAGTCACTAGGGTTTTGTATGTATAATATCATGTAGTCTGCAAATAAGGACAGTTTTACTTCCTCTTTTCCAATTTGGGTGCCTTTTATTTCTTCTTCTTGCCTAATTGCAATGGCTAACACTTCCAGTACTATGTTGAACAGGAGTGGTGAGAGTGGGCATCCCTGTCTTGTTCCTGTTCTTAGGGGAAATGGTGTTAGTTTTTTGTCCATTGAGTATGATGTTGGCTGTGGGCCTGTCATATATGGCTTTTATTAGGTTGAGGTATGATCCTTCTACTCCCGCCTTACTGAGAGTTTTTAATCAAAAATGTGTGTTGAATTTTGTCAAATGCTTTTTCTGCATCAATTGATATGACCATTTGGTTTTTTTCTTTCAATTTGTTTATGTGATGTATCACGTTTATTGATTTGCGCATATTGTACCATCCTTGCATCCCTGGGATAAATCCTACTTTGTCATGGTGTATGATCTTTCTGATGTACTGCTGGATCTGATTTGCTAAAATTTTGTTGAGGATTTTGGCATCTATGTTCATGAGGGATATTGGCTTGTAATTCTCTTTCATTGTGTTGTGTTTACCTGGTTTTGGTATTAGGGTGATGCTGGCTTCATAGTATGAGCTTGGAAGTGTTCCTCTTGAATTTTTTGTAGTAGTCTGAGAAGGATAGGTTTTAGTTCTTCCTTGAATGTTTGGTAAAACTCCCCTGTGAAGCCGTCCAGTCCTGGGATTTTGTTTGCTGGAAGCTTTTTGATGACTGCTTCAATTTCTTCCATAGTTATTGGACTGTTGAGATTTTTAGATTCTTCCTGATTGAGTTTTGGAATGTTGTATTTTTCTAGGAATTTGTCCATTTCCTCCAGGTAGTCTAGTTTGTTGGAGTAGAGCTGTCCATAGTATTTTTTTAACAATCATTTGTATTTCTGTGGTGTCTGTTGTTATTTCTCCTCTATCGTTTCTGATTTTGTTTATTTGGGTACTCTCTCTTTGCTTCCTGGTGAGTGTGGCTAGAGTTTTGTCAATCTTCTTTATCCTTTCAAAGAACCAGCTCTTGGTTTCATTGATTTTCTGTATTGTTTTTTTGGTCTCTATGTCATTTATTTCTGATCTAATCTTTATTATCTCCTTCCTTCTGCTCACTCTGGACTTTTCTTGTCACTCTCTTTCTAGTTCTTTGAGTTGTAGAGTTAGATGACTTACTACCATTTTTTCTTGTTTTTTGAGATAGGCCTGTAGAGCTATATAGACTTCCCTCTCAGGACTGCTTTCATTGTGTCCCATAGGTTTTGGATTGTTGTGTTTTCATTGTCATTAGTTTCCAGGATGTTTTTAATTTCTTCTTTGATCTCATTGGTAAACCAATCAATATTTAATAGCATGCTATTCAGCTTCCAAGTGTTTGAGTATTTTGGGTTGTTTTTATTGTCGTTTATTTCTAATATGCCATCGTGGTCTGCGAAGATGCTTTTTATGATTTCAGTCATCTTGAATTTGGGAATACTTTGCTTGTGACCCAATATATGGTCTATTTTTGAATATGACTTATGAGCACATGAGTAGAATGTATATTCCCTGGCTTTGGGGTGAAGTGTTCTGAAGATGTCAATTAAGTCCATCTGATCTAATAAGTCATTTAGGATTGCTGTATCTTTGCTGATTGTTTGTCTAGAGGACTTATCCAGTGCTGTCAGTGGTGTATTAAAGTCCCCTACTATGATTGTATTGTTGTTGATCTCTCCTTTGATATCTTCCAGGAGTTTTTTTATGAATTTGGGTGTTCCTGCATTGGGTGCATATATGTTTACCAGGGTTATATCCTCTTGTTGTATTGATCCCTTTAGTATTATGAAGTGGCCTTCCTTATCTCTTGTTATGGCCTTCACTTCGAGGTCTATTTTGTGCAATATAAGTATTGGTACCCCAGTTTTCTTTTCCTTTGCATTTGCCTGAAAGATATTTTTCCATCCTTTCACTTTCAGTCTGTGTGAGTCCCTTCTAATGAGGTGGGTTTCTTGTAGACAGCAGATGTATGGCTCATGGTTTTTTTTTTACCCATTCCGCCACTTGTTGTCTTTTGGTTGGAGCATTTAGTCCGTTTATGTTTAAAGTTATTTTTAAAAGGTACTTGTTTGTAGCCATTTCTTTTTTGTGTGGCTGTTTTCTTTCTGAGTTTTTTATTTCTTATTTTTATATCAGTCCCTTTAGCATTCCTTTCAATGCTGGCTTGGTGGTGATAAACTCCCTTAGCCATTTTTTTTCTGTGAAGCTTCTTATTTCCCCTTCAAGTTTGAATGATAGCCTTGCTGGATAGAGTATTCTTGGATTCAGTCCTTTGCTTTGCATCACTTTGTAAATTTCCATCCATTCTTTTCTGGCCTGATGTGTTTCTGTTGAGAAATCATTTGATAATCTAATGGGAGATCCCTTGTATGTCATTTTCCGTCTCTCTCTTGCAGCCTGTAAAATTCTCTCTTTGTCCTGAAAATTTGCCATGGTAATTATGATGTGTCTTGGTGTGGGTCTTTTAAGGGTTCACCTTGTTTGGGACTCTCTGGGCTTGTGTCACTTTTTTCTTCCCCACCTCAGGGAAGTTTTCTGATAATATTTCTTCAAATATGTTTTCTAATCCTTGTTCTTCTTCCTGTTGTTCTGGCACCCCTATTATTCGTATGTTGTTTCGTTTCATGTTGTCCCAAAGCTCCCTTAGGCTCTCCTCCTGTCTTTTAATTTTTTTCTCCAATTGCAGTACATTTTGGGTGTGTTTTGCTTCCTTGTCTTCTAATTCACTAATTCGGTCCTCCGCTTCTCCTAGTCTACTGTTGATACTTTCAATGGTGTTTTTTATTGCAGCTATATCACTCATCATTTCTTCTTGGGTCTTACTTAAGTTGATTTTTTCATCTGTTTCTTCCATATGTTATTGATTTTTTCATCTGTCTCTTCTTGCTTCTTGCATAGGTAGTTGACTTTTCCATCTGTTTCTTCTTGCTTGTTGTAGAAGTTGTTGATTTTTTCCTCCATCCAGTTTATGCACTCTAGGACCCTTATTCTGAATTCTTTTTCTGTCATGTTGCATGCCTCTGTATTAGTTAGCTGCTTTTCGGGAGAGTCATCCTTCTCTTTTTTGGGGTGGTTTCTTTGTCTACCCATGTTTGATCTCACTGACCTATCTAGACATTGAGTCGTTCAGTGGCTGCTCCCTGGGTGGCAGTGACTCCTTGGTCTGTGGTTGTTCTTCGGGTGGTTGCAGTAGCACCTGCTCCTCAGTTGGCAGCAGCTCCTCTGGTGGGTGCTGTTCACAGCTGTGGTGGCTCTTGTGGTTGGTGGGGGGAGGCTTCACGTAAAGCTGCTGTTCCTCAGCAGAGGAGGTGGTGCTCAGGAGGCTGCTGTTGCTTGGATGTGCTGCGTTGATTTAAAGGCACAAAATACAACTCAACAAGGGACCAAGTACCAGGCACTAAATACAAATATATTCACAATATTAATAACCCCAAATAAAGGTGACCACCCAAATTAAGAGAATTAGGGGACAAGGAAGAAGGAAGAGAAAAAGATAAAATAGAAAAAAGAAAAGAAAAGTAGGGACCAAAGAAAGGAGTGCAAATATGAAATTGGGAAAAAGGAGGGGGGGGGAATAAAAGCGAGAAAAGAAAAGAAAAAGAAAAGAGCGACAAGAGAGAATGAAGTGGAAGAGGGGAAGAGAATTTTTATATGCAGAGACTACTCCTATAGAACTGCCACTAATCCCAACAAATTCCAGCAACAGCTCCCTGGAGATGGATGCAAACTAGAAACAATAATATAACGATGAAAATAGAATGGAGGACACTAAACCAAAAATAAAAAAAAAAATAAAAAATAAAATGTCCCTGTAAAAAATGGTAAAATGGTAGCAGTAATAATACTGGTTAGAAATAAGAAGGTAGTAATTAAAAGGGTAAAATGAGGTGATGGAAAAAGAAGGAAAAAAAGAAAAGAAAAAAAATAGAAAGAAAAAAATAAAAGAAAAAAAATTGGTTTCTTAGTTAAAAGGTGAAAAAAGAAAAAAAAATTACAGTAGTGAAGGTCCTTAGGTTCTTCTATTCTTCAGTCTGGCTCGCCTTTAGTCCTGCCAGGTATTCAGGAGAGTGTTGAGTTTCCCTGCGATACACTGTTCCTCTGTGTTGTAAACCACAGTCCTTATTTTAAAGCAGGTCGTATTTGTTTCCCAGACTGCCTTATTTTGTGTTTAGCAAAGAGTCAGTTTGTGGCTCAGCCTCAGGGTGGCAGTGTTCTGGGGTTGTCCTCTGAGGCTATACGGCTTCTTATCGCATTTAAAACTGATTTGGAGAGGTCAGCTATACAGAGCTGGTTCCCTAATAGTTACCCACTCAGTTGTTGCTGAGATTGAAAATCCCTCTATAGGCCAGACCCTGTCAACTCCCAGGGATTGATCAGATTATTTTAATCCTTGATCTCATTCAGGGTGGAATCTGGGTGTGGCTGTGCTCCTTGCCTGGGGACTGGGGGGAGGAGTCTCACTCTCCGGAGAGAATGGATGCCCCAGTGCTGTGCTCAGGGGTGTCTCAGCGCTCAATTCGCTGCCACCTCTCCCGGCAGCCCTTCTATCCTCCGTCTCTCCCCATATTCCACTCCTCCGCACCCTCTCCCTCTCTTCAGCACAGGTGTGTGTCTGTATCCAAAATATCTTATGAACAGGATTCAGTGAAAACAAACAAACGCCGGCCACGGAAACGGGAAATGCTTGGTTTCTGTAAGCTCTTCTCTTACCGGCACTGCATGGTCTGGTCAGCTCTTCAGGCTGCCCCCTTTAGGCTCAGTCCTCTGTGATCACAGAACTCAGCTCTCAAATCCCCCGGTGGCGCCAGGAATCCCGCGGATCTCCTTTCCCCAGTCAGGGGCTATGCCTGTCCCAAGGGACACGGCTGTCTGCCACGCAGTCTCGATCCGACCCTCTGGGCTCAGAGGTCTGGCAAACTTTCCTGCCCAAATCCCTGGTTTTTTACCTTTCCAGGGGAGTTCTGCCCTTCCCGGCTGCAAACGGTCTCACCAGCTGAGCAATTTCGCCAATTAGGGTGGGTGTTATTAGTTTCAGCTGCTCACTCCATTTGCTCCGGGACACGACCTGGGACGCGTCTGCCTATATCGCCGCCATCTTCAGAATCCTGGATCTGTTTTTGTTCATCAGTTTATGTTGTTCATTATAATCCACAGATCAGTGAGGTCATGTGATATTTATCTTTCTCAGACTGACTGACTGGCTTTGCTTAGCATAATGCTCTCCAGCTCCATCTATGCTGTTGCACATTGTCAGTGTTCCTTCCTTTTTGCGGCAGCATACTATGCCAGTGTGTAGATGTACCACGGCTTTTTAACCCACTCATCTGCTGACCAGCACTTAGGCTGTTTCCAAATCTTAGATATTGTAAATTGTGCTGCAGTGAAATAGTGGTGCATGTATCCTTTCTGATTGGTAATTCTAGGTTCCTGGGATATATTCCTTAAGTGGGATCACTGGGTTAAATGGGAGTTCCATTTTTAGTGCCTAGAGGAAACTGCATACTGTTTTCCATAGTGGCTGCACCAGTCTGCATTCACACCAGCAGTGAAGGAGGGTTCCTTTTTCTCCCCATCCTCACCAGCACTAGCCCTTTGTTGATTTGTTGATGATAGCCATTCTGACAGCTGTGGGGTGGTATCTTATTGTCCTTTTCATTTGCATCTCTCAGATGATTAGTGACTCTGAGCATGTGTTTCTTGGCCTTCCTTTTGTCCTCTCTGGAAAAGTATCTTTTTAGGTGCGTTGCCCATTTCTGTGATTGGGTTGTTTATCTTTCTTTTGTTAAGTTGTATGAGTTCCCTGTAAATGTTGGAGATGAAACCCTTATGTGAGAGAACGTTGGCAAATATGTTCTCCCATGCAGTGGCCTTTGTTGTCTTGTTGATGGTTTATTTTTCTATGAAGAAGCTTTTTATTTTGATGCCATCCCATTTTTTTATTTTAACTTTATTTTCCATTGTCCCAGGAGCTGGTTCGGTGAAGATATTGCTTCAGCATATGTCTGAGACTCTGCTGCCTGTGGCTTCCTCTAATATTTTTAGTTTCCCGTCTTATCTTTAAGTCCTTTATCCATTTTGAGTTTATTTTTTGTGTATGGTGCTATTTGGTGGCCTAGTTTCATTTTCTGCATGTATCTGACCAAATTTCCCAGCACCATTTATTGAAGAGACTCTTTTGTCTCCATTGTATGTTTTTGCTTCCTTTATCAATATTAATTGAGCTTAGTGGTTTGGATTGATTTCTGGGTTCTCTATTCTATTCCATTGGCCTATACTTCTATTCTTGTGCCAGTGTCAGGCAGTTTTGAGAACAGTGGCTTTGTAAAACAGCTTGATATCTGGTACTGAGATCCCTCCTACTTTGTTCTTCTTTCTCAGTATCGCTGCAGCTATTTGAGGTTTGTTTGTTTCTTAAATATATTTTATTGGTTTTTTATAGAGAGTAAAGGAGAGGTATAGAGAGTTAGAAACATTGATGAGACAGAAACATGGATCAACTGCCTCCTGCACACCCTCTACTGGGGATGTGCCCCCAACCAAGGTATATGCCCTTGATCAGAATTGTACCTGGCACCTTTCAGTCTGGAGGCCGACGCTCTATCCACTGAGCCAAACCTGTTCGGGTTCAGGGTCATTTTTTTTTTATTACAGATGGATTTTTGGAGAGTTCATTCTAGGTCTGTGAAATATGCTGTTGGTATTTTAACGTGGAGTGTATTGAATCGATAGTTCATTTTGGGTAGTACAGCAATTTTCATGATGTTGATTCAACCAAGCCATTAACATGGTATGTTCTTTAAAAAGTTTTGTCTTCCTCTATCTCTTTTTTAAAGCCTTGCAGTTTTCTGAGTAGAGGTCTTTTACCTTTGTAACGAAGTTTATTCATAAGTATCTTAATTTTTTTGGTGGGATGATAAATGGGATTGTTTTTCAAACTCTCTTTGTGTAAGTTCACTATTGGTGTATAAAATGCCATACATTTCTTGGTGTTAATTTTTTACTCTGTTACATTGCCGAATTCATTTATTAAGTTTACTAATTTTTTGAAGGAGTCTTTGGGGTTTTCTATGTGCAGTATCATGTCATCTGCAAATCATGACAATTTATTTGTTATTTTTCAATTTGGGAGCCATTTATTTCCTTTTCTTGTGTGATCACTGTGGCTAGCATTTCCAGTACCATTTTGTACAGAAGTGGTGTAAGCGAGCATCCCTGTCTTGTACCTGTTCTTGAGGGAAATGGCTTTAGTTTTTGCCCATTGAGTATGATGTTGGCTGTAGGCTTTTAATATAAGGCTTTTATATGGGGAGGGATGATCCTTCTATTCCCACTTTGCTGAGTGTTTTTATCAGAAAAGGCTGTTGCACTTGGTCAAATGCCTTTTCTGCACCAAATGATATGATTGTGGTTTTTTTTTGTCTCTCAATTTTTTTTATGTGATGTATCATGCTTATTGATTTGAGGATATTGTACCAGCCTTGCATCCCTGGGATAAATCCCACTTATTCTTGGTGTATGATCTTTCTAATGTAATGCTGGATCCAGTTTGCTAGAATTTAGTTGAGGATTGCATCATCACTGTTCAACTGGAATATTGTCTTGTAAGTCTCTTTCTTTGTGTTGTCTTTTTCTGGTTTTCGAATTAGGGTAATGCTGGCTTCATAAAAAGAGCTTGGAAGCGTGCCTTCCTCCTGAATTTTTCGAAAGAGTGTGAGAAGTATTGGTTTTACTTCTTCTTTGACTGTTTGGTAAAACTCCCCTGTGAAGCCATCTGGTCCAGGGCTTTTGTTTTCTGAAAGCTTTTTGATTACTGTTTCAATTTTATCACTAGTTTTCGGCTTGTTCATGTTGTTTGCTTTTTCCTGATTTTGTATTGGAAGCTTGTATTTTTCTAGGAATATGTCTATTTTGTCCAGATTGATGAGGGATGTTTAATGAACCAAAGACACAGAGGTAAGATGGCCATATAGGATGAATGATGCCAGACAGAGGTCTACAGCTCACTTAGGCATGTAGCAAACTTTGCACTCTCACCATTGCTTTTATTGAGGTTTGGTACAAGGTTAGTGAATCAGCAGTTAATCAATTAAATCTTGTTTTGTTCTATATTATTACAATAGCTTATTGAGGACAACTTGCAGCTGTGCCCTCCCTTTCTGTTCTACACCCATGACTATTTAATCCTAGCCTTTCTCATGGAGGAAAAATGTTCCTGGAACTCAAGATTGCGTGTAGTGTTGACCCAGCGTGACTCGCTTGCAAGTCATGCTGTGCTCCTGATAGAACATTCACTTCTTCTTGGCAGGACTTCAGATCCTTGTTTACAAATGTCCTGCTACAAACCCCCCTTTTTTTTTCTTGCTTCATTTGTTGGAGCATCAGTGAAATCACAGCTGTTTTTCTCTTAATTAGTTGCTTGGTTTTCCCGAGTACTTGGAAGACTAAATATAAAATGATACAGAGATAGAGTATTAATAATAGTATTCCAGCAGGAGCTCCTAAAGTAGCTTGTAAATGGGGTATAGGATTTAATTGTTGCAATTCCTTAACCATATTTTTAACACTTTTTTCCCAGTTAATTTATGCAATTTCTTTTGAAATATTTTTTGTATATGAGATTGTAAATTTAGAATTTCTTTTGTTAGATTTTTATGATTGAACATATGTTTTTTAAACTTTTCCCATGGAAACAGACTTTCATTCTAAGGTACAGGAGTAATGCAAATTGATGAATAATTCTAGTTATATTTCATATGCATTTGTCTTTGCAGACTTAAAATTTGATCATCTATCATTATTAAAAATGTAATTGAACACAGGCTTGTGCAAAGGCAGTTTTGTTAGCATGAAATTGTAAGGTGTAATTCCCAGAGTTATTTTTATAGATTTGCTTATTTTATGCAAATATATGCTTTCAAAGAGTGTAAGGCAGACCCCAGTTTCCATAAGTTAGATTCAACAGGATGTCCTTCTTGATGAGGTGTTGGGGGAGCAAATCCTCCATCATGCCATACGATGCTCACATTCGCTTGCGTGGATATGGACATGTTCTCTCCTTTATGCCATCTTAGATCAGCTCCATTGGCTTTGGAATGGGCAGAACCTGAAGGGCTCCAATCAGTGACGCTTCCATAGGAAGTATTAGATAAAACCCAAACTGTCTCTCTACAGGATTCCCAATGGACCCAATCGGACAAGTGTGTAAACGTAGGAACATGACATGGTGGAAGTAATGGAGGTGTACTGTTGTTATCCCAACTAACATTTTTAAACCAATGGGCACTCAGAAGAATCAAATGCCTGTTTTTTGTTGCGGTAATAGTGTTTTCAAAATGTTCAGCAGGGCTTGTGCCTGTATTGTTGAACAATGGTCTCCTTGACCTAAGCATATTGACACTCGCTGAGTTCCAGTGGTATGATTTTCTATGACTCTACCTTCCTCTTCTGGTTTTAATGGACCTTGATCATCATAAGGTCTGGGTAACCAATTTGAGTCATTAACATAAATTCGAACCTTTGACTCCAACCAAGAAACACCTCTATTCAGTGTGGGATTAGGACTGTAAGCCCAGTATATACGATTCTTAGCATTTACCTGAGTGGTTATTAGTGCAAGTATAGCAAGGAACCAAGTCAATGGCGTCACTTCCTTACCATGATGCCAAACCAGTTGTTCTCCCTCTTTCGTAAGATTCTTCACCTGACCCCAGGTTGGTACAGATGAATGTCGCGTTGATCTTAGAGCTTTGCGGGTAGGAGGCGCCATCAACGTCATCTCTGAGAAATCCTTAGGGCACTTAAGTAGAACTTCCATTTGGTTTCCATGTCTCCGCTGAAGATGCCTCTCAGGAACCCAGAACTTTTCTTTACCTGTGGAAATATAAGCATATCCTCGCCCCCATCGTAGGACCCATGCAGGATCCCATGACTGAGAGGACTCATTATGATAAAACACAGGTTGATTAAATTCTTGTGAAACATCCTTTACCCAATGTCGCTGAGCAGCAGTACTGTCAGTATCATCTTGATTTAAAAAAATTAAAGTAAATAGAGCTGTTAACAGTCTTAATTTAGGGGATTCTCCCTGTTTTTGTTTTTTGATCATTTCCTTTAAGGTGTGATTTTGTCTTTCAATAATAGCTTGTCCTGTATTGTTACAAGGGATGCCAGTGATGTGAGTGATATGATGAAATTGAAACAAATGGTTGACATTTTGTAGATAGATATGCAGAACCATTATCAGTGTTAATATTTTGAGGTATTTCCATTACTGCAAAAGCTTTTAGTAAGTGAGTAATTACTGCATATTGAGAATCAGTGACAATATTTACAGCTTGAGGAAAATGTTGTAGTAATAAAACAATGGCAAATAGTTCTGCGCATTGTACTGAAGTGTATGGAGACTGAATTACCTTTCTTAGCTGTTGAAAATGAAAACCAGCTATTCCTAGCTTGTTTGCAATGGTATAAACAGTAGGGCCTTGAATTGGTTCATTAGCTATAATATGATGAGGCCATATTCATTCAGTTTTCTTAAGAAATTGTCACCTTTTATTTGTAGGATAATGATTATGTATTTTCTCTAAAAAATGAGCACAAGCAGTTTGCTAATTATCACATATTCGAAACAATTTTTGAATTTTTTGACAGTAAAAGGTACTATAATTTCTTCTGGATCTAAACCACATAATGGTCTTAATCTTAATCTCCCCTTGTAAATAATTTGGCAAATTGTTTGAATATAAGTCTGTTTTTTTTTTTTTGCTGTGATTTATGAGGCAAGAAAATCTATACAATAACATTACTATCTTGAACAAGTAACCCTGTACGAGAATGCTCAGTGTGGAAAACTAATAATTTAAAATTGTCTATGGAGAGAATTCTATTTAATTGTGTTTGTTGTATATGCTGTTCTATCCAAGTTAATTATTTTTCTGCAGCAGGGATTAAAACATGTGGGCTATTTAATTCAGGTGACCCCTTTAGGATTTAAAATAAATTAGTCAATTGATATGTAGGAATATCAAGACTGGGTCTCAACCAATTAATGTCTCCTAATAACTTTTGAAAATCATTTAGAGTCTCTAAACTATCTCTTCTAATTTGAACCTTCTGTGGAATAATGGAGACATCTGTTAATTTTTGCGCAAGTTATTTCCATGGCTCCTGCCATTGTTTCTTTTCTGGGGCTACTTCTAATCTATAGTCTTAGAATTTTTCAAGGAGGTATTGGTAAATCTCCTGCAATTGTGATTGAATTTCAGAAGCTATTAAAATATCATGTATATAATGATAAATTAGAGTATTGGGGAATCTTTTTTTGACTATTTCTAAAGGTTGATGCACATATGCCATTCATATAGTGGGACTGTTGAACATTTCTTGTGGTAAGACTTTCTATTGATACCGTTGAGTGGGTTGAGCTTGATTTAAAGCCGGGAACGTAAATGCAAATTTCTCATCGTCTTGAGGTTGTAAAGAAATAGTGAAGAAATAATCTTCATGACTCTTCCTGAGAGAGCCTTTCTAATTGCAATTGTTAATCTTTTTTTCAAAAATATGTTTTATTGATTTTTTACAGAGAGGGAGGGAGAGGGATAGAGTGCAGGAAACTTGATGAGAGAGAAACATCGATCAGCTGCCTCCTGCATATCTACTGGGGATGTGCCCGCAACCCTGGTACATGCCCTTGACCAGAATCGAACTTGGGACCTTTCAGTCCACAGGCCGACACTCTATCCACTGAGCCAAACCGGTTTCAGCTGCTATTGTTAATCTTGACAGAAAGTCAGTGTAAGGCTCCCGTGCTTGTTGAGTAATTTTAGTAAAAGCAGAAGATGCCTTTCCAGGTGTATCCACTCTCTGCCAAGCTCTTAAACAACATAATTTATCTGAGTGATATGCAAATCTGAAAAAGGTGCCTGTGCTTGCAATCGCCCATCCTGTCCAGACCCAGGTAATTCCTGAAATGTTGGTCCTGGAGGCTGTTTTGCTGCATTTTCTCTAGCCATAACGTCAGCTTCCTCTCTCCACCATGTTTTAAATTGTAAATATATTCCTGGATCCAGTACAGTTTAGGTCAAAGCTTCCCAATCTAGGGGGATTAGCAAAAATTCCGAGGCATAACTAGTAAGTAATCCCATCACAAATGAGGAATTCATGCCATAAAATTAATTGCCTCTTTTAAACTTTTGAGCAGTTTAAACTCATGAGGACTGAGTACTATGAGCCACATTAGCATAACCATTTGGATATTGGGGATATTATTGCAGATCCTGTGGCATTTGCTGCCGCTGTATCAGAAATGCAAGGAAATCATTATCTCTTCTCCATGTGGGAGGAACAATCTCATCTCCAGTTTCTGAATCAAATAATATTTTGTTTCAGTAGGCAAGGGCAGCTCGAATTGCCTATGTGCCCCTGTGGAATAATGTGGTGGGTCTGGAGTAGGAGCTGAGGGAGTTACTCCGGGCTCCTCTGACAGTGGCTGTTGAACTGGAAAAGCATTTTTGATTAATTCCTGTAACTTATTAGTGGGTTTAACATGAGGCGGTGGGATACCACATATTAAAGCCTTCGTATGAATCAGCAAATCTTTTAAGAACTCTTGTTCGTCATCCCTTGTTTTGATTTTCTTTTTTAATCTCCTCTGTTCGCTACCACTTGAATCAGTGCTACTAGTTTCATTTTCTGACAAATCCTGGATGCCCTCTTTATCAGTCTCTTCTATATCTTCATATCCCTTCAACTTCCGTTCAAAATCTTTCCTTTTTTGGTCTGTATTATTCTCATGAGTCCGTATTATTTCATGGCAAAGAAGGCATGTCTTTATCAGTTTCACAAGCAGAGTAAGAACAAGAGCTAGTAACTTTAATTGGAGTAGCCTTATAATCTGATTTTGACTGCAAAGATTTAAGAGCCATAGTAATCAAAGTACACAAGGACCAAACTTCCTGTCCTATAGGATCTCCATTCTGATGAGCGTGACGTAGCGCATGAACCTTTAGATTTAACTGATTTCTGCCTGTCGGCTCAAACCAATAACAATGCCTTTTTATTTCTCTAGCTAATTTCCTAAAAGTGTCTTGAGACACACTAACTCCAGTGCTTTAAAGCACTGAACGCAGCAGAGTCATATATTGACTCTCTGCCGTTGGGGAGTTCCTCAATGCACTGCCTGGCTTGCCGAAAGTTTTGCATATACCATTGCAGACTTTTTGCCTTTCAGTCCTGTGCATTCCCAGTACTTTACCTTAAGGTCCCTATTTGGGCGCCAAGTGTTGAGGGATGTTTAATGAACCGAAGACGCAGAGGTAAGATGAGCACTCAGGATGATTGATGCCGGACAGAGGGCTACAGCTCGCTCTGGCATGCAGCAAACCTTGCACTCTCACCATCGTTTTTATTGGGGTTTGGTACAAGGTCATGTGTCAGCAGTTAATCAATTAAATCTTGTTTTGTGCCCTGACTGGTTTAGCTCAGTGGATAGAGCTTCAGCCTGTGGACCCAAGAGTCCCAGGTTAGATTCCGGTCAAGGGCATGTGCCCTGGTTGCGGGCACATCCCCAATAGGGAATGTGCAGGAGGCAGCTAATCGATGTTTCTCTCTCATCGATCTATCTCTCTCCCTTCCTCTCTGTAAAAAATCAATAAAAAATAAATTAAAAAAATAAATCTTGTTTTGTTCTATATTACTAGAGGCCCGGTGCACAAAATTCATGCACTCAGCGGGGAAAGTCCTCAGCCTGGCCTGTGCCCTCTCGCAGTCCAGGAGCCTTCAGTGGATGTCCAACTGATGGCTTAGGCCCGCTCCCCATGTGAGAGGCTCCTGCCACCACCGCTGCACTTGGCAGCAATGAGCCGGGCTCAGGGATTCTGGCTGAGTGGCATTCCCCCTGTGGAAGCACACTGACCACCAGGGGAAGCTCCTGCGTTGGGTTTCTGCCCCCTGGTGGTCAGTGAATATCATAGCAATCGGTCGTTCTGCTTCTTGGTCGATTTGCATATTAGCCTTTTATTATATAGGATTACTATAGCATATTGAAGACAACTTGCAGCTGTGCCCTCCCTTTCTGTTTTACACCTACAACTATTTAACCTGAGCCTTTCTCAGGGATGTAAATGTTCTTAGAACTCAAGATTGTGTGCAATGTTGACCCAGCGTGACTGGCTTGCAATTCTCGCTGTGCTCCTGATAGAACATTCATTTCTTCTTGGCAGGACATCAGATCCTTGTTTACAAATGTCCAGCTACACAGGTTGTCCAGTTTGTTGGAGTAGAGTTGTTTGTTGTAATTTTTTACAATCCTTTGACCCCTTTGGGGTCATTTGTTACTTCACCTCTTTCATGTATGATTGTGTTTATTTGGGTCATCTCATTTTGTTTATGTTGAGCCTGGCTAGCAGTTCATGATTGTTGGTATCCTTTCAAAAACCAGCTCCTGGTTTCATTGCTCTTTTATATTTTTTTTGGTCTCTTTGTTGTTCATTTCTGCTCTGATCTTTATTATCTACTTCTTTCTGAGTACTTTGGGCATTTCTTGTTGCTCTCTTTCTAATTGATTAAGTTGCAAGGTTAGATACTTCATTACCATTTTTTTCTTGGTTTTGGAGGTAGGCCTGTAGAGCTATGAACTTGCCTCTCAGGGCTGCTTTCACTGTGTCCCATAGATTTTAGGATTGTGTGTTTTAATTGTCATTTGTTTCCAGGATGCTTTTCATTTCTTCTTTGATCTCTTTGATAACCCAACCATTGTTTAATAGCATGCTATTTAGCCTCCAAGTGTTTGATTTTTTCATTGTTTTTATTGCAGTGGATTTCTAGTTTTATGCCATTGTGACCTGAGAAGATGCTTATTATGATTTCTATGCTCTTGAATTTGAAGAGATGTTGCATGTTCTAATCTGTAGCCTGTGTTTGAAAAGATCCCATGTGCACTGGAGAAGAATGTATATCCAGTAGCTTTGGGATGAAATGTTCTGAAGATGTCAAGTCCATCTGAACTGGAGAGTCATTTAGGATTGCTGTTTCTTTGGAGTTTTTTTGTTTAGAGGATTTATCCAGTGGTGTCAATGGGGTATTAAAATCCCCGACTATGACTATATTGCTATCTGTCCCTTAATACCTTCCAGAAGTGTGTATTTTATGTATTTGGGTGCTCCTGTATTGGGTGCATATATGTTTACCAGAGTTATATCTTCTTGTTGAATTGTCCCCTTTAGTATTATGTAGTGGCCTTCCTTGTCTCTTGTTATGGCCTTCACTTTGAGTTCTATTTTGTCAGATATAAGTATTGCCATCCCAGCTTTTTTCTCATTTCCATTTATCTGAAACACTTTTATTTTCCATCCCTTCACTATCAGTCTGTGTGAATCCTTAGCTCCGAGGTGGGTCTCTTACAGACTGCAAATATATGGGTCATGTTTTCTTATCTATTCACCTACCTTATGTCTTTTGATTGAAGCATTTAATCCATTTGCATTTAATGTTGTTATTGATATGTACTTGTTTGTCATCATTTTTATTCTTATATATTTGTTTCATCTTGCCTTTCTGCTTCTTCTTTTTACAGCAGTCCTTTTAGCATTTCTTGCATTGCTGGCTTGGTGTTAAACAACTCTCTTAGCCCTTTTTTGTCTGTGAATGTCCAGATTCCATCTTTAATTTTGAATGGTAGACTTGCTGGGTATGTATTCAGTCCCTTGTTTCACATCACTTTGTATATTTTATTCCATCCCCTTCTGGCCTGGTGTGTTTCTATTGAGAAATCAGTTGATATTCTAATGGGAGATCCCTTGTAGGTAACTTTCTCTGTCTCTCTCTAATGGCCTTTATGATTCTTAGTTTGGCATTGATGTTTAATTATGATGGGTCTTAGTGTTGGTCTTTTTGGGTTCATCTTGTTTGGGACCCTGTGTGGTTCTTTCACTTGCATAGTTATTTTCTGGTCAATATCCGGGAAGTTTTTGTCATTATCTCTTCCAACATGTTTTCTATTCCTCGCTTCACTTTGTCTCCTTCTGATATGCCTATGATGCAGATGTTGTTTTGTTGGGTGTTGTCACAAAGCTCCCATAGGCACTCCTCTTGCATTTTAAACTTTCTTCATCTGACACGTTAGTTGCCTCCATTTCATTTAACTCCTTTTTCCGTACTTTTCACTTTATTCATTCCTTTGGGGATTGCTTTTTTGTCTCCCTATGTTTTGTTGTAATATTGGTATTGTATCTGTGAGCTAGATTCAACTGCTTTGCTATGCAGGTTCTTTTGGGGGTGTTTCTAGTGGTGTGATCTCTCAGGTCTTCTGGGATAGGTCATCTAGTGGAGCTCCCTACTTGAGCTATTTGGGTTCTCTTGAGGTAGTTGGGTCTTGACTGTTAGTGTCTTATTTGTGGATGAAGTGTTATCACGGGTTAGCAATGTGACTGACTCCCAGCACTGTTTTGCAAGGTGTTTTGGATGTGATTATTGTTCCGGCTCTGGTGGAAAAGGTTTTCTGAGGTCTCACTGGTATGTGCTCACTGTTTGTTCCCAAAGACCATTGCCTGGGATTAAGGAGTCTTGGAGCCTGCGGCTCAGGAACTGTGACTTTAGCTGGTGTGGTGTGACCGTCGCTGGATTAGCATTACTCTGAAACTCACTATGAGGTCAAAGTGCCTATGACTGTGCGGAGGCGGGTATCTCGTAGTTTGTGGTTGAGGCAGTGGGACTCTGGCCAGTGTGATTTCCCTCTGAATCACAAAGGGGTTTAGGATCCAGCAGCAGACTGTCCAGAGGTAGGTAACCCGGGGTGTGTGGGGGGGGTGGTGCCCTGCATCCTACTGAGGGAGCCATGCACCCTTAGTTGGAAAGGCATATGCCCAGTGATAGCACACAGAAAGACCCAGGAGCTGTCTGCAAGTGGTGTGTGCTTGTGGAGCCTACACACTGGATCAGAGTGATTGTTCTGTGCCTCTGGCCCGTGTAGGGAGAAGTCCCATTTTCTGCTTTGGGGGATGAGCATCCATAATTGGAATTGGATGCCCAATGCCTGCTTACAAAGGTACCCAAGTATCGTATACTGGGGCAGTGGGCTCAGGGGCCCTTGTGCTGGAGCAGCGCTACTGTGGGGACTGGATGCCAGCATGTTGTGCCTTGCAGCAGGCTCAGGGGACTTGCGTGCTGGATCAGTGCAATACAGTGACCAGAGGTCTGCAGATGGAAAGGAGGAAGTCCGACTATCTTCTGCTGGGCCATTCAGCACTTGGTTGGATATTAGTGTGCCCAGTGGCAGGTCACAGAGGCCCTGAGAGTTACCTGCTGGTGCGGTGGCCTCAGGGGGCCTGCGTGCTGAAACCATGGGACCATGGTGTATGTTGTTTGGCAGTCGGGATGGGGGAAGTCCACATTTCTACTGCTGGGGCTGTGCAGCCTTGTTTGGATATGAGCACGCCCAGCTGGGGCTCAAAGTGGCATCAGGAGCTGCTGTTAGGGGCAGCAGTCTCAGTAGCCCTGTGTGCTGAAAAGACGCAACTGCGGTGTCCAGAAGTCAGCTATAGGAAGGGGTATATCCCAGTTTTTGCTGCCTTGTGGTCTTGGTTGAAATTGTGCGTGCCCAGCAGGGGCTCACAGAGTCACCCAGGAAATGTCTGTTGGGGTGGTTGGGCTCAGGCGGCCTGGACACTGGAAAGGTGCAACTGTGGTGTCCAGAGTTCTGCAGCTGTTGGGTGGGAAGACTCAGTTTTTGCTGCGGTGTCCATGGTTGGATATGCACATCCAGTGAAGGCTAACAGGGGCAACTGAGGTACATTTGTCAGTGCGGCGCACTGACGCAAACTGAAAGGCCCTGGCTCTGAAGCCGCACGACTGAGGTGTCTGTGGGCAGGTATCCAGGGAGAGGGAATTTAGAATTTCTACTGCTGGAGCAGTGTGCCCTTGTTTGGCTAATAGTGTGCCCAGCAGGTGCTCTCAGCAGCACCCAGGAGAGGCCTGTGGAGGGTGGGCTCAGGAGGCCTGCACTCAGGCAAAGTGCAACTGTGGTGTCCAGATATCTGCTGCTGGGGTGGGGCGATGTCTCACATACTGTTCTGGGAGGCCAGTACCTTTGGAGGTGGAGGTCCTAGGGTCTACTGGTCTTTGGGTGGGGCAGCAGGATTTGGGCTGGCATGGCTGCCGGGTTGTGGGCAGTGTTTAAGGCCTGTGTTGGCAGTGGTGTTTATGAGTTCCTACAAGAGGCTGCTCCCCACTTCCAGATGGTGTGGAATGTCCACAGAGGTGGTAGGTGCTCCCTGTCCAGGAGAGCTGGTTCTGCCAGGCTCTGATACTCCTGCCATATTTAACTGTCCCTGACTCACACACAGACACACAAACACACACACGCACGCACACACACACACACACACACACACACATCCACACACTCTCCTTTCCCCTTTCACTCACATCACCTTTTCCCCTCTGTCCTGCCAGCCGCCACCTCCTCAAGTAATCTGGGTTTCTTTTCTTTTCATCCATTTGACAGAAAGAGAGGAGTGGGGGAGAGACAGGAGAGAAATACTGTTGACTCCTGTACGTGCCCCGACCCTGTGCCCTTCCACTAGTAGGATGATGCCCAACCAGCCAGGGCACATCTCCAGTTTTCAGATTCCTCCACGGTGTTCTAAAAGATTTTCCCAGGAGCCCATGGCTTCCTACGTACATGCGTTAACATGGTGTTTCCTTATTTGGGGACCATTTGGTTCTTACTCTGACCTGGGTTGACACAGGTGACTGAGACCATGGACCACCAGGGCAACCAAGTACTGGAGGGCGTGAGGCCATTCTGAGCTGAGCCAGCATGGAAGGAAGACATCTTCAGGTGTGCTGGTTACGGGAGCCTCCTTGAGTGTCTAGAGAAGCCCTGCACCTCTTCCATTCTCATCATTAGGGAAAGAGGTGGGATCTGCATCCTCAGGCTCCTCCTGGGGGAGCAGAAACAGGAGCAGCCGTTGTATTATCAGGTCATGTCCCCCAAAACTCATTTGTTCTCCTGTGTTTTCATGGGGTAAAAGAGAGCGAGCGTGAGACAAGAAGTTGTAGTGTGTTAGGGACCCCTTGTTCAGCAACTCTGCTCGGAGCAGGGCTGGCATGAGAGCCCACAGACTGACTTAACTGGTGTTTGGTGACAGGTAAGTTTTGGTCTCTTCCCCTGAGCTTGCACCACTGAGGGTAAGGGATGGTTCTTGAAACAAAGTAACAGTAGTGCACCACCTGTCCCCTGGCTACAGCCCAAGGAGGTCAGGGAGGCCTGGGACCTACAGAATGGGGATGGAGAGACCTCGCCCTCATGCATTGGGACTATCAGGCCTCACACAGATGCTGCTGGTACTAAGATCACCTGGTGGTAACCCCTCGTGTTACTAGTGTCTCAGCCACATTGAGAGTGGCTATTTAAGGACATACTGGTCGCAGGACCCTGAGAGGAGAGATCAAGGCCATGACTCCAGAGTAGTTTGGGCTCGGAGAATTGTCAGCCCTGGGCTGCCGGAAGGTGCCCTCCTTAGTATGATCCACCTGTGCAGAGGATGAGGCGGCGGGGCATAGCGGAGCTCAGGCCAAGAGGGAGACACCCTGGAGCTATGCCTCCTGTGTCCCCAGCACTGAGCTGGGTTCCCCACCCTTTTCTTTCCCTCTACCTCAGCTGTTGGAGGGGCCTCCATGCACAACTGCAACCCAGATCTTGTGGGTGGCACCTCATCAGTAAATTTACATACTCTCAGGTCATTCCTAGTTCTCCCTGAGAATATCAAACCATCACCTACCCTATCCTCCTGAAGACCTGACTGGGTCCCTACACCATGGCTGAGCACAGACCTGCCGAGCACCTGGATTGTGGCAGGTGATTGTCACCTAAATAGGTACTCCTGCTCTCTGCCCATGACCCTGATTGTGTCCACCGCTGCCACACAGAGAGTGGCATGTTCCCATTCACTGGTGACTTCTCTAGGCATACTCCCATCAGGCTGGCCCAGGTGATGGCCATGGGAGCCGTACATCAGGAACCAGGGCCTTGTTCTTTTGTCACCGTCCCATGACTCACTCAGAGATACGAGTGCAGGCGAGTGATTCAGGCCTCAGTTACTGCACATGGAGAAGGTAGTCAGTTGATGGCCCCGGCCAAGGTCCCTTGTCTGGAGAGAGAAGTAATGAGACTTGAAATGTGAAATGCTTCTGTAATTTCTTAAATTCTGCCAAGCATGAGGAATTACTTTTACTCATCATCGTGACTCAGAACCCAGCTTCTGGTTCACAACGGCCAGCTCCCAGAGAAGTGTAAATGAGCAACATGGTTGTGACCAAAAAAAAGGATGGAGAGGTCCCAGGGTAGGCCATGAGGCCAAAGAGCTTCACACTAAAGGAACTCTCCCAGAGACATGTGCCCACATAGGCAGCAGGAAGGAATGGGACCTTGGAAGCTTATCCAAACCTAGAAAGAATGTGACAGTTGACCAGGGCATGGAAAAGACTCTCACTCTGTGTGGAAAGTTGTATAAGCAGAAGACCCGCAAGCCATGTTTAAACTACTCAGGAAATAGTTTGCAAAGCGCATGTCACTTTTTAATTCTCAAATATTTAAAATCACAGGGTGCTAAGTAGTGATTTTAAAACTTTATTTATTTGCATGTATGGTATGTTTCTAACAGAGTTTTTTATGTTGTGATAAAAATTTGTAATGGCCATTGAAAAATGACAACTTTTCCTATGGTTATTAGGATTGCTGGGCAGGTTATACCTGGAGGTACCATTCTGTGAGGCATGCTCTACAGGGCAAAGCAAGACCAGCCTGTGATTTACACATTTTCCTGCCCAGTTGTTTTGTTTTTTCATTTCTCTACTCAGACAAGTGAGGGTTCGTGCCTCAGAGATACTCTGAGGAAGACCGTGACATTCTCATGAAGTGTCCCTGCAGGTCACCCGGAATAGCAGTGAATGCACCTTAGGCACTCAGTGACTGTTCTTGAGTAAATCATGTATTGAAGAGAGAGAGGAGAGGAGTCTGTCTTTGGCGGGCGAGGATCGGCCGACCCATGGACATCCCTGAGAACATGTCCACTCTGTGCCATTGCGTCCTGCCAGCCCTCCTACAGCGTCCTTGACATTCAATGGCTAGACCCAGGCATGTCCTGGATGTGAGGCATGTTCTCCTTGGGGAGCAAGAAAGAGGGGCAATCCGTTGTTTAGGTCTAGATGTCATTCGGTCTGAAGTGAAACCAGGTATTGTTGGGCACAGGCAGGTCAGGTAGTGCCAGCAGAGACTTGTGAGTTTGAAAAAGGCACAGAGGACAAAATAGGTCAGTGTAGGAAGAGGTCTGACTGCAGAGGTAAAGAAGCCGCTGGAAGGGTATCTGCTCAAAGGCTGGGTTAAGAGATTGGACGATGGGAAGGCCCATGCATGAGGACTGGTCCCCAGGGCCTCTGAAGGCCCACAGAGGCAGGGCTTGCTGTGGAACCCAGGAAGGGCATCGTCCTGCCTCTTTGGTGCCTCTTTGGTTCCAGAAAGGCAGCTGGGATGTTGGTTTTCCTTCTGTACACTGTAGCTTGTCACGTTCTCCAAAACAGCTCAGAAGAATTGGGGAGAACTCCTGATTTCTGTTGTCAGTAGGTGTCCCCAGCATCAGGTTCCTGATGGGCTGACTGACATTCCAGGGATGCATAAAGAGGGTCCCAGATTTGGAGCACATTCTAAGGACCCCCTTTCTTAAAAGAGGTCACAAGGGCAGATGACCTGGGATCACAGTAGCTATTTTGTGACTAGGGAAGGCGGTTGCACAGGAGGGCCCTTCCCATGGGCTCAGAGGCTACTGTGTCCTGTACATAAGTGAGGGCCATGATGACCCTGCAGGTGGCAAGAGACCAGGATGTGGTGAAAACATCCCCCAAATTCATGTGTGGGTGCTGGGAGTCGGCGGAGCCTGTCCAATACTGGGCATGAAGTTCTCCTGCCCTCAGTGGCACAGCACATGCCCTGGGAAAGCAGGCTCCGTATGGGGGGTGGGGGGGTGGATAGAGGAGTATTTCTTGCTCATGAAGAAGGCATGTTCGCTCACACTTTGTTTCTAGGTCATTCTAAGTGGTCCCTCCTGCCTCCTTGTATCTCCTGGACACTGGGATCTCATACAAGCTGCTTGAGCTTGGGCTCCTCCAATTTTCCAGTTTCTGCCTGGTGCATGTAATGTTTGTGTTAAAGAGAAAATCTCACCCCAGGTGGCACCTCTCCGGCTTTAAGCCCATGATACCAAGTCTAGACTCAATTGCTGACCTCATTTCAGTTTGAACCACTTCCAGAAACCTCATCAGCCAGTCTGGAATTTTCAGGTCAACACCACTGTGGTAATCTGTCACGTGGTCCCTCTGCCTGGAATATGAAAGTTGTTTGGGCATCACAATGCAGGGGGTACAGAAGAGCCTACAGAAAAGTTGCTCCTCTCTGCGTCTCTCTCTCTCTCTCTCTCTCTCTCTCTCTCTCTCTCTCTCTCTCTCTCCCCCTCCCCCCCTGCTCTCTGGCTCTCTCTCTGTCTGTGTCTCCCTGGATTTCAAAAGATCCAATGTGTGACTCAGTACAGCATGGGGATATCCCAAACTATGGCAGATCCTTACATGCCAAGTACAGCTTCAAATCTTCTGAAGGGGAAGGTGTATCAGTGCACTGTGCTTAATCCTGAGAGAGGACATCTTCCCTCACAATCTGAGTGAGAGTTTTAGGCCTGGGCCCAGAAGGAGCTTTCTGAAGCCAAATTTGCATGGATTGTTCCCTGGGGTTGAGCAAACATTAGTTATTTATACAGACTTTGGCAGTCATGTTTAGGGCCCCGGCCCCTGGAACTTGGCTGGGAATAACCTGTTGCCTGTGAAAGGTTGGGATGTGTAATAGGATGCTTGAGCTAAAATGAATGCCCTCTGTAGCAGCTCCTTGGTAAGGATACACAGGTATTTTGGCCCACATTTATTTTTCACTGTGCCTCCAAGATTCCAAAGAGCCACGACTCTCAGCCCTCAGTGGCTTTCAGAATTGTATAAGTCACATCCCATGTTCAGCTGCCACACCCCTCCTCTGGCCTCACCACAACCCACATTTTCACATTTAATTTTCTCAAGCCAGGTTGCTGAGCTGATCTGGTTCTTCTGAGAGGAAATGCCCTTTACCTCCACAGAGGAAGGGTGACAGAATCTCCTGCCTATACCCCCCGTCAGCTTGGGTTTAAGGGATCCACCCAGTTTCCTTCTTCACCACTAGCCTTATAAGTTCTCAAGTTGATGCAGTCAGTGTCTTTGAGTTTCCCCAATGTTCACCTTGTCCTGGGTAATTTCCTTTGTCCCATTCCAAACGTGCAGCCCCTCCCTTCTCCTGATCAATCCCTAGATGTGATTTTGGCCTGACCTCCTCTGGGGAAGACTTGCTCCTCAAAATCTGGAAGACCAACTGTCCCTCTGTTCCTCTTTGAATGGGTACGGGATTTGCAATTGTAGGTAACATCAAGTCTCAGGGGCTGTTTGGTACTCAATACAGTTGCATTGAAATTCTTTCGCTCTTCAGACGATACACTGTCTCCCTAAAGGTGTGTTAACGGGAACATTAGGGAATTTTGATGTGGCACCAACACCCACATCAAGTCTACTTCCAGGCTGGTTTCCTTTTCTTTTCCTTTCATGAATGGACCTAGGGTTCAGTTGGAGGTGTGGAGAGTGCAAAACCCCATCAGGATTAAATGCCTGGAGATCCAGGGCTAAGGTTTTGCTCTCAGGTGGAAGTAGCCATTTCAGCTAGACTTCAAAAGGAACGTGTGGTCAGACGGGGCATAATGGCTTCTGAGGAGGCCAAGGAGGGAACAGAATCTAGAGCGTGAGAGTCAATGTCCAGCTCTGAGCACAGGGCTCCCTGCACCATGCTGCTCTGGTGAGTCAGGAGCCTAAGGCGGTCCCCAACGACCTGCAGGCCAAGAACCCAGAGATTTGTCCTTTCTTCCATACAAATGAGCGGACTTTGCCTTTGCCTCTGGATGCAGGTTTGCCTTAATCTAAAATGTTTTGATTTCTGTTTTGGCGTTTGCCATTCATAGAGGTTCAAAGGGTAAGTTTTCGCTGTGTCTGAAAGTCAAGTATTGCTAAGGAACCTATTGTAGGCCAAAGTGGCAAAATCCTTTTTGTAGTTTTTAGCGGCTGGGCTGTCTGTGTGAAAACAGGTCTTAATGAAAGTCTTTCATAACAGCCAATTGATGTTTAGAAAGAGAGGAAGGGAGTGGGTGGAGAGAGAGAGAGAAACATTGATGTGAGAAACATCCATCAGCTGGCTCCTGCCCACCCCCTACGGGGGTTAGGAATGGAGCCCTCAAGTGACCTTTGGCGGGCAGGGGAGGATGCTCAACGCACTGAGCAACACTGACCAGGGCTTGCAGTCTCTTATTGTGAGGAGCCTTAGTTGTGACATGTGAGCCATCTGTTGTCATGTATAAAGTGGGCATTCTAATATTCATAGAAGGGACACACAGTAAAATGTACATGTTGGAATTAATCGTTATTTTTCTCACCTCCAGCTCCCCCTTGCTTCAGAAAACGTTTGTCCTGCTTTTATATTCCTCATTTAAAATGTGTCAAAGGCCTCAATGGTATCCATTGTGTGGGTGTTCCTTAATCTTCCCCATCTATTTTATTTCCTGGAAATTAGCAAGAGGCAGTCCTGTGCCACAGGCTGCTCCCTACTCGAGGTGTTTTCAGTCCTTCAGTGATCCTCAGAAACTTTTTTTCTGGAAAGGGTGGAATCATCTCTATGGTTTCCCAGTACTCACTGCACAGCAGAATTCCAGCTAGCCAGTGGGTAGAAGTGGGAGGTGTCCAGTTGTCATCTCACCCCTCCTTGGTGCCTGGTTCTTGTCCTGCCAGTGGCAGAGGAGAGGCAGGGCTGAGTGGCTTTGAGACCCTAAGCAGAAAACGGGGTTGGGGTAATTAGGGGGGTGCTCCAGTTGTTGCTGGAGGAGTGCCTTTGGCCCTCAGCTGGTCCCTCTGAAGGGAGAAGGTCCAGGATTGCTCATGCTCAGCCTGATAAGATGCCTTGCTCCCGACTTACTCCCATGATCTCTTTCATAGCAGCTTCATGGGGATGAGCCTCCCAGCTCCACGCAGACTCCTGGAACTGGCATGTCAGAGCCTGCTGCGGGATGAAGCCTCAGCCATCGCTGCTCTGGAGTGGCTTCCTATGGAGCTCTTCCCACCTCTGTTCATGGCAGCCTTCGCTGGGAAGCACAGCAGAGTCCTGCAGGCCATGGTGCAGGCTTGGCCCTTCCCCTGCCTCCCTCTGGGGGCCTTGATGAACCATCGGCAGCCTTACCAGGATATCTTGCAGGCTGTGCTCGAGGGACTCGATGCCCTGCTTGCCCAGGACACTCCACACAGGTATGGGGGATTCAGTAGCCTGGTAGCACCCTGGGGATCTGAGCAGTTACAGCTGGGATCCAGGAGTGTGCAGGGCCAAAGGGAGAACTGAGGCAGGCCTTGGAGCCACTGCTGGGGTTATTCTGGGAACAGGCTTCAGATACATAAGGCTGATGAAAATGCCGAGGTTGACCGAAGGGACACGAGCCCACTCCTTCCTGGTGGCACCTAAATGTACTAGGAATGGGGACCATGAAGGATCCCAGTCGCACCAGGAGCAGGTGATTCTGGGACATTGAGTCAAAAGTCCAGTCAGGTGTCTGGCCCAGCTGCCCAGATTCCTAGACTCATGGTCTTATTCCTTGTTATCATAATGCACCCCAGCATAACTCCTATTTTCTCCACAGGAGATGGAAACTGCAGGTGCTTAATTTACAGAAGAGAGTTCATCAGGGATTCTGGATCGTGTGGGCCGGAACCAGAGCCCATCTGTGCTCACTGCTGGAGCCTGAGGCCCTGCAGCCCATGAGGAAGAGGGGGAAAGTGCACAGCTTAACGGCCAGGCCAAATCCACCCTTGCCCCCCCTGGAGCTGTTAGTAGACCTTTGCCTCAAGAAAGGTGTCCTTGATGAGTTCCTCAGCTACCTGATTAAGAAAATCAGCGAGAGGAGAGGTTTGCTGCACCTTTGCTGTAAGAAGCTGAAGGTTTTTGCGATGTCGAAGCAAAACACTAACATCCTGGATATGGTGCAGCTGGACTCTGTCCAGGATTTGGAGATAAACTGTACCTGGAAGCTGTCCACCCTTAGGAAGTTCGCTCCTTACCTGGGCCAGATGGGCAATCTGCGCCGGTTCCGTCTCTCCCATGTCTTCACGTCTTCTCACACCACCTTGGAGGAGGAGGAGCAGTGTGTTAGCCTGGTCACCTCTCAGTTCCTCAGCCTGCCCCACCTCCAGGAGCTCAATTTGGATGATGTCTCCATCCTCAGAGGCCGCCTGGACGAGATCCTCAGGTGAGGGGTGGCGAGCTTTCCCTGCCTACCAGAGCGAGTCCCTTTCCATTTCAGTGCACAGTGAATGGGCTCTCCTGTGTGCCGTCCCTCAGCAGTGCTAGAGTGCCTGAGCCAATAGACGGGCCACACAGTCAGTGTCTTGTTCACCACTCTGTCACCTTGCATGTTGTGACATAACCTCCCAGACAAAGGTAGGACATATGCACTAGGACAGAGGCTACTAAAGGGACTCCTTGCTAGGAATTGGCGTAATGGAGGCTTCAGGCCAGGGGATGGTAGCTTTGGGCATCCTTGTAAGTGGTGTGGAAGGGAAGATGATGCAATAGAACCAAGTGAGGATTGCAATGACAAGGGGAAAGCCAATCAGAGGTGAGATTTCAGGGGTTAAGTTCCGCACTTAGAGATTTGGCCATGGCAGCCTTTCACTCCAAACCTGCCTCACTCACCTGTCTGCCAAGGGTTGCCATAGGCTCTTGCAAACAGAATGCGTGGTAAATGCAGGGTTCCAGAGGGAGTCATTACAAAATTGGATAGGTGGTTTGTAAACAGTGCAGTGATCTAAGTTCCTGGAGGGTGTCAGCTCTCGTTTGATGTTGCCTGACTGTGCCCAGGTTAGCCCTTTCTGCACAACTGCCAGAGGTCTCATTGGGCTAAGAGATGATGGTGACAGGGGTCTAGGCTGTGGCTGGAAGGAAGCCCGAGTTACAGGCATTTCAAGAAATGTCTCCAATACTAAAATGCACTGGTTGCCTCCTGCTTCAGACCCTGGGTCAGGCTCCTTTCTGAGCTCCTCCCATCTTTACCTCCCACCTTTATGTTCACAACACTTGTATGTTTGGGCTGGGCTGTATGATGTACTCCACTTGACGGATGAGTAAATGGAGTGTGTGAGGTTTCATCCAGTTGAATCCATCACGGAGCAGTTAACAGATGAGGAAAGATTCCACTCAAATTTGCTCTGACTTGAATGTCACTTTTCACTGTGCAACATCCTGGGTTTGATCATCATCCGGAACACTCTAGGCTTTGGTGACATGGGCCTCTTTACCCTGAAGGCTTGCATCATCCTCACCTGCCTCTGCCCACGAGGTCCATCCCCCACATGCAACTGCTCTATGTCTCCCCAGGTGCCTGAGGACCCCCTTGGCGACCCTGTCCATCACTAACTGCCTGCTTTTCGAAAGAGACTTGAGACATCTCTCCCAGCAACTGAACGTCAGCCAGCTGAAAGGCCTGAGTTTCAGTGGGCTCAACCTGACCAATATCAGTTCTGGGTCACTCCGATTTCTGTTAGAGAGAGCCTCCCCCACTCTCCAGGACCTGGACTTGGATAAGTGTGGGATCATGGATGCCCACTTCCTGGACATCCTGCCAGCCCTGAGCTACTGCTCCCAGCTCACAACCCTAAGTTTCTGTGAAAACCCTATCTCCATGATCGTCCTGGAGGACCTGCTTCACCACATTGTTGGGCTGAGCAAGCTGAATTGCGTGATTTATGCGGCCCCCCTGGAGAGTTACGAGGAAAGGAGCGGCACCATCAACCTGGGCCGACTTGCCCAGATGCATGCCATGCTGAATCATATGTTGCAGGAGTTGGGGCGGCCCAGCATGATCTGGCTCTGCGCTTACACCTGTCCTCACTGTGGCTGTAGAACTTTCCTTGACCCAACTCCCATTCTGTGTTCCTGTTGCTTGAGTGTCCAGCTGGGTGCACATCTCATAGGCTTTACTCTGGGCACTTGAGCACTGAAACCCGGACATAAGTGTACCGTACAGGAACACAGCAGCCAGTTTCAGACAACTACTCAGGGTGGGGGGAAATGCTAACAGGGGACTCGATGGTTTCTTTGGGGAGATTTGTCCTAAGGAGTTAGAAATATGCACCTGAGTCTCTCGGGGAGCGACTGAGGTTTGGGTGGTAGATGCGGGGATTACCTTTGCTTGAATGGTTGTGAATAAATGTCAGTAATAAAGAGAACTGGATGTTAACCATCTGGTGTCCTCCATGACATGTTAACCCAACTCTCCCACCTGCAGTTACTGGCCAAGTAAGAAGGCATGAGCATCGTGATGCGCAGACACTAGACTGGTTGATGTTGGTTCTAGGAGATCACATCCCCATTTATCCTTTCTGGTTTGGTGGTACTTTCTGGTGCACCGGTACCTACTCACTCACCTCTGTGACTGTTCAGTGGGTCAGCGCACACAAGGTGCATCCACAGGGACTGGAACAAGTGGCTTCCAGTGAGGACCACCGAGGTACAACTTCTCTGGGGCCATCACAGGTAACTAGTCCAGTCCCTGGACTAAAACTCCTCCCCACTGGGAGCCTCCATTGCTGGCCTGTGGCCGCTCCATGGTAGGGCTTCCCTGTGCACAAGTCAGGCCCCCAGTACTGAAAGGCACATCAGCCTGCCACAAGTCCAGGCCTGTCATTCCCCTGGATCCAGCCCCTTCTTGAATTCAAGTTCCTGTGGCCTGTAAACACATTTACATTCTTTTCAGAAAAATACTAAGCTGGCATAAACCTCTGCTTCGTTCTGTGTCCTGTCCTAAGAATATGACATCCTTTTGTAGAGGATGGTCTAATGTTTGAAGACTTTCCCCTCATGATCCTCCTTCCCATCAATCAAGGAGGTGGTAAAGCATCTCTGAGCCAGTGACAGACCCCGGTTCTGAAGAGTGGACAACCTCAAGCCAGTTCCTGGAGAGCACTTAAGTGGACACAGGTGAAGGTCACCCCGAGGAGATGGGGGTATCGAAGGTCACCCTGAGGGGCAATACTACCAAGTGAAATGGAGATGTCCTAGTGTGCTGTTGGATCCCACAGTCAATGGACAGTTAGCTGCTCAGCATGGAACAGGCTCCCTGCTCACCTGCCACTGCATTCTGGACCTAGGCTGCCTCAGTTTGCTCACTGAGTGGCCTGCCAGAGGACCACCTAGGGAGAAGGCCACACATCCAGGCCCGGGGCAGGGCTCCATTTGCCTATATGTCTCCCAAAATGTGAGGAAGTCAGTCCTGGTTTTTCTCCTTCTAATACCTCTCATTCAGTGCCAGCCACTCATGTGCTTGCTGCTCTCTACTGGGTGTCAGCAGCTTCCTAGCTTGTCACATACAGCACCTAACCCTTCGTTCTCTTTTTATTGCCATTCCTTTCTTTTTCTTCTACCTTCCACTCTTCTAGCTTGGGCCCATCAGCATATGAGCACATTTTTCCATTTCTTAGTACATTTCTTATTGATTTCAGAGAGGAAGGGAGAAGGAGAGATGGATAAAATATCAATAATGAGACAAAATCATTGGTTGGCTTTCTCCTGCACATCCACCTAGAGATCCAGGCGTAAACTCCAGCCCTTGCTCCAACTGAGAATTGAATTATGTCCTCTTGGTTCATAGGCCTACTGAGCCACACCTGCCAGGCACAATCTGCTTCTTCTAGTGGGAAGAGAAAATGCCAAAGTCTCTGTAACCGTAGGTGAGCTCCCCACCCCCCATAAAAGGGGATAAGAGAACAAGGGTCAGAAAATGTATATCTCTTACAGCAAACGCTCTCTTTCTCTTCCTCTCTATTATTCTCTCTCCCTCTCCCTCCCCCTGTCCCTCTGTCTGACATGCATCTTTTCTCCCCATCCCCACCTTGACAGGGAGTAGTGTCCATGATGGGAATCAGAACCTCTGGCATTTGAGGAAAAGCATAAAAATTGGCAGGTTCTGAGGGAGGAAGCGCAAAGGCAAAACATCCTGTGGTCAGGGTGTTAATTCCTCCACACATAGAGATCGTGCCCATTACCTTGTGGGGAGATTCACCTGTGGGGCCAACTTATGTAAAGCTCTTGTCAGCATGTCCTCCACTGGAATTGCCCACTGTTATTAGCATTGATGGTATTTATTAACCACCAGATGCAAGATAAGGAAGAAAATAAAAGTCAGTGCACCCTGGCCAGTGTGTCTGGGCATTGTCCTGTGCACCAGAAAGTTCACTGATTTGATTTCTGGCCAGGGCACATGTCCAGGTTGCAGGTTAAGTCCCCAGGCATCCAACATTGTTTCCCTCTCACATGAATGCATGCTTCTGTGCCTGTCTCTCTCCATTCACCTCTCTCTAAAGAATCAATTTTAAAAACCCACCATATTAAGACAAAACAGAACTCATTGCTGCATATTGCCTCTAAAACCAAGTGTCCTGCACTTGACGCTTTTTTTGTTCTCGAGACCACAACTGAGAAATCCAGAAAAATTCTATATTGGAATCTGGACTTTTCCATGAAAATATTCAGAAAAGCATAGTATCAACGCAATGATGCTTAGAAACCTTAGATAAAGACTGCATCTATGAAGATGGGCAGAGAAGAGACCTGGATAGGAGGTGACTGCTGGTGCACAGAGATCATGTACATGAAGGCCCTGTGGGCAGAGTCTCTAGGGCATTAGAAAACAAGCACAAAGAGTAAGGCACACATAGTAGGTTCCTTACTACTAGAATGTACCCCAGAGTCCACCAATCTGCACAGCAGTCAGGTAGGCTGGATACAGGGCAGCTAGAGCACACGAATGTCAAAGGGAAGACTCTGAATAAAGAAGAGCCAAAGCCTGGCCTGCTTTGCTCAGTGGATGAGTTTTGACAATTGAACCAGGAGGTCAGTATTCAATTCCCAGACTGGGACATGTCCCCGTTTTGGGCTCTTAGCCCAGTAGGTGTCTTATAGGAAGCAGCCAATCAAGGATTCTCTCTCACCATTGATGGTTCTAACTCTTTCTCCCTTTCCCTTCCTCTGTGAAATCAATGGCAATAAATATGTCTAAAAGTATGTACATAGCTTAAGGTTTTGATACCCAGAATATCCATTTAGAAATACAAGAAGTAGCCTTTTGTCATGGTCAGGATTTTTGTGCTGTTCCTTCTTCCCCTTTAATCTTCCTTTCTAGTCGACTTCCTCATGGGATTGTATATAAAGTGATCTATTTCATGATGCGAAGTTTTGTATTGTTTGTCTAGTATTTCTCTACACCATAGTACGTTATCAGTACAAACCTACAGTGGTAAAATTAAGCTGAGTAAATTTGGCATCCAAATGGCTTTATTAGGTATTTCACAAATCCAGCAGCATTCCAGCTGGCAATGTAAAAGGGGCTCACTGAGCAATACCGACCAGGGTTTGTCCCACTACCATCCCCAAGTCTAAAAGGCTAGACATTAAAGTCCTTCAACAGTTGAGGTTCCAGCTTCCAAAATTAATTTCCCATACAGTATTCCAGTAAAAATAACTTTAAGAAACCAAACATTTTGGGGGAGATTTTTAAAATTGAAGTTGGAAGGCTTGTTGATAACTATATACTCAACAGTCCAACAGGTGAGTTTTTAAAAATTTTCCCATTTGGGACGTTTGTTGACATTCACTCATAAAAATACTGAGGCTTCAAGACAACTCGATGTGTGGAGAGCATATATTAAATGTCAAAAAGTTGAAGAGGAAGTGCATGAGCAGTTCTATAGAAAAATACATATCTCAATCGACGGGCACTTTTGTTTATTTAATTCAGAGGTATATTCAGGAAAGCTTGTTAAGTGGCAAATTCTGTTTCAGTCTTGTTACTCCCACTTCAGAAAGGTGCTGATGGCATTTCAATAAGCCAAAGGATGCTTACATTTAGATTTGTTCAAACATTTATATAATTCCATATGTAATTTTTCCTCCATACTTATACTATTCCTTTAAAGATTGAGGACATACAAAACGCCACAGGAAGGAGGTGAACAATTGCTTTACAGCCTTGTTGGAGGTGCCTCAATTCTTTTTTCCAGTTAGGTTTTCCAAGAATATGTCATTTGATTACCTCCCCCCGACAACTGGAAACAGGGCAGCATGCCATGAAGAAGTAACACAATGCTTCATTTTGTATGCAGTTCACTTCAAAGACTTCATGCACTTGTGGCCAAAGACACCTTGGGAAATTTAGGGCCTAGAATTCACCTCACCATCCAAACACATTGCTTTTATGTGTTTGTAGTAAAATGAGACAAGAAATCCCATTTAGTGGAAAACTTTATTCTGAATATTTTAACAATACAGATATTCAATTTAAACATTAAATTATATAGTTATTAAAATCAACACTTATAAAACAACCTTGAAGAATTCAAACTTTGCATTCTATGCAGAAGTTTCACAAAGGGATCTAAAATTCTTGTTTCTTCCCCAAACCCACCATTTGCTTCTATTCATTCTTAAATAACAGAAGGCAATTTCTTTTCAAATAAATGCCTTCCATAACATAACATTATTTTTAAGTTCAGTTTCTATTTCATCTGTCACAGGGACTTCCCTCCTGGCAGCCCTTGAGAATCTCAATAAGCTGAGCTACTGCACTGCATGATTCACACTCTCTTGCATAGATGGTGAATCCTATGATCCCCACCAGCATCACACTCACGGCCTCTTAAAGAGGTGTCCCATCGGCTGTTGCAGTAATTGTTATGCACCCCCCCCCCATCATACCCATCTCCTGTGAGGCTGTAATAATCATCCCAGAGACTCCTTCCACCATAAGTCAGAGGGGGCCCTCGGGTTGACGGTGCACCAACTGTGCATCCTGTAAAGTCAGTGACCAAATAACAATACTTTAACATCTTAACGAATAATTTTATGTCAGTATGACATGACCCTAGTAAAGTCTAAAATAGTTGGCAAACCTATGCTTTTATACACCTGCGCTAAAAATATGTCAGTAAAGCTGAGGTAGACAAGGGAGCTTACAATTATTTAAAATACAGCTGAAGAATAATGTTTTGACTGAAATAATTGACTATGAATATATATGAAGGCACATTTTCTGAAAACAGGCTGGAATTCTGACCTTCGTATTATGCTTCATGCTGTCAAATGCTCTTTCTGAGTAAAAAAATTATACAAAACCCCCCTGGCTGTTGTGCCTAAGTGGGTCGCGCACCGGTCTCGGCATTGCAGGATCCCTGGTTTGATTCCAGGTTAAGGGCATGAGCCTGGTTTGCAGGGTCCATCCCTGGCCTGGTTGGGGATTATGCATGGGGAAACCAATCAAAGTATCTCTCTCACATTGATGTAGCTCTCTCTCAGCCCCACTCCCTCCGTCCACTCTCCCAAGTTCAGCAGAGATATATCGTCTGGTGAGAAACAACAAAAAAGGAAATGTTGCACTTCATTTCTTTCATAAGGAAAATAAATGAGTATGATCCTTCACTCCTGAAAGATTTGGACTGTTCCAAATGAGCTACTAAGAAAAGAATACAAGACTTCCAAGATAATACAAAACACATACTGCATATAGTACTCCCTGGGGCAAATAAATGTAAAATTCAAGTTAAACACAAGATGGCCTGTTAATTCCAATCCTGTCACTTACACGCAGTATATCTGGACACATACCACAGCTGTCATATGAACCTCTGTAAAAATAGGAAAATGCAAATGGACAGAAGGCTTCAAGAGTCATTTCTCCAAACACGATGCACAAACAGCTAACAAGCTCATGGAAAGAGGATCAAAATAATGGATAGTTAGGGAAACGCCAACCAAAACCTAAGTGAGATACCACTTTATTCCTAAGTAGGTCCCAGTGTTTGAAGAGGAAAATACCAGGGCTTGTTGGGAATTTAGAGCCACTGGAATCCTGTGCACAAGGAACAGAAACGGGACAAGGCGTGGCTGCTGTGGAAAATAATGGAAACTCCTACAACAAACATTTAACACTGAATTGCACTATGACTCCGAAATTCCACTCTAAATTTTGCACCCACAATAACTGGAGACTTCTATGAAATACTAGTCCAAAATGCTCACATCAGTCCTCTGGTGGAAACGACCCCAACGGTTGAAGTGGTAAACGAGCTGTGTGCACTCACTAGAGCAGCAAGGGAATATTTAACCAGCCATGAAAGTGGCGGTGAACTGAATACTGCCATATGGATGACCCTTGGACACATTTATGGTAATGGACACAAGCCAGGCACAAAATGTCCTATTCTGTATCATTCTGATACTATGATCTGTGGAAAACAGGTGAATCAATACAGACAGAACACTGGTTGGTTTTCATAGAAGCTGGACAGAGGAAGAGAATGGTAGCGACTGCTTTACCTGGAGAGCTTTTATGTATGAGTGATAAAGATGTTTTGGACCTACTCAGATACAGTTGTGACATAAGACTCTGAATATACTACATGCTACTTAGTTGGTCAATGCTAAATATTTAGTGTTATGATAGATGAACTTCACCTCAACAACAGACAGTGTATAGTATAGTTTAGGTGTCTTACGCTTTATTGCCCATTACCTATAACTAGTAGTGCAATCATCATCTCTTGGAGATATATGGTAATTTCTCCTGGAAGGGATTGTCTCTTTGCAAGGAACGCCTGCATAACTCCCTCTCCCACGTGACAGCATTCCTGTAAATGACAAATACTTACGTGAGGATATCACATTGGAGAGCAATGTTTTATGGGAAAACAATAATTCAAAACAACACTTTATTTCCTCTTTCCACAACAATGTTTAAATTTACTGTTAGACTCTATTTAGGCTCATGCTTGTTTGTGCTGTGATATGTTACTCTGGAATGTATTATCTTCTGACATCTTGTCCTCCCTGTACATCTTCCTTAATTTCTTAAATGACCATTGGTGGGAAAAACCTTTCCAATTCTGAACAAAGTGCAAGGAATTCCATGATGTCCACATACATATTTATCAGTGCCTACCTATAGCTTGACAAGCCTCTATCAACTTTTCTCCTTCTCTACTTTGCTCTCTTGCTCAAAATCTCTTGTCGACATTACTAACAACTTCCTAATTTTCCCGTTACACTCACTTCTTCATGCACGTTCCCCTAAGAACTAATAGTTATTTCGGTATACAAGTATTGAATTATTAGCATTTAGGTTAAAACACTTTCATTGCTCCTGGATGCCCACAATATAGAGGCAAGTTATGTCCATTTAATTTCAAAATTGACTGTCTCATTTACCTTAGAACTTTTATGCTACGCTTTCAACTACATTTTGGACTCAGGAAAAGCCACATGTGCTAGTTGTGCACTTGCATCTATTCTAATACTGGCAAGATATCACCTGTGCATAGTAATATTTTATTGGGCCACTACATGCCAAATTCATTACACATACAATTTTCTAATTTATCACCAATTTAGCATGGCTCTCTCCTACTGCTGACTAGTTTAAATGTATAAAATTAGTTTTGGTAATGATGGCAATATAAATTTTACTGCCTTTAGCTGTATTATGAGCAGTTAACAGCTCATGTGAAGAGCCCCAGATCTCCTTCAAAATATGAGAAATATTACATTTCCCATAAATATTACCATGTTTCAGTACTAATTCTTGTCCAAAATGTCCACAAATAAGCCTTTAATTTATGCGCTCACTAACACACCCAAAATTTAAATGGATAGGCTGTTTGTGTATATTCAACTGCAGAGGCATATTGTTTTTAACTACACTGATTCCCTCAATGGTTTCAACTTTCCAACATAATTAATAGTGAGAGACTCTGTGTTACACTTTAAGACATCTTTGTACTGATATGAATGAGTCACGTTTGCCTTATTTTTTCACAACTATGTGCACTCTGTGATTTAGCAACTGGCAATGCCTGACTCTTTCAAGTGTGCCTTTCCACCCTCATTTTTATTAAAAACAGACCTTATAAACCCACACATATCACTTTTCAGCCTGTTGACAAAATACTTATGTTGTATTTATTAAGATGCGTTAATTTGGTTGTCATATTTCCTCAACAAGCATATGATTCTTGGAATCACAAAATATATCTTTATGGATATACCAGTGGCCCGGTGCATGAAATTTGTTCACAGGAGGGTGTGTCCCTCAACCTGGCCTGCACTGTCTCTAATCTGGGACCCCTTGGGGGATGTCTGACTGCCAGTTTATGAATTGAGCCAATCCAGAAGTCACATATCCCTCTTGAATCCAGCACCACTGCCTCCTAACAGCTCGCCTGCCTGCCTGCCTGCCTGCCTGCCTTCCTGATCTCCACTAACCACTCTGCCTACTGGCCTGCTCACCCCCAACTGTCCTCCCACCTCCCAACCACGCTGCCCTTCTCGCCCCCAGCTATCGAACAGGGAGAGACGGATGGATACTAAGGCATCCTCCTAAAGGGCCAACACACAAATTTCCCTGTGCTCTGCCAAAGGGAGGGTGAAGTGCACTGGAGCTGTGAGGGAAGAAGCCAGGACTAGGGACTCAGCGGATACAGCTCAGAAGATAGACACCCATGACTCCTGGGAGGAGTCATTCCCTCATGCAGAGGAGGACATCTTTCCCACACAGACATTTGCCTGTCTGGGAATAGGACAGTTGACACACCCGATTGTAAAAATCTTTGCTCTGAGGCAACTTAAGAGATTAAGAATGACAATTGGTCTCCAGTAGAATCCACTGCCCCACCATGTTGAAAAGAATCTATTGCCTGAGGATGACTGCGTACAGGGGCAATTCAAGTCAGAAGCCTACAAGTGTGTAGCCAGAGGTGGTCTCCTGAGGCTTTGAGTCTTTGCCTGACCTAATTAGTCAGAAACAGCATTTAACACTGTCCTGCATGACAGGCTGAGAGGTGTAGAGCAGCGGTTCTCAACCTGTGGGTCGAGACCCCTTTGGCGGTCGGACAACACTTTCACAGGGGTTGCCTAAGACCAATCTGCATATCAGATATTTACATTATGATTCATACCATTAGCAACATTACAGTTATGAAGTAGCAACGAAAATAATTTTATGATTGGGTCACAACATGAGGAAGTGTATTTAAAGGGCCAGAAGATTAAGAACCACTGATAGAGGATCTACATAACTCATCATCACAAACTCAAACAGAAAGCCAAAGTAGCAAACAAACAAAAAACACCAAAATGAAAGAACTAGAGAATTCTCAGAAGAGAAAAATGAAGTAGAGATAAGAAATTTATCTGAATCAGAGTTCAGAGCATTCATGGTAAAAATGCTCAATAGCATGAAAAAAAATATGGTAGCTATGAAAAAAGAAAAGTTCTAGATAAAAAATATGACATAACACTAGTAAAGAACACATTGGAAGAAATACACAGCATATTTGGGAAGCTGAGGATCAAATCAGTGAATTGTTAGTCAGAGAGAAAATATCACTCAATTAGGAAAACCAGACAAAAAAAAAACAATTAATAAACAAGAGGACAGGTTAAAGGAACTGTGAGACTACCGGAAATGTAACAATATTAGAGTAATGGGTGTGCCCAAAGAGGCAGAAAGGGAGAAAGGTATAGAGAAGGTGTTTGAAGAAACAATGGCAGAACACTTCCCTAACTTCTTAAAGGAAAATGTCACACAAGTGCAGGAACCACAGAGAACCACAAACAAGAAGAACTCAAACGGGCCCATTCCAGACGCATAATAATTAAAGTGCCAAAAATTAAAGAAAAAGAGATAATTGTCAAGTCAGCAAGAGAAAAGAAATGTGTTTCCTACAATAAAGTTCCAATGAGGGCTGACACCTGGTTTCTCATCAGAAACTCTACAGGCCAGAAGGGAATGACATGAAGTACTTAAGGTAATGGAATCAAGGATCTGAGACTAAGATTACTATATCCAATAAGGCCATCATTTAAAATAGATGTTTAAAGAAAGAGCTTCCCAGACAAAGAATGGCTCAAGAATACAACACCACAAAGCCAGAATTACAAGAAATCCTAAAGGGACTGCTGTAATGAGAAGAAGAAATGAGAGGGAAACCTAGGCATACAGAATTAAAATGGCAATAATTCAGTATCTATCAATAATAACCCTTAAAGTAAATGGACTAAATGCTCCAATCAAAAGGTGTAGGGTTGCAGAATGGATTCAAAAATATGACTGAACGATATGCTGTCAACAAGAGACCCACCTCAAAACAAAAGACTCACACAGAATGAGAGTGAATTTTGCATGCAAATGGAAAAGAAAAGAAAAGCTAGACTAGAAATAAACATATTGACAAAACAGACTGTAACATGAAGGCCATCACAGGGGACAACAATCCTAAACAACTCACTAGATCAGACAAACTTAATCGACATCTTCAGAACAGTTCACCCCAAAGATACAGAATATACATTCTACTTAAGTGTTCATGGGAGATTTTCAAAGATAGACCACTTGAGACACAAGCAAAGTCTCTTCAAATTAAACAAGATGGAAGTCATATCAGGCATCTTCTCTGATTACAAAGGCATACTACTATATAATAAAGAGGTAATATGCAAATTATTCCTCACGCCCTGACAAGATGGCTGCCTATGACCTGGCTGTCAGGGGGTTTAGTGAGGGACAACCAAATGACTGAACAAGCAGGCTACATGGGGAGACCAGACTGGTGGGGGGGTTAATGAGCCATGACCAAACGATTGGACAGCAGGCTACATGGGGCGACCAGGCCAGTTGTGTCTTGGTGAGGGAAAACCAAACAACTGAACAGCAAGTTGTGTGGGGCAATCAGGCCTGCGGGTATATGAGGGGCAACCAGGCAGACAAGCGGGACGGTAGAATGAAACCAGCCCAGTAGGGGAGCAGTTGAATGTGCCAAGGCCAGCGGGTGATGGGGCAGTAAGAGGTGACCAAACTGGCAAGGGGGAGAGTTAGGGGTGTCCAGTCTGGCAGGCATTTAATTGGGGGCGATTAGGCCAGCAGTGTGTGTGTGTGTGTGGGGGGGGGCACTGAAAGGTGACTAGGCTGGTGAAGGAGCAGTTTTCAGCGACCAGGCTAGTAGGTAGGGGGGAGTTGGAGGTGACCTGGTTGACTTCAGGGCAGTTAGGGGAGACCAGGCCAGCTGGTGAGGCAGATAGGGGTGATTAGAGCAGCAAATAGAGGCAGTGAGGGTCAATCAGGCTGTAGGTGCGGGGCGGGGGGGGGGGGCAGTTAGAGGTGACCAGGCAGGCAGACAGGCACTTCAGCAGTTAGGAGCCAGCAGTCCCGGATTGGAGAGGGTATAAGCTGGTCTGAAGAAACACCACCACCCCTCATGGAAGAATTTTGTGCACCGGAACTCTAATATTAGATATAACCTACAATAAAAATTAACAAAAATTCAAATACTTGCAGGCTAAATAATACGTTATTAAACAATGTTTGTGTTATCAAAAACATCAAAAAAGAAATGAAAAACATCCTGGAAAGAAATGACAATGAAAACACAACAATTCAAATTGAATGGTATATACTGAAAGCAGTTCTGAGAGAGAAGTTCATAGCATTACAGACACACACACAAAAAAAAACAAAACAAAAAACAAAAAAACAAAAAATAACTGGTAATAAATTATCTAACTCTACAACTTAAAGAATTAGAAAGAGAGCAACAAGAAAAGCCCAGACTGAGCAGAAGGAAGGAAATGGTAAAAATCACAGCAGAATTAAATAACATAGAAACCAAAAACAAAAACAAACAAGCAAACAAAAATCACTACAAAATATCAATAAAATCAAGAGCTGGTTCTTTGAAAGGATAAATGTGATTGATGAACTTCTTCCAGGCTCACCAGGAAGCACAGAGGACCCAAATCAACAATCATAAATGAAAGAGGCAAAATAACAACTGACCCCAAAGAAATAAAAAGGGTTGTAAAAATACTATTCCAACAAACTGGTCACCTAGAACAAGTGGATGTATTCCTAGAAAAGTACAACCTTCTGAAACTCAATGAAGAAGAATAAAAAAGTCTGAGTAGATGGATAAACAGAAGGTAATTGAAGCAGTCATTGAAAAACTTCCAGCAACCAAAGCCTTGGGCCAGACAGCTTCACAGGAGGTTTGACAAAACATTCAAACTAAAACCTTTCCTCCTCACATTATTCCAAAAAATTCAAGAGGAAGGAACAATTCCGAGCAATTTCTAGAAGCCAGCATTACCCTAATCCCAAAGCAGATGTAGATACTACAAAGAAAGAGAATTACAACCCAATGTATCTCTGATGAACATAGACTCTAAAATCCTCAACAAAATCCTAGCAAATCAGAACCAGCATTGCATCAGAAAGATCATACACCATGAGCACATGGATTTATTCTGGGCATGAAATGATGGTGCACCATGCTCAAATCAATACACATGATACATCAAATTGAGAGAGAAAAATAAAAAAAATTGAGAGATAAAATTCAGATAATCATATAAATTGATGAAGAAAAAGAATTTGACAAAACCCAACACACTTTTTGGTAAAAACTCTCAGCAAACTGGGACTCGAGGGATCATACCTCAACATAATACAAGCCTTATATGACAAACATACAGCCAACACCATACTCAAAAGGCAAAAAAAAAAAAAAAACAAGTCACCCAAGAACAGGAACAAAACAGGGATGCCCACTGTCACCACTCCTGTTTGAGTGAGTACTAGAAATGCTACCATATCAATCAGGCTGCTTGTGGCATGACCAAATTGAGGGATGACCAAAGGACTGGTTTGGGGCCGGGCCGGCCAGACTGCACCCATGCACAAATTTGAGCACTAGGCCTCTGGTAGAAAATAACTGCCCAATAAATGGGGATTTTGTCTTATTCATAATCATTATGCAGCATAGTGTGTAGGCTACTAAATATCACTTGAAAGAAGACACTTAGGAATATTGTGTACACAAACTACATTTTCTACTGCTTAGCACTTGAGAAACAACATCAACTATTTTTCATAAATCAAATAAATGGACTTCTGAACTCAAGAAAAATCATGAGATGGAACTGGAGAGCATTATGCTAAGTGAAATAAGCCCATCAATAAAGGAAAAATACCACATGATCTCACTCATTCATGGATAATAGAGACCATTATAAACTTTTGAACAGTAATAGATACAGAGCAGAGCTGCCTCAAACAGGTTGTCAAACTGCAGCTCGAAAGCAGGGGAGGGTTGGGGGCAGGAGGGAGGGAGGTAAGAGATCAACTGAAGGACTTGTATGCATGCATATAAGCATAACGAATAGACATAAGACACTGGAGGTTAGGGGAGGTCAGGGGATTGTCAAAGGCAGGTGGGGGCGGGGGGGAAGGACACATATGTAGTACCCTTTGTAATACTTTAAGCAATAAAAAAATTAAAAAAAGAATCATTGGAAAAAAGAAAGAATGATCAAGTAATTTGCTCTATCAAAAAAAAAAAAAGACAGAAAAATCATGATACAAATCCAAATCTTGGCTGTCGACAAATCCTAAAAGATAAATGCAAAGTAAAAGGATCAATAGGTATTGAACTCCTTCAGTGTTCCATAAAACAAGTTCTTCATTTAATAAATGAATTAGCTAATGTAGCAGAATACAAAATTAACACCCAGAAATCTATGGCTTTTTGATACACCAATAAAGAATTCACAGAAAAAGAAACAAACAAAAACAACAATCCCACTTACAATTGCAACAAAAAAAATGAAGATACCTAGGAATAAACTTAACTTAATAAGTAAAAGATCTGTACACTGAAAACTACAGGACATTGAAAAAAGAGGTAGAGGAAGACATAAACAAATGAAGAATATACCAAGTTCATGTAATAGTAGATTAAATCTCATTAAAATGGCCATGCTACCCAAAGCATTCTACAGATTTACTGTAATCCCAATTAAAATACCAATGACATATTTCTCAACCTAGAAGAAAGTCTCCAGAAATTCATATTCAATAAAAAATAAAAAGACCCGCAATAGTCCCCATAATCTTAAGATGAAGAACAATGTTGGCCGTTCACAATTGCGGATGTCAAATTATATTTCAAAGCCAGTGTTCTCAAGCTCGCTGGAACTGGCACAAGAACAGACGTGTACTAGTAGACCAATGGAACACACCTGAGAACATAGAAATAGACCTGAGCCTTTATGCCCAATTAATATTTGACAAAGGAGGCAAGAGCATACAATGGAGTCAAGACTGTCTTTTCAATACAGGAGGTTGGAGAAATTGGATAGATACATGCAAAATAATGAAACGAGACCACCGCCTCACACCATAGAGGAAAATAAACACAAAATGGACAAAGGACTTAATTGTAAGAGGGAAAACATTAAAAACTTGGAAGGATCCACAGGCAGAAAAATATGAGACATATTTCAAGAAGCTCTTTACCAATATAACTCCTAGGGTAATAGAAAATATGAAGAAAAGAAACAAATGGGACGACATCAAAATAAAAATCTTCTGCAGAGAAAAAGAAACCATTAGCAACACACAAACACAAAAAAAAAAACACGCACAAAAAAACCAAAAAAAAAAAAAAACCCCAAACAAACCAAAACAAGAAAGCCCATGGCTTGGGAGAACATATTTTCCTATGTTATATCCAATAAGGGCCTAATCTCCAAAATTTATAGGGAACTCAGCCATCTAAAAAAAAAAGGAAGATAAACAATGCAATCAAATAATGGACTTAAATAGATACTTTTGAAAAGTGCACATACAGAAGGCCAAGAGACATAAGAAAACATGCTAAAAATCCTTATTCTTCCTAGAGATGCAAATCAAAATAACAATGAGATACCATCTCACACTGGTAAGAATGGCTATCATCAACAAATCAACAAACAACAAAAGCTGAGGAGGATGTGGAGTAAAAGGAACCCACTTGCACTGCTCATGGGAATGCAGTCTGGTAAAGCCATGTGGAGAACAGTATGGAGTTTCCTCAAAAAATTAAAAAGCAACTGCCATTTGATCCAGTACTCCCACTACTAGGGGTCTTTCCCAAGAAATTAGAAACACCAATCATAAAGCATATATGCACCCATATGTTCATAGCAGCACAATTTACAATAGCTAAGATTCGGAAACAGACTATGTGCCCATCAGCAGATAAATGGATTAAAAATGGTGGGGTACATCTACACAACAGAATACTACACTGCTGTAAAAAGGAAAGAACTCTTCCCTTTCCAAAAAGCATGGAAGGACATGGACAGCATTATGGTAAGTGGAATAATCTAGGCAGAGAAAGAAAAAATATTGCATTACCTCACTCATTTGTGGAATATAATGAACAACAGAAACTGACCAACACAAATAGATCCAGAGACACAGAAGTATGGGACTGACTGTCAAAATTCAGAGGGAAGGCAGGAGGCTAGGGGAGGTAAGAAATCAACCAAAGGACTTGTATGCAGGCAAATAAGCATAACCAAGGAACACAGACACTAGGGAGGTGAGGGCATGTGACGAGGGTGGGAGTGGCCAGGGAGAGCATAATGTGGGGAGAAGGAGACATATATAATACTATATGTAATACTTGAAACAATAAAGAATATAAAAAGATGAGTTCCTAGAAATATACCTTTAACTATAGTACTTGGCTAACATACTGAAATTCCTCAATCTCCCAATAACTTCATGATAGTTGATCTTTTAGCCAAATCAATGTAACTTGAGTAAACATAGCTCAGGTCATTGTAATTGCTCCACATAAACTGTTTGGATGTCTGGACCTATTTTTGGAAACAAATCTGAAGTCACATATTCCACCAAGATGCCTGGCACTGATGGGCAGCGAACAAACTAAACAGCCACTGGACACAGTTCCCACCTTAAGGAATCACTTGATTTTTCTGGTTCCAAAAAGTTTTCCACATATTAATACACCATGGCCTACTTTCTGACATTTGAGATTCAACAAACATCCCTTGATCCCGTTAATTTTATGAATAGAAACACTATCTCCTACCAATACCACTTCTAAAAATAATTACCCCCTATATTTTTCCTCTTATCTTTTTTGTGCATGATTGTACTTATTTACATTTCCTTGCATGTTTGTTATTTTTCATAGAAAATGAGTGTCCAATAAGTAGGGATTTTGTCTTATTCAGAATCATTGTGTAGGCTACAAAACATCACTTGAAAGAAGACACTTAGAAATAATATCTACACAAACTACATTTCTTCTGCTTAGAAACTAGGGAAACAACATCAACCATTCTTCATAAATCAAATAAATGGACTTCTGAACTCAAGAAAAATCATGAGACAAATCCCACTCTTGGCTGTTGACAAACCCTAAAAGATAAAGGTAAAGTCAAAGGGTCAATATGTACCGACCCCCTTCAATGTATCATAAAACAGGCTCTCCAAATAAAGGACAGGACATAGTGAGTTATGTACTAAAAGTCATTGAAGATCAACAACTTAATATATGGTATAACGAGTATACACACAAATTAACTTAAATATAAGATCAAAAGTGTAGCCAAAGCACAAACTTGGTTATTGACATAGAAATCTGCATATGTTACCTTGTCCCAGGGAAGAGTGATTCTTAATAAATCCAAAAGAACGTAGCTTAAAGTAATGGTATAATATGTTGGAAATATCTCAAAATATAACAGAACCAAAGAAAATATGTACCCCAAACTATCGTAAGTGTTTCCCTCCACGTCCTGCATGGTTCAGGGTTCGGGTCTGGAAGAGGAGCTGCACAACAAATGAAAAAGAAAAGACACGAGATAATTTGGGAATATTGGGGGACCAGGCGAGCAAGTCCAACTCAAGAGGAAGGACTTCCACTGTGCTCAGGCCTCACCAAACGTTTTATAGTGAGAGGTAAACAAGGTAGTGGTTACCAAAATTACACTTTTCATGTGAGTTTCACTTGTTTACACTGTGGTTATACTTCTTTCACTTCCTCAGCCCATTAGATTCCCAGATAAGATCTAGGGAGTGTTATAAGGTCAAGCCTAATTATGCTAAGAGGACTGTGCCCTCTAAGCTAGGACTTGCTTGTGACTTTGCCAGCAGGTCAGTCCAAGGCTTAACCCTATATGAGTTTCCCACACCAAACGATGCCCAAATAGTGTGACTTTCAGGGTAATATTAAGGAATACTTGTGCAATGAGCACCGACAACTTTGAAGGATATGGGACATACTTACATTGGCTAGACTTTAAGATTAAAGAGAAATAAGACTATTTCCCTCACTAGTACATTAAAGACTCATTGAAAGGAACTCTTATCCACTACTTTAAAATAAATCAGGATATATGTATTTTACAAAAATCAGTCTTGTTGCATGATTCAAAAATAATTAACCAGAGAAAAGTTAGTTAGGGGCGGGAAGGTCAATTAGTTATGGCACACCCAATGTCCTAACTCACATCAGTTCCTGACTTGAAGAACTAAATACCTGGCCCACCTGCTGTGACTCTGTGATGGTTGACCATCCAATTGTGAGCCTGGAGGTCATTGTCCTATTCCTGGTCAAAGAACAAGCCCAAGCCCCTTGCTCAATCCCCAGTGGGGGACAAGGAGATGGCAGCCGTTCAGTGATTCTCTCTCATCATTCATGTTTTTTTTCTCTCTCCCTCTCCCTTGCTCTATGAAATCAATACAAATACTTTTTAAAAAAGGTATACCAACTTGAGGGTAAAGGGACTACACATACCATATTTTCAAGACCCTTTTTTAATGCTATGGAAATGTTAGCATCAATTGTATTAGCTTCTTACCAACAGTGACCTGATTTCTGCTGATATTATATGTCTGGGATGCGCAGGCTGTTCTAAATTACAAAGTGCTTTGAAGGCTTAAAGCCCGATTCCATTTGTATTCATATCCTAAGTAACTAAGCTTAATGTACTATTTTGCTACACAAAACGGACATTTCAACATCCTTCCAACCCCACAGTCCAGCACTTTTGTGAAAAAAAAAAAAAGAAAAGGATAGTGATGGCTAAATAATCATGGCTCATATGGCATTATCAAACTTTAAAAACAAGAAGACGGAAACCTGGAAATACTATTACTTGAACCACAGTGCTAGAATTTTATTAAAAGACTAAACATATGTCTGTGTGTATATCATCTCTTAGCACCCATCCATTCACTGTCTTGCATACATCATCTCTTCACCCATTATCTGTCCTGGGTGCCAACCACCATGCATCACCCACCTGCCATCCTCTGTCATGCCTCGTCTACCTCTCCCTCGTCAGTTGTTAAGATTAGTAATCCTGAGCCACTTTGTGGGTGCTGTGAGTTTCCCTTTTCACCCGGGCATCACAGTCCTCCATTTTAGACCGTCTACTTTTCCCCTCCCAGGGGCTGTAGAAAGGGTTAAAGAGAATAAAACAGGGGAGAGAAAACCTTATTTTGCTTAGCAGATATCTTGCAGCAAGCTTGCAGCCTTGTGCACAGCATAGCCCAGATAACCAGAAGACACCTGGCATGGGAGGAACCAAGGACAGACCAGACCCTCATGTCAGCAGAGCGGCTTGCAGCCAGCAAAATAAATAAAAACTCTCTCTCTGCTCTCATGACTGATGACTTTCTCTGTCTCAACCCACCAGCACCCAGGTGTCCAGAATAAAATCTCTTTTCATACATCTTCTACCCCCAGACGTTCCACCTCACACAGGAACAGCACTCATGGACAAGATGAGGGTGTGCCTTTCAGCAGAGGACCCCCTACCAACAGCCATATCCTGGCAGAATCCCTGTCTGGCACAGAGGACATCCGTTTCCCAGTACCTTCGGAGCTTAAGCACAAGCAGAGGGCCCACAGGAGGAATATCACAGCCACCTGCATGTGGTGGTGAGAGGAGGCCACTGGGCCCAAGCCTCCAAGACATCCCAGGGCATGGTGTTTTCCCAGTCTCAGGGGGGCTGTTGCTCTGAAGCTCCTGGCAGGGTGGTGCTGCAATGTCAGTTCCTGTTGCTACATACTTTGACCCTCAGTCTGGGGCAGGGAAGGGCCTGGCATGGTGAATATGAAAGATGACCATCATGCCTGCAGGAGGGATAAGCAAGGAGCAGAGGAACAGTAGAAAGCTGGGGGCCTCCTTGTTATTGCAGAAGCAGTGAGCAGATCTCCCTTTATTAAAGTCAACACCTCCACTCTGAAAACTAAAACTGGGGCTCTGTACCATGAGGACCTCCTCAGGCAGGAAGCTGGGTCTCCAGCCCCTTTCAAGCCACTTCTCAGCTCTACACCTGTGTTGTGGCCCTGCAGCCTCTCAATCTCTTTTCCCCTGAGACATTGGTGCATTGGGATTTTCTGTCACTTTTAGGCGCCTGGAGAATTTTTCAATGGTGGTTTTATTATATTTAAGCGGCATGATGTATATGTGTGTTTTGTTTTTGCTAATCCACATTACAGGAACTTTTCCACTGTTGGCCTATTTCAACATGAGGGGGGAAGGGGAGGGGTAGTGGGAGGGGAAGGAGAGGGGGAGAGGGAGAGGGAAAATGGGAGGAGGAGGGAGGAGAGGGAGAGGGAGAGGGCAAGGGAGAAGGAGAGGGAGAGAGAGAAGGAGAAGGAGAGGAAGGGGGGAGGAAATGAGAGGGAGAGGGAAGGAACCATCCATTGGTTAACTACAAGCCAGGAACATTCCCTTGACCTGGAATGAAATCTGGGATCCCGCAGTGCCAAGGCTGGTGCTCAACCGACTTAGGCACAGCAGCCAAGAGATAATTTAACACTTTTAATCAGAAGGAGCATTGGACAGCGTGAACCATAGAAATAATATGAAGGTCAGAATTTCAGCCCATTTCCAGAGAATGTGCCTTCATATTCATTCATAATCTATTATTTAAGTTAAAACATTATTCTTCAGCTGTATTTTAAATAAATGTAAGGTCCCTTGTCTACCTCAGCCTCATTGATACCTTTTTAGCTCAGGCAGATAAAAGCATAGGTGTTCAAAATAGTTAAGACTTTACTAGTGTCATGTCATACTGACATAAAATTATACATAAAGAGGTTCAAGTATTGTTATTTGGTCACTTACTTTACAGGAGGCTCAGTTGGAGCACCACCTGCACGAGGGCCCCCTCTGACTTATGGTGGTCCAGTCCCTGTGATGATTATTACAGCCACACAGGAGATGGGTATGATGGGGGCACGGCAATTACTGCAACAGCCGATGGGACACCCCTGTGAGAGGTTCTGAGTGTGGTGCTGGTGGTGATCACAGGATACACCATGTACACAAGAGAGAGTGAATCATGCAGTACAGTAGCTCACCTGATTGGGCACTCGGGGAGTCAGGGGGGAAGCCCCTGTGACAGAAGAATTAGACACTGAAATTAAAAATGATCAGGTACAGACAACATTTTATTGTAAAGAATTTGGCTTCTGTTATTTAAGAATGACAAAAAGCAAATGGTAGATTTGGGGGAAGCATCAAGAATTGTAGGTACCCTTATGAAATTTCAGGATTGGAGGCAAGGTTTGAATTATTCAAGGTTATTTCATAAGTGCTGATTTAAATTACAATATACTTAAATATTTAACTTTTACATATTGTATTGTTAAAATATTCAGAATATAAGCACAAGCAAAAGACCAACAGAGGGAAGACACTGGGAGTGGGAGACAAGAACAAGAGACTAGAAATAGAGGAAGCCCGGGGGAGGTCAGTAGAAAAAAGAAAGACACATATATTACCTTTGTAAAACCTTAAACACTAACATTACCAAAAATTTTCAGAAGAAAGTGTTCTGCAACATGGTACTTCTTGTCTGGTTTTACTACAAACACATAAAAGCAATCTGTTTGGATGGTGAGTTATATTCACGGCCCTAAATTTCCCAGGGTGTCTATGACCATATGTGCATAAAGTCTATGAAGTGAACTGCATACAAAATGAAGCAGTGTGTTATTTCGTCATGGCATGCTGCCCTGTTTTCCAGTTAGGGAGGGTAAACAAATGAGGTATTCTCCTTGGAAAACCTAAATGGATAAACGGATTGAAGAACCTCTGACAAGGCTGCAAAACAAGGATTCCTCCAGCTCTGTGGCCCACACTTTGCCCCCTAAGATACTGATAAGGAGCAGGCCTATCCCACAGGCCCCAGGAGGAAGAGGAGACCTTGGGGAAATAGGAGATGGTGGTGAGCAGCAACAGAGCAATGCGGCGTGGCAGCACAGCAGCCTAGGCCTCAGCATGAGGAAGATCCGCAGACACCTGTGGAAAGGAGTATAGGAAGAACATGTCATGCCAGCCCCTGTTGAGAGGTATGTGGCAAGGCCTGAAGGTGCTGTGAGCAGCCTAGAGGGAGAGTTCAGAGGAGTGGCTCAAGGAATCTGCTTTGACTCTGAGTTACAGTGGACATGCATACTCCCTCCTCCTGCCTAAGCGCCCCTGCCTGAGCTGGAATTGCACTGGCTTTGTTGTACTGGTAGTTAGTGTCTCAGGCACATACCCTAGTGCCCTGTTGTTACAGGCTGTTTCCCTCCCAGCATCCAGGTGTCCCCGTGAGAGAGAAGTAATGGCCCAGGAACCTGGCAGCACACCAGGGGAGAGCCCAGGCAGCCCCTCCTCACCCGTCCTGTCCGCTCACTGGGGGCCATCATCCTCTCATAATACTTCAGGGGATTGAGCCACAGGTCCTGATGACCTGGTAGAGCAAACAGAGCTTGGTCAGGAGAGCAAAGGGACCCAAACAGAAACCCAAGCAGCAGGCGGACACAGGAAGCTGCATGCTGGCATGGCCAGTGACATCCCACCTCAGCAATCCTGCCAGATGCTGGCACACTGTGGTCAGAGAACCAGTAGAAGAAGCTGGCGCTGCTGTCCTGGAGCCTGTGGCTGTAGACTTCTCGTTCACAATGCTGGTACCACTGAATGGGAGTGGCACAGGACACCCTGTATCCTGCAGGAGATGGGTATGTGAAGCTGGGCACATCGCCTTCCATCCCTGCCCACCACCAGCTGCAGCCCATGCAGGAAGCCTCCTCTTACCTGTGAGGGTGATGAGATACTCCTTCACAATCACATGGTTGTGGAAGTAGGGGTTGCTGCGGAAGTACAGGCTAATGGTGCAGCAACCCCAGGGATGCCTGACTTCCCTCACCTGCAGAAAGAAAGTGGATCCAGGGAGTGAAATCGCAGCCTAGTCCTCCTGCCTGTAGCTGTTTTCAGGGACAGGCTATTTCCCCACCTGCTCTCCACCATTCCGTGGAGCCGGTGCACTTACCTTCAAATCGATCATACGGCCGAGCATATTTTCATCTTGGACGCTGATCATGGCCAAAAACTCTGGGTGGTTAACAAACTGCTTTGGGTCAAGGACTCTGCACACTGGTAGCTGGGCATGGACCAGCTAGAAAGAGCATCCTGGCCTGGCCTCTCCTTCCCTTGAGGCCACTCCTTCTCCATAAACGTCAGCAAGGGGCACAGCACCACTCTGTTTCCTGACAACCCTGATGCCCACTGGATTGTTTTGTGCTGAGGGCTTGACAGGTTACACATCACCCATTCCTGCTTCTGACTGAGGAATTGGACATAGAGACGGCCTGTAAGGCAGCATTAGTTAGTCCCAGAAGAGCCCGTGCAACACAGCCCTGTCTGTGGGCATCAGCCCCTGGTGTATGCGTGTCTCTGCCTTGGAGCTCTGCCCCTGGACAGCCTGGTAATGCTTCTATGGTGCCTGTACAAGACAGAGGGTGTCTCCAGGATCCTGGGCCAGACCGCGGCGCACTGCCCCTAGATTGTCCTCAATGTTCTTTTCTAGGGGAACCATCCCCGCTTACAACGTTCTCCTGCACTGTCCCATGCTCCTTGTGATCCTGCTCCTCTACCCTCAAGGATACAGCTGTGAGCCAGAACCCAGGGATGCGCCGGATATTGAGGCTTCTCCGTTTGAAATAGGGCTTGAGCCTCTGCCGAGTCCTGCACCTGAGCCGAGAGAAGGCCCTGCTGGCTTGCTGGTTCACGGGCTCCATCTCTAATTGAAGGAACTGGAGCACCTCCAGAGGGGACCAGGTGACTTGGCCCGGGGTCCTGACTGGGCCTGCTCCTGATGCACTGGCTCCTCTTCTTCTGGTTTTGCTTTGGCCTTGGACTGAGGCTCCACCTCTCCCACCTGTTCCACTGCCTCCATGGTGCACTTCCCCTCCCCCTGCAGCACAAACTGCTCCCCTGCAATTAATTGCTCCTCCATCCACCCCTCCTCCTGGTGGTCACTCCCTTGCGGGTCACCTGGATCCTGTGCCTCCAGCTCAGCTCTTCACTCACCACCTCCTCCTGCCTCCCCACATGCAGATCTGGGAAAACCTCCACCCCTGCTGACATTGCCTCCCATGGCACCACCTGCAGAAGGCCCTCTGTCCACAGGACAAACTGAGCCTGTGCCTGCAACTCCTCTCCCAGGCCCTCCTTGTCTTCCCCTTGCTCCTCACTCTGGGTTCCCTGCTGCACCTCACACTCCTCTCCCTGAACACACTGCTCTGCAGCCACCCAGTCCTCCCCTCTCTTGCACGCAAGATCAAGCCCAACATCCTGGCCTGTGTCCAACCTCAGCTCCAGGGTCTCAGCCTCCCCGACTTGCAGGAAGTTCTCCCACTCAAGCCCCAAAGCTGCCCTCTGAACCTCCTGTGCCCTTGTGTCCTGTGTATCAACACTTTCCTGCACCGAGGTGAAGCTAAAAGCCTTCTGGGCCATTCTGCTTGCCCTGTCCTTCCTGGTGCAAAGGCCCTGGGGTGCACTGCGAATCCTCAAGCGCCCTGCAGCTGAAGGCCCCCTAGTGATACTGAGGGGAAGCGCGCTGCCCCCAGGAGCCCCTCAGTCTCCCAACACAGCCTGACTCTGGATGCCTCCTGGCTCTGAGAGTGGTGCTGTGAAGGAGCAGGTGGTGCAGAGCCTGCTGAGTCCAGGCAAGGTGCTTGCTCACTGGTGCATGCAACCAGGCCCTGGTGTGCTGAGAAGGTGCACACTGGGCTCATGCACAGGCGCTGGTCATGTGAGCATATGGTACAGAAGGCACCTGGCCAGGCCCAGCCTGCTGTTTCTGGGTGGGCTCCTCAAAAGCCTCCTCCAATCACGGACAGGGCTGTGGGTGTCACCCTGCACAGCCCCGTCCCTCACTCAAAGCTCTGGTGTAAGTAGATGGTAGACTCAGAGGTATCCTATTTTCTCTTCATTAGCCAGAAAACGGAAATTTTGAAAGCTTAGAATCTTGACCTGACTGAAAAGAAGGAAGAAATGGTGGAAGTTGAAAATGACTTCAGGTTATCTCACTGTGCAGAATAAAGTCAAACACTGCTGCAGTTAAATATTTTACCCGTTGGTCTCCCCACTTGAACTACAATAATAATGTGCTTTCCGTTGATATTTACTGCTGTGTTGCTGACAATTACCTGGAAGAGAAGTTAAGGTGATTCAATGGGTTGGAAAAAGTAAGCTAAATCAGAAAGCAGGTCTAGTTAAGCAAGTTTATGCTCTATCTATCTATCTAAATACACACACACACACACACACACACACACACACACACACATATATTTATATGGCTAAGGTGACTCGTGCATGTGCCATACATATGAAGCTCTTGCTGGCGCCAATTGCACGCATGTGTTTCAAACTGTCATTGTCAATCTGAATTTGTTTGACAATGCTATTATAGAGAAAGGGAAAATAGCAGTATTAAAATATTTCTTCTAATTAATTTCCTTTCAATGTGCACAAATCCATGCACCTGGCCACTGGAATTCTAATAGTGGCAAGATAGCATCCGTGAATACTAATATACTATTGGGCCAGGACATGCCAAATTGGTCACACATATCTATATATATATAAAAGCGTTAGCGACATTATGAGTGGTTGGTACGATGCACACTGACCACCAGGACGCAGACGCTCAACACAGGAGCTTCCCCCTGGTGGTCAAAGCTCTCCCACAGCGACAGCATCACTCAGCCAGAAGGTGGGCTAAAGGCTGGAAAGTGCAGCTGTGACAGCAAGAGCCTCTGCTGCCTATGTGACAAGGCTACGAAGCAGTAGTGGCAGGTGGAGTGGGGGTTGGATGAGCGGGAACACAGCACCTGGCTCCAGCTTGGGCTCCTGCCCGGCTGCCTGCCGTTTTGTGCACTGCTACATCCCTCAGGAGGTGTCAGACCTAAACTGGCAGTCCCACATCTCCCAAGGGTTCCCAGATTGGGTAAGGGCGCAGGCCAGGCTGTGGGACGCCACCAGTGCTTAAATTTCGTTCACCGGGCCTCTAGTCATTTTATTATTTATCACCGATTTAGCATGGTTCTCTTCTAATGCTGAATAATTTAAAGTTATAACCTGAATTTTGGTAATAATGGCCATATAGATTTTACTGCTCTTTAGCGGTATTATTTAATGCCTTATATGAAGGGCACTAATCTCCTTCAAAATATAAGAACTATTACATCTCCCACAAAAAGTACTATGTTTCAGTGCTAATTCTTTCCACTAATGCTCCTAAATGAGACTTTCACTAATTTTCTTTGCTCACTAGCCTATCCAAAATTGAAATGGGCAGGCTGCTTGTCTATATTCAAGTGCAGAGACATATTCTTCTTAACTACACTGATGCTATCAATACTTTCAATTTTACAACATAATTTATAGTGAGGGTCTCTATGTTAGACTTTAAAACATCTCTTTACTAATATGAATAAGTCACTTTTACCTTATTTCTTCACAGATATGTGCACGCTCTGATTTAGCAATTTTCAATTCCTGACTCTTTCAAGTGTCCCTTTCCACCCTTCTTTTCATTAAAAACAGACCATCTGAATCCACACTGATCACTTTTCAGCCTGTTGTGATAATGCAGACATTCCTTGGGTTACGTTGGACTCGAAGTACATAAGTTTTGTGGTTATGTAGCCATTCCCCATTTATTTATTAAAAAAAAGTTTGATCATTTCTATGTATGTACATATGTGCTTTATGTTTTCTTATTATTCATTTACCACAAGTAAAGGTCAGGAATTGTTATCTTACTTTTAATTTTAATTTTTATTTTTTTACTGTTTCACGGCATTACTGCTATGTATGTGTGCTCCATGTGAATGACATACGTGCTTATGTAGGTGGGTTCTGACTTACGCGAATATCGCATTACATCCCACTGAAGGAACGTGTCAACAATGTAATGCGAGGAACTACTGTACTTCTATCCTGTTGATTAAGATGTAGTTATTTAGTCTCCATATTTCTTCAATACGTATATGATTGTTGGAAGTACAAATTATATCTTTATATATTTATGTGTTTCTTAGAATTTTCATTCAATACAAATAAATGCCTTGTCCTTATAAAAAGATCTGGCCTTATAATTGAATGGCCTAATACTTTTTAGAATAGGGCACCATTTCCAAAGTATTCTCAGAAGAACATGGCTTGAAATCCAGGGTGTATCCTTTAACACTCTATGGGAAACAAGAGCCTTAGTTGAGCTCCATCATGATCCAAACAGAAACAGAAACAGTAAGAGACATGGCAGGTTTCTGTTACTATATGCCTACTGAGCATGCCTCAATGCACATTTCCTTATGGTGCTATTGATCAGAATGTGCACTCACAGGACATTAGGGCCTTCATGCACAACTCCATCCTGAAACCACATGAAAGAGAAGCCAATTGGACAAGAATGTTAGCAGGGACTTTACAATGCAGAGGGATTATGAAGAAGATTGAAAAAGGTGGCAGAACCCTAGCCAGTTTGGAACAGTGGACAAATCACTGGCCTTCAGACTGAAGGGCCTAGATTTGATTCAGGTCAAGGGCACTTGCCTGGGTGTGGGCTCAATCTCCAGTCTGGGGCATACAGGAGGAACTGATCAATGATTCTCTCTGATCATTGTTGTTTCTAACTCTCACTAGCTCTCCTTTTCTCTCTGAGATAAATAAAAATATATTTAAAAGAATGGTGGCAGAATAAGTGGATGATGCGGGGGCATGCTCCCAGGAACAAACTGATATTCCAACAAAAATACAGAACAACTTCCTGAATAATCAATGGAAAACTCACAGGAGAGAACCCTGACACCCGAGGATCGAAGGTGGAGGCCACTTAGACACTGGTAGGAGGAGAGGAGGCTTGAAGGCCTGGTATCCACAGACAACAACTGAAGTCCCGGAGAGATATCTCAGCTGTGGAGGACTGCCACTGAGAACTCTGGGTCTAATCCCCAAGCTGAGCCTCCTAGAAGAGAGCACCAGAACTGAGGAGGGTACCCATATAACCTGTGGATGTGAATAGCAGCAGGGCACTGTCTGCCAGGGAGAGACAGCTAGAAATTCAGGTATCCTCTTAAAGGGCCACCACACAAATTTCCCTGTGGAGCCACACAGCTTGTGCCCTGGCAAAGGGAGGGTGAAGTGGACTGGAGGTGTGAGGGTAAAAGCCAGAACTGGGGAGTCAAGGGTTCCAGCACAGAAGACAGACACTTCAGGTTTCCTGGGAGGAGTCATTTCCTCATGCAGCAGAGAAAATCTTTCCTACTCAGACATTTGCCTTTCCTGCAGGGGACACAATTAACACACACTACTGGGAAACACCTTGCCCTGAGGACACTTAAGAGATTATAAATAACAATTAACCTCCAGGCAGAGGCAACTGCCCCACCCTGTTGGAACAAACTCTTGCTATAACCTGAGGACCATTGCCTTGGAGGCAAGTTAAGTTGGAATCCTATCAGTCTATAGACAGAGGAGGTCTCTGGAGGCTTTGAGTCTTTGCCTGACCTACTTAGTCAGAAACATCCTTTAACAATGTTCTGCACTAGAGACTGAGAGGTACAGAGGATCTACCTAACTTGTCACCACAAACCCACACAGAAAGCCAGAAAGAGGAAATAAAGAAACAACCCCCAAATGAGAGAACTAGAGAATTCTCCAGATATAGAGGGAGATGAAGCACAGAGAAGACATTTATCTGAATCTGACTTCATAGTTATGAAGGTAAAAGAGCTCAACAGCATGAAAAAAGATATAGAGACTAGGAAAAGAAGAACAGTCCTAGATATAAAATGACATAATACAAATAAAGAACACATTAGAAGGAATAGGCAGATATTAGAAAAGCTGAGAATTGAGTCACTGATTTAGAACAGAGTTAAAAATATCACCCAATTAAAAAAAAGACAGAAAAATTAAGATTTAACAAACAAACAAACAAACAGGAGGACCACTTACATCACAGTATTAGAATAGCAAGTGTGCCACAATAGGCAGGAGGGGAGAAAGGCATAGAGAAGGTCTTTGAAGAAATAATGGCAGAACACTTACCTAACCTGGTAAAGGAAAAATCCCACACAAGATCAAGAGCCAAAGAGAACCCCAAAGAAGAAGTACCCAAACAAACCCATGCCCAGACACATCATAATTAAAATGCCAAAAATTAAAGACAAAGAGAGAATCTTCAAGGCAGCAAGACAAAAGAAAAGTGTTAGCTACGAAGGAGTACCCATAAGGCTGACTCCTGATCTCTCATCAGAAACTCTACAGGCCAGAAGAAGATGGCATGAAGTACTCAAGTTAATGGAAAGCAAGGATCTGAGACCAAGATTACTATATCTGGCAATTCTTTCATTCAAAATAGACGGTCAAATACAGAGCTTCCTAGACAGAAAAAGGCTGAAGGAGTACATCATCTCCAAGACAGCTTTACAAGAAATGCTACAGAGATTGCTGTAATGAGAAGGAGAAACAGAGACAGAAATTTAGCCACACAGAAACGAAATGGAAAGAAATAAATATCTATCAATAATAACCCTAAATGTAAATGGGTCAATGCTCCAATCTAAAGGTGTAGTGGAGCAAAATGGATACAAAAACATGATGCAAGTATATGCTATCTACAGCAGCATCACCTCAAAACAAAAGACACACACAGGATGAAAGTGAAGGAATGGGAAAAATTTCCATGCAAATGGAAAAAAAAAAAGCCGAAGTAACAATACACATATCAGACAAAATAGACTTTAAAATAAAGGCCATCACAAGAGACATAAAGGTCACTGCATGATACTAAAAGGACCAACCAACAAGACGATATAACCCTAGTAAACATATATTCAGCCAACATAGGAGCACCTCTGACTTCACTGGATAGATCTTCCATATGAAAAAATAACAAGGATGCAGAGCCTCTAAAGGACACACTGAATCCATTTGATTTAATTGACATTTTAGAATAGCGGTTCTCAACCTGTGGGTTGTGACCTCTTTGTGGGTCAAATGGCCCTTTCACAGGAGTTGCCTAAGTAAAGGGTTTCCCAAAATTCACACAAGAAGTAATTTTGATAGAAAACACAGGTTTATAATTAAAAACTGTACATTTTTATTGATTCATAAAGAAAGTAAAAGAACTGCACTTGGAAAACTACAGGACATTGAAATGGAGATAAAGATATCAACCAATGGATTAATATACCATGTTGATGGGTTGGTAGACTTAACTTCATTAACATGTCCATACCACCCAAAGCAATCTATAGATTCATTGTAATCTCCATTAATATACCAACAGACTATTTCACAAACACAGAAAAAAATCCTCGAAAAAATTCAAATGGAGTAAAAATAGCCTGAGCAATCCTGAGCAAGAAGAAAAAAGTTGGCGGGCTCACAATACCAGATATTAAGCTATATTATAAAGCCACCATTCTCATAACTTTCTGCTACTGGCATTAGAAAAGAATATACTCCACTGAAACAGAACAGAGAACCCAGAAGAGGACCCAAGTCATTATGCTCTATTATTAATTTACAAAGGAGGCAAGAGCATACAATGAAGTCAAGACAGTGTCTTCAATAAATGTTAGGAAAATTAGAAAGATGCATGCAAAATAATGAAACTAGGCCACCAACTTACACCATTCACAAAAATAAACTCAAAATGGATGAAGGACTTAAACATCAGATGAGAACCTATAAAAAAAATTTATAAGATTGCCTATGTAGCAATATATCAGATATGTCTTCGCAGTATCTTTATTTATACAGCTCCAAAGGCAGTGCACACAGCGGAGAAAAAAAAAACAAATGGACTACATCAAAATCAAAATGTTCTGCACAGCAAACAAAATCCTGAAGAACACAACCAGAAAGCCCAATGCATAGGGAGAACATATTTGCCAATGGTATCTCATATAAGTGTTGAATCTCCAAAGTTTTCAGGGAACTCACACAAATTAACAATAGGAAGATAAACAATCCAATCACAAAAATGGGCAAAGGACCTAAATTAACACTTTTTAAAAGGAGACCTATAACACGCCAAGAGACATACGAAAAAATGCTCAAAGGCACTAACAGTCCAAGAGATGCAAATCAAAACGACAATGAGGTACCATCCACACCTGTCAGAATAGCTGTCAGAAAAAAATCAACAAACCACAAGTGCTGGTGAGGATGCAGAGAAAAAACAACCCTTGTGCACTGCTGGTGGGAATGCAGACTGCTGCAACCACTGTGGAAAACCATATAGAGTTTGCTTAAAAAATTAAAAATGGAGCTCCCCTTTGACCCAGTGTTCTCTCTTCTAGGTATATATCCCAAGAAATGAGAAAGGCCAATCAGGAAAGATATATGCAACTGTATGTTCATACCAGCCCAATTTACAATAGCTAAGATTAGGAAACTGTCTAAATGCCCATTAGGAGATGCACGGATGAATAAACTGTGGAACATCTATACAATGGAATACTCTACTGCTATAACAAAGAATGAACTCTTATAATTTGAAACAGCATGGATGGACTTGGAGCGCATTACACTAAGCAAATTAAGCCAGTCAGAGAACAATAAATATCACATTATCTAGCTCATTTGTGGAATATAATGAACAACATTAACTGATGAACAACAAGACATCCAGACACAAAGAAGCATTGATCACACTGCTAAACCTCATAGTAAAGTGCTGGAGGCAAACACCAACAGTAGTATGTGTGTGTGTGTGTGTGTGTGTGTGTGTGTGTGTGTGTGTGTGTGTATAGAGGGCTAATGAACTTTGATATGAACTTTGATATTCAGCAGGGTTGAAAATCAGCAGTATATTACACGGCTGTTGGCAAAATGGCTGAAGGCAATCTTGCTAACCTGATAATTAAGCTTTACTACTGATATGCCTGTTTGCTTTGATAAAGGGCATATATGAGAAACCTACAGCCAAGGAAATGAAAGCTGATGGGTGCTGGGTTTCAGAGAGCCTCTCAGCTAGAGATAAAGGTCTCCGCCTGGCTCCCCAAATCCTTCTAAATTTATATTTGTTGTCTAGTGTATTCATTTGTGTGCAGCTCCTTTCCCAGATCCTGAATCATTGTTGCAAAAGGTTGCAACATTTTGGCGCCCAATGTGGGACATCTGGAGAAGAAGTCTCACCAGAACAAAAAATGAAGACTGTCAAGGGCATGTACCTTGTTGTGGAGACATACCCATTGGGGACTGTGCAGGAGGCAGCTGATTGATGTTTCTCTCTCATTGATGTTTCTAACTCTCTATCCCTCTCCCTTCCTCTCTGTTAAAAATCAATAAAAATATCTTTAAAAAAAACCACAAAAAACTCATTCAATCATTAAATCTCACCATTAATAAGACACGATAAGTAAAAAGATAGTTTTACTTAATCTGTATCCATTACAGTATTGGCCAGCATATCTCTCTCCTATTGGCATTTCTGAAAAACAACCAAGTTTGTAGCACTATTTAAAAGAAAGAAAAAGGCTCTTAAGAGAAACTCCATAACTGTGGCCTAGAAATTTCTCTGGAAGAAGAAACAGAAGGAGATTCCCTTCAGATATCTAGAAAACTGCAACTAAAAATAAATGTATTAGGCCTCAAAAAGAAAACAATTTGCATTATGCTTTCCTAAAGAAAATTTATGTCAATATACTCAAAGACTGATAGCAGAAATCCAATTAGTGTCATTTACTGTCCCCACCCAATGAGAAAGGAAGATAGGAAATAAGCCTTGTTTTAGACTGATTTAAATTAGCAAATGAAAATAAAAGAATGTTCAGGGGAACATAGTTGGAATAGGCAGAAACCTATTCCTGGAGAAGTCACTGTTTTTACTGATAGTTCATCTCATGGTAAAGCTGCTTATACTGCAATGAATTCAGACAAAGTCATTCAAACCAGTCATACTTCTGTGCAAAGAATCGAATTAGAAACGATCAAGGCTGACTTGCAGGATTTCCAAAAGCCTCTTCATATTCTCTCTTTATCTGCTTATGCTGCTGGCTTGGTAAACAGAATTGCAACTACTCAATTTAAATGGCTCAGTGACCGAAGCCTTTCTATACTATTTGAACAAGTCCTGGTCCTTTAACAAAAGGAAATGAATATGCCTGTCAGTTATTTTATTAAACAAGTCACAGAATTTCACAAGCTTTTACATCAGCCTGCCAAAATATTGTACAGCCGGCAAAACAGATTATGAAGAAATGCCCTCCTTGCATGTTACATCTACTACAAGGGCTCTAAAATCCCAACTTGGAAAACAAAAGTGGGGGAATAGTGAAGAAATCTCTTGTAAGGAGACCACACCAAGCCTTAATTACTTTAAATTTTTCCCTTGTAATGCTGATGACAAGACACCCATAGAATTACACTGGTGTCAGAATAAGCCAAAGCAAAATGGTCTGGTTAAATGGAGAGATACCGAGTCTGGTTTAAGGAAGGGTCCCTTTATTAATCTTTGGTCAAGGATATGCTTGTGTATTTCCAGAAAACTCCTCCAAGCATGTGTGGACTCCTGCAACATGACTCTGAGAGAGGAACTAACCAGACTACTACAACTACAGATAGCAGTGCCCCAATCAACATGCTGAGGAGACAGAAGAGAAACATTTAGAGATGGGGAATGGTGAACACGCCTTGCCACGCCAGCAGTCATCAGCTGTGCCTAGGTGCCGGTGGCTCTTGACAAAGCCAAAAGAGGTCAGACCTGCATTGTCATTTCTCACCGTTTGTCCACCATCCAGAACTCGAACATCATTGCTGCCATGTCACAAGGGAACAGTGACTGGAAAGGAACCCATAAAGAACTGATAGCCCAAAAAGAAGCCTACTATGGACAAATTCCTTAAATACCTGAAAACGATATTTAAAAGGACATGAAAGAACTCAATCCTTTTCATTGAATCTCCTCACAGTTGCTTTTTAGAATAACCAATGTTGTCTCTCTTTCTTGTTCTTCTATGTTTTCTTCCAGTCTGAAGAAGCAGAATCAAAAGTCTTAAAAGGATCTGAGCCCAGAGATGGCATACACCTTTCTAAATTAATTAAGAAAACAAAAAGGGGGAAATTGTGGGGCAAAGACCAAAAGTAGTTAACATAACAATGTGAGAAGTCCCACAGAAGGCAAATGGACTTTGATATTCAGTATGGCAGAAAATCAGCATTTTTTTTACCGTGCTCTGGGAAAAATGGCTGAAGGCAACGTCCTACCATGAAAATTCTTCTATTGTTTACCAAACTTTACCATTGATATGCCTGTTTGCTTTGCTAAAGGACAAATGTGTATTCAAGTAAATAAAAGCTGTTTTGTCCTGGGCTTCAGAGTGCCTCTCCATTAGAGAAAAAAGCCCACAGTACACAAAAAGAAAGAGATAATAAAGGTCAGAACAGAAATAAATGACGTAGGGACAAAAAAAAAATAATACAAAAGATCAATGAAACCAAAAGCTGTTCTTTGAAAGAATAAACAACATTGATGAACCTCTAGTCAGGCTCAGCAAGAAACTAAGAGAGAGGACCAAAATAAACAAAAAAAGAAATGAGAGAGGTGAAGTAACAAACTACACTACAGATATACAAAGGATTGTAAAAAATTACAATGAACAACTCTACTACAACAAACTGGACAAGCTCAACAAAATGGACACATTCCTACAAAAAGACAAGCTTTCAAAACTCAATCAGGAAGAAGCAAAAATCCTGAACAGACCGATAAATACTGATAAAATTGAAACAGTAATCAAAAACCTTCCAAAAAACAAAAGCTCTGGACCAGATGGCTTCACAGTGAGTTTTAACAAACATTCAAAGAAGGAGTGAAACCAACCTTTCTCACACTATTTCAAATAATTCAAGAGGACGGCATACTTCCAAGCTCTTTTCATGAAGCCAGCGTTACCATAATCCCAAAACCAGAAAAAGACACCACAAAGAAAGTGACTTACAGGCCAATATTCCAGATGAACATTGATGCTGCAATCCTCAACTAAATTCTACAAACCGGATACAACATTACATTAGAAAGATCATACACCATGACCAAGTGGATTTATTCCAGGGATTCAAGGATGGTACAATATCCACAAATCAATGTTCTCTCTGATAAGGGTTTCATCTCAAACATTTACAGGGAACTCATACAACTTAACAAAAGGAAGATAAACAACCCAATCCCAAAAATGGGCAACAGACCTAAATAGATACTTTTCCAGAGAGGACAAAAGGAACGCCAAGAGAGACATGAAAACATGCTCTGAGTCACTAATCATCCAAGAGATGCAATCAAAAGGACAAGGAGGTACTACTTCACAGCTGTCAGAATGGCTATCACCAACAAATCAACAAAGGGCGAGTGCTGGTGAGGATGGGGAGAAAAAGGAACCCTCCTTCACTGCTGGTGTGAATGCAGACTGGTGCAGCCACTATGGAGAAGAGTATGGAGTTTCCTCTAGAAACTAAAAACGGAACTCCCATTTGACCCAGTGATCCCACTTCTGGGAATATATCCCAGGAACCTAGAATTACCAATCTGAAAGGATGCATGCACCTCTATGTTCACTGCAGCACAATTTACAATAGCTAAGATTTGGAAACAGCCTAAGTGCTGGTCAGCAGATGAGTGGGTTAAAAAGCCGTGGTACATCTACACACTGGCATAGTATGCTGCCACAAAAAAGGAAGGGGCACTGACCATTTGCAACAGCATGGATGGAGCTGGACAGCATTATGCTAAGCAAAGCCAGTCAGTCAGTCTGAGAAAGAAAAATATCACATGACCTCACTCATCTGTGGATTATAATGAACAACATAAACCAATGAACAAAAACAGATTCAGAGACAGAGAAGCATGGAGCAGACCATCACACTCAGAGGGAAGGTGGGGGAGGGTGGGGCTAAGGGGGAGAGATCAACCAAAGGACTTGTATGCATGCCTATAAGCCTAGCCAATGGACGCAGACACCAGGGGATGAGCATGAGGGCATGCTTGTGGGGTCGGGATGGCGGTGTGGGGGCAGTGGGGGATAAGAACACATATGTAATACCTTAATCAGTAATAGGAATGAAAAGGAACCCAGGAACATATCATCAGGTGAGAATTCACACACTCACACTCACGCACATTCAGGCACATGCACACGCACACTCACACCAGGAGATTGCTCTGCTGCTCTAAGTGGGAATCACCTCTTATCTCCCAGCCTGACCACCGCTTTCTCACCAGCTGAACTAGAGGACAATGATGAGTGACGGGCCTGGTGCTCTGCGGAAAGCGACCTCTCCCTCCTGGACACTGTCCACCGTCCAGCAGCCTCTTTTCTGCCCCCTCTCTGTCCCCCACACCCTGAGCAGGGCTGTGCTGGGGTCCAGGCCCAGTAGGTCCAGGGGTCCCCAAAGGTGTGGACGGAGTCGGCGAAGAAGGAATGACACCGAGGCAGAGTTCAGGTGATCATCATAGCAAGGTTCTCTTGTCAGGGTTTCCAGCCAAGTTCTGATCTGGATCTCCAGAGAGGTTCTGCTTAGGATCTCCAGCCAGGTTCTGTGTCCATGGTCTCTTGCTAGGTTCTCCAGCCAGGTTTTGTGTCCATGTTCTCTTGCTAGGTTCTCCAGGTTCTCCAGCCAGGTTCTGTAGCCATGTTCCCCCGCTAGGTTCTCCAGTCAGGTTCTGTCCAGGTTCTCCAGGCAGGTTCAGTCACCAGGTTATAGTCCGGTTCTCTTGCCAATTTCTGTAGTCAGGTTCAGTCCAGGATCTTTTGCCATGTTCTCTCCAGCGAAGTTCTTCTGTCCCTAGAGAACGTTCTGTGTAGGTTCTGTGCCTAGGTTCTGTCTCTCTCTCTGTCTCTTGCTGTCTTGTTATATCTGTATTTATACCAGTTGATTCAATCCTATCAATCACTATTACAAAGGTTAGGGCGTTTCTTATCTCCATTCCAGGGAGTAAAGATTATGTAGTTTAAGCATGATTGTTCATAGTTAAAGTGATTAATTACCCGCCTGGCACTTAGTTAAGAGGTTTTATTCCCTCCCTAACTTCAGGGGAAAATCCCTACCTGGGGAAACAACCTTTCTCAGAGACCTTGGTTAAAACACATAGTGCCAAGAAGGTAGCAAACATATTAAGAACAGTATGCCATATATGCCAGGTCCCTTGAAACAGCAAGCATGGACCGGCTCCCGGGACCTAGACCCCCAGCTAACCTCCCACTCGCCACCCCTGGTCTGTGTTTCTGGGGACCCCTTTCCCTCTGTGGTTGTGGCTGCCACTTACCTACCTAGTTCCCTGGGCCAGGCTTGGCGCCCCACTCCCACCCCACCGAAGCCCTCTGTCTAGAAAAGAGCTCCCTGTCCTGGGCTAGTCCACTGTCCCTACTGTCTGGATGGGGACATTTTAGTAACCCCCGGGGCAGAGGAGAGCTGGCCAGATGCAATTACATTGTCTCTCTCCACATGTGCTCTCCTCAGTCTTCCCCTGGGATTTGGGTCACCAGAGCTCTTTGACAAGGTCCGAATCCAGCCTTTGCTCTGCTCACCTCCCCTAAGCCTTCAGGTGATGGCAGCCTCCCTGCCTTCCTGCCCCCTCAGGAAGGGGTTCTCCTCTCACCAACAAATCCCTTTGGCAAAGTCACACCTGGGCCTGAAAGCAGAACGACTGGGCAGGAGGCTCCTGAGGAGGAGCAGGCCAACAAAGCTGAGGAGAGGTGGGGAGGCACCAGCCACAGCCTGGTGCTCAGGCTCTGGCAGAGCTGCCCCTTAGCTGAACCTTAACCCAGGGCTCTCCTCTCAGGTGGCGCCTCAAGGGGGCACAGGGGGCCTGGCATGCTCAGTCTTACAGGGTTTGCTGCCTGCTTTTCCATAGTCTCTTTAGGAGACAAAAGCCAGGCTTGTGAGGAGAGAGGGAGAGGGGAAGAGCAAAGCTCAGGCCCAGCCCTGTCATCCAAGCTGGCCTGAGGCATCTCCTGGGCATCCTTGGAAATCAGCTTCTCTTAGTGAGGAAGGGCTTGTAATAAGAATAGAGCCGCAGTTGTTTAATCATTACTTACAAACTATAAATACGAGGCCCTGGGACACTGGAAGATGAAACAGGCTGTACTGAAAACATAGACTGCCTCCATGGCCCATTACTCAGAGAAGAATTGCATTTTGGGAAGAGACAAGGCACAGGGCAGGCTTTGATTTGGCAGTTGTGCTCGCACCCTGACCCCTTCTGGGGTCTTTCTCAAGAAGGCTGACCATTCCAATCTCATCCGAGGAAGGGGCTGAGCTTTGCCTAAAGTCCTAGCAGATTAGCCACCTTGTGGTCAGCCTTTGAGCTCCTGAAGGGCAGACAGGGGGCCCTCCCCTCCCCTTTGCATGTGACACTTGCAGCTGGCAGCTACAGGTACTATCTTCTCCCCAAGAGGCTGAGAGCCGAATTTCCAGGGTGAGCGACTGCTCTCCTCATACTGACCGCATCCTTGGATAAACACTCATTGTGTGGTTCAACCCTGTCTCTGCTTAACTTGGCTCAAGTAGTGACAGGCAGCCTCAGACACATTGTGCTGCCTTTCTCTTCCTCACTCATACTTGGGGAATATTCAGACTCTGCAAACTGTGAGACCTTATCTGAGAGGGAGATTGGGCAGAGGACACTGTGTCCCTGTCATGCAGGTGACCCTGCTTCTCTTCACCATAGGCTGTGGGGAGGTCGTCGGGGCGGGGCATAACAGCAGGGTGGTGAGGCTGGCTCCTTTGTGTCCCTACCCTGCCATTCCTCCAGATGTTCCCCATGCCTATGAACTAGCAGAGTTTAAAGTTTCCAGCTACATAGATGGAGGAATGAGGACAAATGAGGCGACTGCTCTCAGCCCCAGTGGATCTGGGATTGTCACCTAGAGCAGAGCAGATAAAAAACAGTAACAGAAACAACTCCACTATTTCACCTGGGAACTAGAGATTCAGCCTAGCCCTCGCACCTCTCTCCTAGATGCATTTGGCAACTATTTGTCCTGCGGTGGCTGCTGATATCATGCTCTGAGCTACACACAGTCTCTCCTCACAGAGTTTAGGATGAAAATAAAACACACACACGCAGACACACACACACTAACACACACACACACACACACAGCAAAACCCAACAAGACCATTGTCTACAAATGGCTGTTTGTAACTAATTCTGTCATGAAAACGAAGGTGCTGGTATGGAAAGTTACAGAGGCAGGAGACTCCTGCCTGAGGGTTGTACAAGGAGGGGCCATCAGGGGCTTGGAAGGATCCTGTTCAGGGCTTGAGGACAGACTGCACAATTTCTGACAGAGTAAAGTGCTTGGCCAATTTGAGAATGCAAGAGACACTGGGGCACAGGGGAGGTTAATAGAGTGACACAGAAGGCAATGGATGCATCCTGGAAGGCGAAATTCAAAGGGAGTCTATTTGAAGTTTGTCCACCCTTATGTTCATGATGATCCGGTTGCTTGTCAGCATTGCAGAGCTTGATGCACTAAAAAGAAGAGGTCTGTTATATGAAAAGCAAAATGCAGGCCACCTGACTGATTACATAATGCAACCCTATTCTTGTAAAATTAAATGTGAATGTAACATTCATTTATTTCATTGCCTCACCCATTGCCTCACAATGTTCACCATGTTCCTAGGTGACAGTAAGCCTGCATAAGGAAGAGAGACTGAAAGTTCCCGGGCCCCACTCTCCTTGGAAATCAGCAATTCCTATTTATGAACCTCGTAAAGCAGTCCACATGGCCACTAAAAGTGATAATGCTAGTTATCGTAAAATATCTTCCTGTATTTTTTACAAGTTTCCCTATCACAATTGCCTCTCCTGGACTAGTGGTGAAGAGCTATTTTCATTTTAGAAAGATTAAAAGTGTCAGTCAACCAGCACTGCATTATAATGATCACCATTGTGACTTAAAAACCCTTCAGTGATGGAAGAAATGGAATCCGGATGCTTTTGAAGGAGCTGCTGTCTGTTTGTGTGTGTGTGTGTGTGTGTGTGTGTGTGTGTGTGTGTGTGTGCGCACACACACTCCTGCACAGCTGAGAAAGGCTGAGTCTAGCCTGTCCTGTGAGGGGATGAAATAGAGATGAGGTGAAAGGGGTACATACTTTTGTCTACAATCACCTACAGTAAGCCTAAGGGGGAAAGAAGCTGCATTCTCAAACTAAGCATGCTTGATGTGGATGTGGATAAAACATACAGCCCTTTTTGACTAAGGAATATTTAGCCTTTTGATTTTGTAGCCAGACTCCTGCCAGGACATTTTGAACTTTAATGCTGTCAGTTGTTTTCAGGTGAAGATACTAAGATGAGGAAGATTAAACATGGGTCCAAAGCAGGGAGGGAAAATCAAGAAGGAATTTGGGGCTGATTTGTGCTTCCATGACACCCACTGTACAACAGGCTCCTGATGTCCTTAGAGGCACCTGCAATGGCCTCTGGACGTCCAGTTCTCTGCAGGAATAGATGTTGTGAAAGTTCTTGGAGAGAATTCAGGGTGACCAGAGTGCATTCGCCACAGTGTGTGGCCCGATTTGTGTGAACCACACCTTTTGAAAATTCTTTTGGCGTAGCTCTCGAGGAGCCCAGTGGGAAAGGTAGGAACCTTCATCCCTGGGCGGCATCCCTTCTCCCAGATTCGGGCCTCCCAGAGACTGGACTTGAAGAGGATAGAACCCTCCCCATGTGAGTAACTGTTGGGGGAGAGGTTGGGTGTGTGGAGAGGAACACTCAGCTGAAGGCCAGCTGCTCACTGAGATACAGGGCTCTCATAGCTCCAGGGCCTTGGCCCAGCCTCAAAGCAACTTCTTGGGATGGCGATGTAGGCTGCCCTACCAGTCCTGGTCCAATCCTACTTGTACAGGTTGTCCACTGTTTGCTCCCCTGGTTGCTAAACCTCAAGCTTGGAACAAAATACTTAGAATCCTCAGACTGCAGGAACAATTTGCATGGATATCCCTCCTCACCTGCGAACCTGGTTGGGGAGGGGATGAAAGAGTCAGTGGTGAGTGTCCTTTCAAGTGTCAGAGTGTCAGAGGGCAGAGGCCTGAGGGGCTTCCCCATGGCTGGGCTCTACTCCCCTCTCTCTACTCAGGACACATGTGAACTTTCCCAAGGACAGTTCTTGGGTACCAGCACTGACGCCTCTCCCTCCCCTCCAGGTTCACCTGAATCATCCCTCTCTGCATTTCCCCCTCTTCTCCAGGCCCTGGGCCCAGCCAGGCTGGACCCAGCCTCTGCCCTGTCCAGCTGTGGGCTCACGAGGTGTGCTGGGCAAGCTGAACTGCCACCAATTCCAGCACTGGACACAGCAGCCACTGGAATTTATAACCCTGCCTCCTGGGACCAACAATGTCTGTGAACCGCTCCCACACTCCTGATTGATGGTATCACAGGGGAGGAGGGGTACCTTGCTAATAGACATCTGCTGAAGCCCTCTTGTTTACCATGTTTCACTCCAATCAGGCAAAGGCAACAACCTTCAGAAGAGGGTCTCTCTCTCTGAATCTTTTGGGCAGGAGCAGGTAGGGGTTGCCCAAAGGTTCCCTCTGATTCTTGGCTTCTAAATAAACAGCTGAAAATCAATATCCAAAAGGCAGCTTAGGGTGGAAGAATCTTGGTTGCCTTTATTTCTTAACTATTGGCTAAGAGGGTTCAGACTGGTGTCAGTCAGGTATATATATATATATATATATATAAACAATCAAATGAAAAACAAAAAACAAACAATAAAACTTCTAGAGATCTTTTATGGAGAGCCTGAAAACAGGACAGTCATAGTAGTAGACTTTTATCACTCCTCTGACTTCACTGGATAGGTCTTCCATGTGACAAAATAATGATACAGAGACTCTAAAGAACACACTGCATCAGATGGATTTAATAGACATTTTGGAACGTTTCACCCCAACAGAGCAGAATATACATTCTTCTCAAGTGCACCTGGATAATTTCCAAAGATAGACCTCATGGTAGGACACATAACAAGTCCCTACACGTTCAAGAAGATTTAAATCATATCAAGCATCTTCTTGGATCACAGTGGAATGAAATGAGAAATCAACTAGAGTAAAAACATCCAAAAACATTTAAACATTTAGAGGCTAAATAGCATGTTATTAAACAATGAATTTGTTACAATGAGATCAAGAAAATATCAAAGACTTTTTGGAAAAAAAGGAAAATGAACAAATAACAACACAGAATCTCTGGGAAATAGCAAAAGCAGTCCTGAGAGGGAAGTTCATAGCACTATAGACATATCTCAGAAAATAACAAAAATCAGCAATAAACTATTTATCCGTACAACTTAAGAATTAGAAAGAGACCAACAAGAAAAGCCCAGAGTAAGTAGAAGGAAGGAAAAAATAAAGATTACAGCAGAAAAAATAACATAGACAAAAAGTTCAATGAAACCAAAAGCTGGTTCCATGAACGGATAAACAAAATTGATAAACCATTTGCCAGACTCATTAAGAAACAAACAGACATGATTCCAATAAGTAAAATCAGAAACAAGAGTGGAGGAGTAAGCACTGGCACCACAGAAATTCAAAGGATTGTAAGAAAATACTATAAACAGCTACTTGCCAAAATGCTGGACAATGTGGATGAAATACATGAAGTCAGTAAAAAATGCAATCTACCAAAAGTGATTCAGAAAGAATTAAGAAACCTGAATAGGCTCATAACAACTGCTGAAATAGAAGCAGTAATCAAAACACTTCCAACCAACAAAAGCTCAGGTCCGGACAGCTTCACAGGGGAGTTCTACCAACCATTCAGAAAACTACAATCTATACTCCTAAAATTATTTCAGAAAATCAAAGAGGAAAGAATACTTCCAAATTCTTTGTATGAGGCCAGCATTATTCTAATTCCAAAACAAGGTAAAGACACTACAAAGAAAGAGAATTACATGCTGATATAGCTGATGATGACAGATACTAAAATCCTCAACCAAGTATTAGCAAATCGCATCCAGAATTATATTAAAAGGACCAAATGCCATGATCAAGTGGGATATATTCCAGGGATGCAAGGCTGGTATGATATTCGCAAATCAATAAACATGATACAACTCATAAACAAACTGAGAGATAAAGATCACATGATCATATCGATAGACGCAGAAAAAGAATTGGAAAAAACCCAACACCCAATTGTGATAAAAACTCTCAGCAACGTGGTAATAGAGGTAGCATACCTCAACATGATAAAGGCCACATATGAGAAACCCACAGCCATCATCATACTGAATGGCAAAAACTAAAACCATTTCCTGTAAAAGAACAGGAACAAGACAGTGATGCCAATTTTGACCATTCCTGTTCGACATAGGACAGGAAGTGCTACCATAGTGTTCATGAAGAAATAAAAATCATCCCAACCGGAAAAGCACAGGATAAATGAATTTGGTCATGTATCAGGATACAAAATTAACACCCAAAAATATATGTCTTTTTATACACCAAGAATGAACTCACAAAAAGGGAAACTAAGAAAAGAATCCCACTTACCATTGCAGTAAAAGAATTAAGGAAAAATCTCAATGAAGGAAGTAAAAGAACAGCACTTGGAAAACAAAGGAACATTGAAAAGGAGATAAAGATATCAACCAATGGACTAATAAACTGTGTTGATCCGTTGGGAGAACTAACATCATTAACATGTCCATACTACCCAAAGCTATTTAGAGATTCAATGTAATCTCCATTAATATACCAACAGAATATTTCACAAAGAACAAACTCTCCAAGAATTCCTATGGAGTATAAATAGCCTCAGCAATCCAGGGAACAAAAAAAAAATATGGACGACTCACAATACCAGATATTAAGCTACATTATAAAGCCACCATTCTCAAAACTGCCTGCTACAGGCACTAGTAAAGACATATACACCACTGAAACAGAACAGAGAACCAAGAAGTGGTCTGAAGTCATTATGCTCTATTATTAATTTACAAAGGAGGCAAGAACATACAATGGATTCAAGACAGAGTCTTCAATAAATGATGAAAATCAGACAGAAACATGCAAGAAAATGAAACTAGACCACCAACTTACACCATACACAAAAATAAACTCAAAGTGGATAAAGGACTTGAACGTTAGTTGGGAATCAATAAAAAAAAAAAAAACATAGCAGACTGCAAAGGCAGCAAAATATCAGACATATGTCTTAGTATATCTTTACTGACACAGTTCCAATGGCAATGTACACAAAGGGGAAAATAATCAAATGGACTACATCAAAATAAAAATCTTCTGAACAGCAAACTAAATCCCGAACAAAACAACAAGAAAGCCCACTGCATAGGAGAACATATTTGCCAATGGTACCTCAGATAAGTGTGGAATTTCAATGTTTACAGGGAACTCACACAAATTAACAATAGGAAGATAAACAATCCAATGAAAACATGGGCAAAGGACTTAAATGGACACTTTTTGAAAGGGGACCTACATAAGGCCAAGAGACATAGGAAAAAATGCTCAAAGGCACTAACAGTCCAAGAGATGCAAATCAAAATGGGAGAAGTACCAATCTACACCTGTCAGAATAGCTGTTAGAAAAAAATAAAAAATAAAAAACCACAAGTGCTGAAGAGGATGCAGAGAAAAAGCAAACTTTGTGCACTGCTGGTGGGAATGCCGATTGCTGCAACCATTGTGGAAAACAGTATAGATTTTTCTGAAAAAATTGAAAATTGAGCTCCCATTTGAATAAGTACCCTCTCTTCTAGGTATATATATATATATCCCAAGAAATGAGTAACATTAATCAGGACAGATATATGCAACTGTATGTTCATACCAGCCCAATTTACAATAGCTAAGATTTGGAAACAGCCTCAGTGCCCATTAGCAGATGCACGGATTAAAAAACTGTGGAACTCCTATGCAATGGAAAACTCTACTGCTGTAACAAAGATTGTACTCTTATAATTTGCAACAGCACGGATGGACTTGGAGAACATTATGCTAAGCAAAATAAGCCAGTCACAGAAAGATAAATATCACATTTTCTCACTCACTTGTGGAATATAATGAACATTAACTGATGAGCAACAAGACATCCAGACAGAAAGAATCATTGATCAGACTGTCAAACCTCAGAGTAAGGCAAAGACCAACAGTAGTAAATATATATATATATATATATATATATATATATATATATATATATATATATATCCTTTCCAATAACAGACAAACATGGTAATTAACGGTACCTCAGGCATGTTTCCCATTGGCTCATCAGGGCAATATTCAAATTAACTGTCAACCAAGATGGTGGCCGGCAGCCAGGCAGCTGAAGGGAATAAGAGGCTAGCTTGCTCCAGTGAAGGAAGAAGCCAAGTTTCCCCACCTGCCACTGCTGGGCTGTGAGCTTGCACTCTAAGCAACTATGTTGCAATTATAGACACTAAACAAACCCCATGCTTTCAGCCAGACAGCAGAGCTGGAGTTGCAACAGAGTTTCTATAATAGAACCCAAACAAATCCAGATACCTGCTTTCAGCAGCCGAGGCCTCAGCGCTGGAGCCAAGCCTCTGAACTGAAGTTGGCTCTCAGTTCCAGTGACAGCCATAGAAGGTAAACAAATCCCAAAATAAAAAAAGAAAAAAAGGAGAGGTTGGGAGCTTCAGTCTCCCGCCAGCCTGAAACGGCCCTCAGCCCCTCACCCAGACTGGGTAGGCACCCCAGTGGGGAACCTGACCCTGAAGGGGGTGTGACCAGCTGCAAACAGCTATCATCCCCTCATCCAGGCCTGCCAGGCACCCAAGCGGGAACCCCACCCTGATCCAGGACACCATTCAGGGCAATTCAGCCGGCCCCCACCTGTGCCCCAGGCCTCTATCCTGCATAGTAAGAGGGTAATATGCCTCCCAACACCGGGAAGAGCAGAGCCGTGGGGCCTCCTGAACCCGGGATCAGTGGAGCCGGGAGGCCTCCTGGCACCGGAATCAGTGGAGCCTGCCAGCACCAGGATCAGTGGAGTAGTGAGGCCTAACTGCCCCTTGTCAAGGGGAGCCGTGAGGCCTCCCAGCAATGGGATCAGAGGAGCAGCGAGGTCTCACTGCTCCTGTGCCAAGTGGAGCTGCGACGCCTCCCAGCACTCTGATCAGCGGAGCCGCGAGGCCTCCTGGCCTCTGGAGCAGCATGACAGGGGGCAGTGCCCAAACCCCCTGATCACCCTGTGGCTCTGTGTGTGACAGGGTGAAGCGCCACAACCCTGCCATGGGCCCTGCTCTGTGTGTGACAGGGTGGAGCCACAACCACCTCCTCGGCCCTGCCCTAAGTGTGACAGGGGGTGGCACCCCAACCCCTGATCCGCCCTGCTCTGTGTGTGACAGGGGGCAGTGCCCCAACTCCTCTATAGGCCCTACTCTGTGCGTGACAGGGGGGAGCTCCCAAACACCCTGATTGGCCCTGCTCTGTGTGTGACAGGGTACAGAACCCCAACCCCCTTGATGGGCCTTGCCCTGTTCATGACAGCAGGTGGTGCTGCAACCTCTCCATCAACCCTGCCTTGAGTGCAACAGGGGGTGGCACCTCAACCCCAAATCGGCCTTACCCTGAGCATGACTGGGGGTGGCATCGCAACCTCCCGATGCGCCCTGCTCTGTGCATGACAGTGGGCGGCGCCCCAACTCCCAATGGGCCCTGCTCTAAGCCCGACCAGGGGTTGCACCTAGAGATTGGTCCTGCCCTCTGCCACACCGGAGTAGGCCTAAGCCAGCAGGTCATTATCTCCCGAGGGGTCCCAGATTGTGAGAGGGCACAAGTGGGGCTGAGGGACACCCCCCCACCAGTGAACAAATTTTTGTGCACTGAGCCTCTAGTGTATATATATATATATATATATATATATATATATATATATACACACACACACACACATATACCTACATACATATATCTCTGTGTATATACATATGCATATGCATACGTATACGTATACGTATATGTATATATATCTCCCATAGAGGGGTAATGAACTTTGATATTCAGCAGGGCTGAACATCAGCATTATATTACCCTGCTGTTGGCAAAATGGCTGAAGGTAATCTCCTAACCTGGGAACCCTTTTAATGTTTAGCAAACTTGACTGCTGATATGCCTGTTTGCTTTGCTTAAGGGCATATATGAGAAACCTAAAGCCAAGTCAATAAAAACTGATGGGTGCTGGGTTTCAGAGAGCTTCTCCACTAGAAAGAAAGGTCTCTGCCTGGCTCCCCCATTTCTTCTAAATTTATATTTGTTGTCTAGTGTATTCATTTGTGTGCAGCTCTTTTTCCTGATCCTGAATCCTTGCTGCAAAAGGTTACAACATCCTGGCACCCAATGTGGGGCATCTGGAGAAGAAATTTCACCTGAGTGAAAAATGAAGACATTTCACCAGAAAGCTGGGAAGTGCACTGAAAAGGTGGGGAAAATACTCTGTGCACAAAGCCCATGCCAGCTTCGGAAATTGTGACATGAAGTGGGTTCAAAATCTTTCATTTCTGCCAGGCTACAATGAGGAAAGTTTGAGTATATGGCAAAAAAAAATAAAAAAAAATTGTAAACATATAGCTTGTACGCTCAAGGATAAGGAAATTAAAATATCAAAAGGTACTCTCTTAAATCAGGCTCAAGGAAAAAAAAAGTAACATTGTCATCTTGAACTATGTGGGCTCTTGTCCGCACTGCATTATGCCTAATTCGTATTGGGGATCAAAAGTCTGTAATACCTAAGCCCTGGGTCCTCCACTTCTAGTGTGGAAAGGCACAGCAGCTAGAGAAAACGGGGCTAACAGTCATTTTACAAAAGGACCCTTTAATGCTTTGTCTGAAAATTACCATATGACACCTTGGGACAGGCAGATTTTAGCTAAAATAACTTTAGAGGACAGCCAGTGTCATGAAGAACAGAATAGGATAAGATTTATGAAAACTACTCTGATTTATTAAGCCTTGTCTCTATGTTATGGGCACTTGTCTGTTGATTATTATCAATCTGTCCTGGTTGTTTATTGTTATTCTATTAAGCATGCCTTCAATTTAATTTAATAAGAAAAGAAAGAGTAGATGGACAGGCCATTATTAATATCTAAAACACCTCCCAACCCATTAATTACTAGTCTTTTGGTGATCCTGTAAAATGTATGCCCACTCTCGAGAGTGTTATTAAAAGTCTCATTTTATTTCCCAGACCGTCATTTGAAATTTGGATAGATGAGACATTCCTCACAATTTAAGGGATATCTCTGGGATTTCTGTACCAGTGAAGAGAAAAACGCTACCTTAAGAGAAGTCGCACCCCACCCGATTTTGGGTGACCTCTTGGACTGACCCCTATCTCTTCACAGATGCTATAGTACAAACCCAAGACTGTTTTTCTTATTAAGATGGTGAAATGACACAAGGAAAATAGGCTGTTTTTAGGCAATAAGATTAGTGTTTCCATAATAAGGGGCAGTTCTTAAATAATAATGGACCATATTCCAAGGTTAACATTAAAGCTAATGAAAGCCAGTAAGTTTTCTCTGCTGCAAAATTTGCCAAAGTAAAGCTCCTTAGATGGTGATAACTGGCTTTGGAATCTCAAAATTGTTAAAAGTTAAATAGATAGATATACCTAAAATGAAGGCTTTGTGGCAAAGCTTTTCAGTCATAATTATAAATAAATACATTGATGGTGAGGGTGCTGTCACTGAGGAGAGGCTGACTGCACTCTCTGTTGGAGGAAAGGGCCAGTGGATATTCCCCCTGTAAAAGCAGAGAACCTGGCAGAGCAACCTTATATCTTATCTCTGAAGGAAAAATGTGGTGGTTTTAAAATTCAAATGCCTACAGGACTTCTTCCCTTCTCCCCCTACTTCTTTAGCAACCTCATATGTCTAAACATACATTTGTAAAGTTTTGGTAACTTAAAAATCTGTGTTATTTACATTAAGGAATAAAACTTATTAAATCTCTAAATGTTTTGAAAGAACAAAATACTAAACTATTAATTTGAGTTTGACTCGAATGAAAAAATAAAGGACAGATTTGAATCTATTAATTAAATAAGTCTTTGTTAATTTTATTGGAAACATATCCTTAAAAATGTGAAGGTATTACTAATCTAAGAAATGCTAAGTATTTAACTTACCACCTAAAATTTAAGACTTCGAAGAGATAAAAGTTCAAATTAAATTGGGAGTAATTAAATGCTTGTAATGATACAATGCATAAAGTTTAGAAATTCATTATCAAGAAAAATAATTCTTGTGATTTCTCTGGAAAAATTTAGTAGTACAACATATATTGTAGTAATTATGTGTACTATGTGTGGTAAAATTTCATCCTAGGATATAAAATGTAATTGGATTGATTAAAAAAGAGGAAAGATTCTCTGGTCTGAACCAAATTTGTAATATAAAAATGAGTTTAAATTTAATTGATCTATTTTAGAATAATTACAACAAATGTATAATGTAATATTTGGGTTACACATATTTGTGATAGTCTTTCCATGTTAAATTTCAAGACTTTAACCAAGAGATAGCTTTGAAACTTTTCAAGTGCCCTGGAATAATTCAAGGGTTTACTCTTCTTAAAAGAAATATTTTAGGAAAAGAAATATTTTCAAACCAAATTACGCCGATATAATATACTTGAAATCACTTGAAGCTTCATCAAATAAAAATTAATAATTGTGTTCTCTTAAAATACACGTATTTTAAATGTTATAAAAGTTTCACCCTCTAAGGGAGGGCAGGACAAAGTTGCTGAATACTTCTTAAGCAACATCAGATTATTCAGCAGCAGAATTTTAAGATGGGTGCCCTGACAGCCTGATCTTTAGATAGGCCAGTGGGTAGTGCAACATCTGGACTTCATAGGTCAAATGTATAAGTTTACTTACTTTGCTTTCTCAATAAAGATGCATGCTTTAGTCACTTAATAAATTAGCTTTTTACAATATAATCAAGGTCTCATATAAACTCAGTTATATGAGAAGCAGATATTTTATTAGCAATTGGTTCTAACACAGTCCAGAGTAAAATTTCTGTACCTATGCAAATGAGCAATAGCCAAAAGAATGCTGTTCAAAAGTAAATTTTAAGCTTAATACAAAGGAGAAATTTTAAAATCTCTTCTGCGACTATTTACAAGGGAAACCAAAAGTTAGTATTCAAACATTAAATCGCACCATTAATAAGAAACCATAAAAAAAAGAGATTTACTTTTACTTAGTCTGTATGCATTGCGCTATTGGCCAGCATACCTCTCTCTTATAGGTATTTCTGAAAAGGAACCAAGTTTGTAGCTCTATTTAACAGAAAGAAAAAAAGCTTTTAAAAGAAACTCCCTAATTGTGGCCTAGAACTTACTCTGGAAGAAAAAAAACAGAAGGAGATACCCTTCAAATATCTAGAAAACTGTAATTAAAAATAAATGTATTAGGCCTCAAAAAGAAAAGTAAACAATTTGCATTTTGCCTCCTTAAAGAAAGCTTATTTCAATATACTCAAAGACTGCTAGCAGAAACCCTATTAGTGTCATTTACTGTCCCCACCCAATGACACAGGAAGTTAGGAAATAAGCCTTATTTTAGACTGATTTAAATTAGCAAATGAAAATAAAAGAATATTCAGGGGAACTTAGTTGTAATAGGCCAAAATCTATTCCTGGAGCAGTCACTGATTTTACTGATAGTTCATCTCATGGTAAAGCTGCTTATAATGCAATGAATTCAGACCAAGTCATTCAGACCAGTCAAACTTCTGTGCAAAGAATTGAATTAGAAATGATCAAGGCTGACTTGCAGGATTTCCAAAAGCCTCTTCATATTATCTCTGATCTGCCTATGCTGCCAGCCTGGTAAACAGAACTGCAACTACTCAATTTAAATGGCTGTGACTGACACCTATCTATACTGTTTGAACAAGTCCTGGTCCTTTAACAAAAGGAAATGAATACACATATCAATTAGTGATTTTAAAGAAACAGGTCAGGGGAATCTCATCAACGTTTACATTAGTCTGCCAAAATATTGTACAGCAGACAAAACCGATTATCAAGATATGTCCCCCTTGCATGTTATATCTGCTACAAGGGCCTCTCAATCCCAACTTGAAAAACGAAATTGGGGGAATAGTGAAATCTCCTATAAGTAGACTACACAAAGCCTTAATTACTTTAAATTTTTCCCTTGTAATGCTGATGGCAAGACATCCATGGAAAGACACTAGTGAAAGAGTAAGCTAAAGGAAAATGTTCTGCTTAAATGGAAAGATACCGAGTCTGGTTTATAGAAGGGTCCCTTTATTAACCTTTGGTTGAGGATATACTTGTGTGTTTCCAGAAAACTCCTCCAATTCCTGCAACATGAATCTGAGAGAGGAACTGACCAGGCTACTGCAACCACAGATAGCAGTGGCCCCAAGCAAAATGCTGAGGAGTCAGAGGAGAAACATCCAGAGATGGGGGATGGTGAAGACGCCTTGCCATGCTAGCACTCATCAGCTGTGCATTGGTGCAGGTTGCCCATGACAAAGCCAAGAAAGATCAGACCTGCATTGTCATTTCTCACCATTTGTCCACCATCCAGAACTCGAACATCATTGCTGTCATGTCACAAGCTAACTGTGACTGGGAAAGGGATCCATAAAAAACTAATGGCCCCAAAATAAGCCTGCTATGAATGAATTCCTTAAATACCTGACAATAATATTTAGAAGGACATGAAAGAACTCAATCCTTGTCATCGAACCTCCCTATATTTCCTTTTTAGAATAACCACTAGTGTTTTTCTTTCTTGTTCTTCTATGTTTGCTTCCAGTCTGAAGATGCAGAATGAAGTCCTAAAAAGATCTGAGCCCAGCTAATGGCATACACCTTTCTAAATTAATTAAGAAAGCAAAAATGGGGGAAATGTTGGAGCAAAGACCAACAGTAGTGAACATATCAATGCGAGAAGTCCCACAGAAGGCGAATGGACTTTGATATTCAGCATGGCTGAAAATCAGCATTTTGTTACCCTGCTGTTCGCAGAATGGCTGAAAGCAAACTCCTACCATGATAATACTTTTATTGTTTACCAAACTTTACCATCGATATGCCTGTGTGTTTTGCTAAAGGGCAAATGTGTATTCAAGTAAATAAAAGCTGATGGGTCCTGGGTTTCAGAGTGCCTCTTTACTAGAGAGAAATATCTTCACCTGGCTCCCCATGCCTTCTAAATTTGTAATTGTTGTCTAGTGTATTCATTTGAGTTCATCCACTTTTCCAGATCCTGAACCTTTGCTGCAAAAGGTTGCTGCAGGGAAGATAGGGGAAGATGGAGTTACGGGGAGAGATCACCCAAAGGACTTATAGGCATGCATATAAGCCTAATGGACCCAGACACCAGTGGAGGTGATGAGATGAGTAGGAGGTAGGGGGGACAAATGGGGGATAATGACACATATGTAATACCTTAATCAATAAAGAAAAAAATAGCCCTAGCTGGTTAGGCACTGTGGATAGATTATTGGTCTCCAGACTGAAGGGTCCCAAGTTTGATTCTGGCCAAAGACACATGCCTGGGTTGTGGGCTTGGTCCCCAGTGTGAGGCTTGCAGGTGGCAGAGGATCAATGGTTCTCACTCATCATTGATGTTGCTATCTCTCTCTCCCTCTCCCTTTCTCACTGAAATCAATAAAAAATATTTCAAAAAATGAAAAAAAAGAAACAGATGAATGAAATAGAGACAGAGTAAAAAAAATACAATTTACAATACCATAGAGGGAATCCTATTATTTTCAGATATTTAATAATTCCTACAACTTTTGTGATAAAATAGGTTTGCACTGTTTTGGTAATATAATATTTAAATTATTTTTCTTAACATATTAATTTTTATTGCATGTAACACTATATTATAAAAGGCTAATATGAAAATTGTCCCTTCAAACAGGAGTTTGACCAGGAGATCAACCATGGGGTGGGACTGTGTAGCTGTTGTCCCCAGCTGCACCCTCCGGCCAGCCCCACACTGTTCTGTCTGCCCCCCCACCCCCTGCAATGATCGAGGACCCTCCAGCTAGTAAGCTTCCCACAGCCCTTTCCACTTGCCTTCATCTTCCCCCATCTGATCCCACACTCAATCGGGGTGGGGCCAGCCAGCCAAACACTTGCATCCCCTCCCCCTGACCAACCCGGCGATTGGGGTGTGCAGGCCAGACACCACGCATGCACGAATTTGTACACTGGGTCTCCAGTATTATTATATTTAAAATAGTTTTTCTTGGAATATTAATGCTTATTGCATGTAAAATTATTACATTTAAAATAGTTTTTCTGGAAATATTAACATTTATTGAATGTAACATGACACTAAAACCATTTGTCTTAAAATATTAAAAAAGTAAATATAAAAAAGGGGGACACTGTATCAAAATGGATTAAAAGGAATGCATTCCTCACTCTGGTGTTATCTACTTCTTACCTCACTAATCAGAAGATGAAGAATTATTTCCTAACAATGAAACAATAAGATAGTGTTCAGTACAGATGCCCATCCACTACTCACTTTCCACATGGCTTCCTGAAATTAAAGTACAGCATTCCTTTTAAAACAGCTCATTACTCTAATCCATGAAAGGCTGTACCATTTACCTTGACTTCCCATCCCAGTAGTGCTTTGCTTTGGAACAGAATGGGCAGGTCTTGTAGGTGGAGGACCCCAACTTCTGGAAGATGGAGTTCTTTGCAGTGGAAGGGAATCCACCCTAGAGCCACTGCTGTGAAGATTAATTGTATGTCTGCCATCCTCTGTGTTATAAATAACATCATTCTAATTGAGTAGGGTCAACATTAGTTAAATGGTCAAGTGTGGTTATTGTGTATAAATCTTTACTAAACAGGATGATGGTCATAAGCATGCTGGTTAGCCCAAAATGATAAAATTCTATTTACATGTCTTCAGCACAGTGCTCAGAGATATTGAAAATCAGTTTGGATAACTGAAGAAAGAACTGAAGCAGCATTATATATACGTGCCAATAAAAGAAAACAAAACACACACACACACACACACCAGAATTTTAATGCAGAGAATCCAGATACACTAAGTGAAAGAAGTTATTTAAAAGATACAAGAAAACAGTCTCAACTAGTCTTCAAACTAATTTCATCTCAATAAAAGCTTTTAAAACGTGTAACGTCATAGTTAAAAATTAAAATATAAAAATTCAAAACATGATGCATTACAAAAAAGTGTTATTTTAAGAATGTTATCATATAATTCCTACAGTTCATTTATAAAATAATTCTTTGATCAGAATACTACACTCTATTTTAATAGTATTTATAGAAAACATGTTGAATAATACATAATTAACAATCACTGTTTTCGTTTTCAAATAGAAAAGAGGCTTATCTTCCAATTCTGTAATTTGTCATGGGAAAGATGAACTATGAGCAGCCTCATATGTGGCCAAATATGAACTGGCAAACTCTTCTCAGTATCACCCAGATGGTAAAAACGGGAACATTCACCTTCATCTTGCAAAACCCTGCAATAACACTTTAGGAAATTTCCCGTGAAATGTCACACACCTAATTATCACAAATGGACACTAAATCTTTGAAATTAGGAAAACTGGTTAATATGAAACCAACTTTTCCTGCTACAGATATATTGAAATGAATATACTTTCCTTTCATAGTCAGTCATATAAGTAAATAGATAAATTAATTAAAAGACAATTCCCTGAAAATAGCTCCTCAACATTTTTATTCATGTTTCATATTCCTCATATACAAGAAAGAAAGAAGGAAAGAAAGACCAATAAACTTGGTGAATCATTGGTTTTTAGCCTTTTCCTGAGTCAGAGACCCCTTTGTGAATCTATTTAATACCATAGACATTTCTCTTATGTAGTTTCCAAATGGAAAGTTTTCTACATCAAACGTAAGTACAAAATCATCTTATCAAATTAATAATAGAGATTATTATTTTACACAGTACAGGGTTGCACATTCCTATACTCAAAACTAGTATTTCAAATCCAATTCTAAATAATGAAGTGTGTGTCCTTGACGTTGATATAGTTAGACTAACTTTTATTTCAGTGGGAATTTTCCAAGGTGAACTGATGTCCTTTATTCAGACGAAAGAAGGGTACTTTCAGAACAAATTCTTAGTAGTTCAATAAGTATGAGTCTTCACTTTAAACCTACATGACTTCCTGTTCCCAAAGTGTAACATTCTAACATAAGATCAATAGAATTGAGTTCTTCAGAGAACAGTTGAAGTGACTAGAGGCAAACAGTAATGCTAAAATAGACTGAATTTAGCTTGAGGTTTAAATCCTATCCCTGTAAGGTCATTAGGAGTGTTTCACACATTACATATTGCATTCATTATTGTAAGTGCTATATCTCTTTAGCAGTTACAAATCATACTGATCATCAGTATACATTCTCAATCTATTGAATGGTATCATTTCTTTTGCTTTGAATGATATGAATGAAATTGAGGTGTATCTCTTCATTCAATGTTACTGTTTTCACATAAATAATGGTTTCATGCTCATATCTTTTTTTAATTTTTTAAAAATGTTTGAGTTACTGACAGTTTATGCACTCTTTATTGAATTTATAGGAGTTAATATATCACATAGGCTTCAGGTACACAAGTCTATGATACCTCATTTGCATATTGCATTATGTGTTTACCTAAGTCAGATCTCCTACCATCCCTAGATTTTGAAACATTACCTAAGTGTTTTCCACCTGAGGGTCCTTTTGCTTCTCTTACTTCCTCCACTTCCACTTCCAGACTTCTCACATCACCTCTATTTCTTGATGGAACTGGTGCCGTCTGCCCACCCCCACTTTGAAAAGATCGTTTCTTGGTGTAGTCTACTTTAATTGTTTTTCCACCCACAGAATAAAATGAGTACACATAATATCAACACTACATAACATTTAACCTGAACAAATGAGCAACTGTTTGAAACTAATTATTATTGCAACCAAAATCAAGATCTACCTCAAATTCTTCTCCCAGACCAAGAATTTCCTTCAAAAATGATAGAGTCCTTTTTCATGGTAAGTTTATGAAACACTTCATTATTAAAAATATTCCATTGTAGTGTTCAACACAGAACCATATATGTTGGTTAATAAAAGTCCTCCAAAGACCTCTAGTAATAAGAACTAAAATGTCTCACATTCCAGGGGAAAACACATACATTTCATTCTTGTTTTTTAATAGGCTTATTCTTGGTTATCTGGAGAGAGGGATAGAGAGATGGAAACATAGATGAAAGAGAAATATTTTGATCAGCGGGTTCCTTAAATGTCTCATACTGGCAAACCAGCTTGCATCCTGGGCATGTGTCCTGACCATGTATAGATGATGAGACATGTTGGTTCAAGATTCTATCCTCTACCATTGAGCAATACTGACTGTGCAATGTGGATTACTTTTTAGGATGTATCTGTTACTTCATTTATGTTTTGACACAACTATTTCATTTTTTCCAGTGCACCCGGCTTAAATAAACTATATTTTAAAACAAACAATCATTTATTAAAAATGATTATGTACATTTTTGCTCCTCTACCACTTCTCAGATTTCTTACATTTACTACTTTTTCAGTTAAAATGACAGAAAACAATGTCCAGTATGAATGCAACTCTGTATACATAGTTCTGATTTGTTTCTCCATTCTATTTTTAATCGGCTCCTTGCACAATCTTTAGTATTTTTTGGTTAGTACACTGTTTGATGTTAAATATGGTTCTAAGAAAACAAGCCATCTTGAAGGGGAGAGTTTCTATGACTAGGAACCCAGCCTCACCTCCACCCAGATGGGCCTCACACATCACCTGAGAGAAACTCTGGCCAAAGACCTTTTTAAGGCAGCAGCAGATCCACAGACACCGGGACTCAAACCCCCCACCACTGCCACTGCCTCCTGTAGTCTTAGAGTGTACAATTGAATTGCCGATCCACTCTGTGGCCATTGGCCCATCGAACTCAGGCACCTGGATTCTGCAATGGTAGCTAAAATGGGGAAAAAAACAAACAACCACCAAAGGACAGAAAAGGAGGAATTGCCAGAAGAGGAACTCAATTAAATTGAGGCATACAATATGTTCAAAAAGAAATTCAGAATAAGGGTCATACAGTTCATACACCAGATGCATGGGAAATCCACAACTTACATAAGAGTCAAGGAAAAATGAAAAAAAAAATTGATAATAGCTGCAATAAAAATATGATGGAAGGTTTCAATAGTAGACTAGAAGTAGCAAAGGATTGAACCAGTGATTTAGGAGACAGGGCAGAGTAACACACCTGGAACAACACAATCTGAATAGCAACTTGAGAGAAAAAATAGAAAGCAGGTGGATATCCTAACGGAGATTGGGGACAATATGAAACAAAGTAACATGTGTATAATAAGGGTGTCAGAAGGACAAGATGAGGAACAAGGATTAGGAAACCTATTAGAAGAAATAATCACAAAACCTTCCTGACCTTGGGAAGAAAAAGTCATACAAGCACAGACAGTCCCAAACATGATGAACCCAATAAGACCTATACCAAGACACATTGTAATTATAATGGCAAACAATAACAACACAAACAGAACCTTAAAGGCTGTAAGAGAGAGACAGAGAGTCACCTACAAAGGCTCTCCTGTTAGATTATCAAATGATTTTTAACAGAAACACATCAGGCCAGAAGGGAATGAAAGTGATGCAAAACAAGGGACCAATTCCAAGAATACTTATCCAGCCAGGCAATTGTTCAAAACTATAGAGGAATTCAGTGTCCTCACAGAAAAAAATAATATCTAAGGGAGTGTTTCACTACTAAACCATCAATGCAAGAAATGCTAAAGGGGCTGTTGTAAAAAGAAGGAATAGAAGAGACAGAAGAAACACAGGCATAAAGAAAAAAGTTGCAACATATCAGTACCTATCAAAATAACCTTAAACTTAAACAGACTAAACACTCCATTCAAAAGATATATAATGGCCAAAATTATAATAAAAAAAGACCCATATGTATGCTGTCTATAAGAGAACCACCTCAGAATAAGGGCCTCACATGGACTGAAAGTGGAAGGAGAGAAAATACTTTTCAGGCAAGGAGGGAAAAAAACTAGGGGAGCAATAATTATATTTGAAAAAATAAATCTCAAGAAGCCAAGATGGCGATGGAATAGGCAGACGCGTCCCAGGGCTTATCCGGGAGCAAATGGAGTGAGCAGCTGAAACTAATAACACCCACCTGGAAGTGGCAAAGTACACTCAGGTGGTCAGACAGTTTGCAGCCAGGAAGGGCAGAGTTCCTCTGGTAAGGTAAAAACCATGGATCGGGGCAGGAAACTTTGCCATACCTCTGAGCCCAGAAAGGATATAAGCACCCCTATGTTCATAGCAGCACAATTCACCATAGCTAAGATCTGGAAACAGCCTAAGTGCCCATCAGCAGATGAATGGATTAGAAAACGGTGGTACAGCTACACGATGGAATACTATGCTGTTGTAAAAAAGATGGAATTCTTGCCATTCGCAGCAGTATGGATGGAACTGGAGGGCATTATGCTAAGTGAAAAAAGCCAGTCAATGAAGGAAAAATACAACATGATCTGACTCATTTATGGATAATAAAGACCATTATAAACTTATGAACAAAAATAGATACAGAGGCAGACCAGCTTCGAAAAGACTGTCAAACTACAGCGGGAAGGCCTGGGAGGGTTGGGGGGCAGGCGGGGAGGGTAAGAGATCACCCAAAAAACTTTATGCATGTATATAAGCATAACCAATGGACATAAGACACTGGGGGTTAGGGGAGCCCAGGGGATTGTCGGGGGGGGGGAGAAAAAGGAGACATATGTAATACCCTTTGTAATACTTTAAGCAATAAAACAATTTAGAAAAGAGAGAAAAAAGAAATCTCAAAGTAAAGGTCATAAAAAAGAGATAAGACCGATTGCTATGATGTGCTCTGACAAGCAGGGGGTAGACTCTCAATGAAAGAGCTGCCCTTGGTGGTCATTGAGCTCCCACAAGGGCAGCGCCACTCAGCTGGATCCTGTGCTGACAACTGGCAAGTGGTGCAGCAGTGGCAGGAATCTCTCCCACCTCCACAGAGGTGCTAAGCATGTTTGGCAACTGGGATTAAGCCTAAGCCATCATTCTGACATCCCCTGAGGTCTCCCAGACTGCCAGAGGGTGAGGGACTCCTCCAAGTGTACAAAGTTTGTTCACTGGGCCTCTAATGTTATTAATAAGCTACAATAAGGTATAACAAAATTCAAATACTTGGAGTCTTTTATTAAATAAATGGAGGCCCAGGGTATGAATTCCTGCAAGGAAGCAGTCTGGTCGGCCTCTCGAGATGGGGGCACATGGGGCCAGGCTGGCAGCCGTTAGAGGCCATTGGTGGTTAACCAGAAGGCCATGCCTCCAATCTGGGCGTTAGCGCATGTAGGGGGTGTGGCTGACCAGGGGGAAAAGCTGTGGGTGGTTTGCTTATCAGTCATGCCCCGAATGGGGCATTGCGGACAGATGGGAGGCAAGGCTGGTCAGGGATATGGCCAATTGGGGTCCAGATTAGGCTGGTTGGCTGCCGCAATGCAAGTCATAGCCACCAGCCATTCTGGTCATTGTGCCATTCCGGGCACAGGGCTTTTATGTACAAAGATAGATTATTGGACTACCGAAGAGATTAAAGAAGAAATTAAAATCATCCTGGAAATAAATGACAATTAAAAATAAAAATCCAAAACCTACTGGAAACACTGAAAATAGTCCTTAGAGGGAACTTCATAGCATTACAGGCCTAACTCAAAGAACAAGAAAAACAATTAACAAATTATCTAACCCGCACAACTTAAAAAGTTAGAGAGAGCAACAAGCAAAGCCCAAACTGAGCAGCAGGAAGAAAATAATGAAGATCACAGCAGAAATAAATGACATAGAGACCAAAAGCCTCCACAAAAGATTAATAAAGACATGAGCTATTTCTTTGAAAGGATAAGCCACATTGATTAACCTCTAGCTAGGCTCACCAACAGGACCCCAGTAAACAAAATAATACATTCTGAATATTTTAACAATACAATATGTAAACGTTAAACATTTAAGTATATTGTAATTTAAATCAGCACTTATGAAACAACCTTGTATAATTCAAACCTTGCCTCCAATCCTGAAACTTCATAATGGTACCTACAATTCTTGATGCTTCCCCCAAACCTACCATTTGCTTTTAGTCATTCTTAAATAACAGAAGCCAAATCCTTTACAATAAAATGTTGTCTGTACCTTATCATTTTTAATTTCAGTGTCTAATTCTTCTGTCATAGGGGCTTCCTCCCTGATCATTGCCAATAAGTCTGGGTGGTTGACAAACAGCTTTGGGTCAAGCAACCTGCACCCTGGGAGCTGGGCATGGACTAGCTAGAAAGAGCAGACTGGCCTGGCCTCTCCTTACCTAAGGCCACTCCTTCTCCATAAACAGCAGAAAGGGGCACAGCACCACTCTGTTTCCTGACAGACCCTGATGCCCACCAGACTGTGTTGTGCTGAGGGCTTGACAGCTCCAGGGTCTCAGCCTCCCCCACCTGCCTGAAGTCCTCCCACTCCAGCCCCAAAGCTGCCCTCTGAACTTCCTGTGCCCTTGTGTCCTGGGTATCACCACTTCCCTGCACCGAGGTGAAGCTAAAAGCCTCATGGATCATCCTGCTTGCCCTGTCCTTCCTGGTGCAATGGCCCTGCAGAGCCCTGTGAATCCTCAGGCGCCCTGCAGCTGAAGGCCACCTAGTGGAACTGAGAGGAAGCGCGCTGCCCCCAGGAGCCCCTCAGTCTGCCAACACAGCCTGACTCTGGATGCCCCCTGGCTCTGAGACTGGTGCTGTGAAGGAGCAGGTGGTGCAGAGCCTGCTGAGTCCAGGCAAGGCGCTCGCTCACTGGTGCAGGCATCCAGGCCCTGGTGTGCTGAGTGGGTGCACACTGGGCTCATGCACAGGCGCTGGTCATATGAGCGTGTGGTACAGAAGGCACCTAGCCAGGCCCAGCCTGCAGTCTCTGTTTGGGCTCCTGAGAAGTCTCCTCCAATCAAGGGCAGGGCAGCGGGCGTCACCCTGCGCAACTCCACCCCTCAGTCTCAGCACTGGTGTATGAACCTGGCCCCTGCAGCCCAAGGTTCCTGAGGAAGCCCACCCACTTTCACACACCAAAATCCTCCCCCAAAAAAGCTGAGTGTGAAAACTGGAATGGAGAAAGGCATGCCAGTCCCCCACTTTAACAAAAGGCAAGTTTTGTTCATGTGATTGCCTCCTTTGGGAATGGGTTTCCCGTTTCATTCTTGCTTGACAGGAAAATAAACTTTGTTGTGTTGAGGTTCCCCCCTCTAGAATGTTCGGATTGGATTATGCGGTTGTCTGTGTACAAGGAAGGCTTTGGTCTACTGACAGAGTTTTGACCTTTTCCCTTTCCCAAGTGCAACCCATGCAGGGTGCTGCAGTGTGCACCTGCCTCCATATACCGCAGGCCTTAGCACCCTCCCTGGTGTGTAACTCCTCTCCTCTGCCCCACACCCCTGCGCACTTCATTGCAAGCCTGCCCCACACAGGGAGGGTGGCTCTACCTGTAAACTTTCACGTTCACAGGACAGGCCCATGGCTTCTGTTGAGCAGTTCCTCCATCTTGAAAAGGCCAGCTGTCTTCTGTCTGACCATGGCATGTCTATGTGAGTGACCGCCCAAGCCAAGGGAGTTGAGAACCTAAGGGCCAGGATCTAAAGTCTGCCCCCTGCACTCCTTTAGTGTACAAGGTCCCTGTCCCCAGGCCAAATTATAATACTTGTCATCAGAAGTCAGCCATTCTTCCTTCCTCCTCCCAGGCAACACCCTGAAAGAAGAGGCTGGCTGTCTCCTCTTCTGTAGCCCTGCCACTTTCCAGGCAGGCTGAAATGCTGGAGATGCTGCTCCCACAGCCCCTTGTGAGGTCTTTGCCCAATACTATTACATTTCCCTGCTACCAACAACGCAGAGTCAGCAACACCTTGCAAGCTTCTTTATGGTTCTTTCAGTGACACTCATGTTAGGTGGCATATGCTCTCTGACTCTTCCGCAGGCGATCCTTTTCTCCTCTTCTCCTCCTGTGTAAAGGGAATGGACAGAATCCCTCAGCCAACCTTGGTGTGTGCCCACACACTGCATCGTTTCTGTCCTTTGGGGCCATATTTGCTGTTCTGCTCCCTCTCCTCTGAATCTGGAGTGTCCCCTTCTATACACACACACCCACACTCACAGACACTGGCATGCGCCTGAAGGTGTGTGGGGCCCCTCTGAAGCACATGTCCACAGTCAGTACACCGTGCCTTTTCCTGGTCTGTTTAACTTTCCTACCCCAGGACTTCAATAGTCTCGTCCAGATCCTGCTGCCATTGCCAACATTGTGGGCTCAGCACAGCGGAACTGAGTGGTGGTTATAAAAACAAAGAAACGTGAATTAGAGGCACTGAAAACAGGTAAGGCATGGGAAGGTAGGACTCCACTGGAGTGGCAAGAGGCCTAAGTGGGTGGTGAAAGCACCGACAACAGGATTGCAGAAACATGATGAAGAACCATGTTTGTTGCCCAGGGCCCGAGGCCAGTCATCCTGAAAGCCATGGTGCTTACAGCACCCCCATCTGCTTACATTCTGTGGGCACCAGGACTCCCAGATTCCCTTTGCTGCTCTCACACACATTCCTGGTGCACTAGGGTACCTCCAATTTACCCAGGCCTGGTTTTCCACATTCACTTTTCTAAGGAGATTCACAGGGGCAACTACTCACCTTTTAATGCCCAGCAGGAGGGCTCCTCCTCTCCAACAGGTCCCCTCTGCAGCTCCCTCCTCTGGGTCCTGCGTCTGCGGGGTAGTACTGCAGAGGATTGGGCCACAGGTCCTCGCTGATGATCTGGGAAGGAACACAGGGAAGAGGGGGACCAGACCAGTCTGCTACTCTGCTTTTCATGCACGTGGGGCTTCCACCATTACATTTTCTGACAGTGGCCAGAGCAGTATCAATCACCTCAGCAATCTTGCCTGACCCGAGCAGGGTATGTTCAGACAACCAGTTGAAGAAGCTGACGCTGCTTGTATCTTGCCGGCAGCTGGGGGCTCCACGTTCATAATCCCAGAACCAGAGGATTGGAGTGGAACTAGAGGCCCTGTACCCTGCCGGAAGGAAGTTGGAAGGCTGGATTCCCATCGGTCCAATGTCCACACCCACCCACCATTTTCCTGCTCTTCCAAAGGCCCATCCTGGGAACTGTCACTCACCTGCAAGGCTGACATCATATTGCTTAATGATCAGGTCATTCAAGAAGTAGGGGTTGCTCCGGAAGGAAAACATCAACCTGCAGCGGTATTTGGGAAGGCTCACTTCCTTCACCTGCCAAGAGATGCAACTAGTAAAGTGTCTTGTCTGCCAGCTTCTGGAGTGAGCCTGCCTGCAGGAATCACCCACCTCCCCTCCCTTTCTTTCTGCTCGGACACGTCCCACTGGGTGCCAAAGCTGTCATCCCAGGCTCCACTCTGCCTCCCAGTCTGACCTCCACATTGATCAAGTAGTTCAGCAGGTCTTCATCTTCGTCACTGATGAAGGCTGATATCTGCGGTGGTTCTGGATCTGCTTTTGGTCAAGGAGCTCTCAGAGGCTGTGAATCGAAATGGGCAGCTAAAAGCCACGGAGCCATCCTGGGGGCATACGAGAGTTGGCCGTGGATTGCAGACATTGCCCCTGTTCCAACCTCCTCACCACCTACCTTTCTTCACACATGCTCACAACAATGGTACCTGTGGGTTCATGTTCACCTGAGCATGAACCTGCCCTAACAATCGGAGGGTTCATTTCCAGACATGTTCTGAGACCTCCCTGTCCTCTGTGTGCCTGTGCAGATGACGCAGCGCTTAGGGCAGCGGCTCTCAACCTGTGGGTCGTGAACAATGAAAATACATCCTGTCTATCAGATATTTACATTATGATTCATAACAGTAGCAACATTACAGTGATGAAGTAGCAACGAAAATAAATTTATGGTTGGGGGTCACCACAACATGAGGAACTGCATTAAAGGGTCGTGGCATTAGGAAGGTTGAGAACCACTGGCTTAGGGTGACCGCATGGACTCTGGCCTTGTCCCTTAGGATCGCCTACACGAAATGTATGGTCTCCAGAAACAGTGGCAGCACACATCTTCTAGAGGTCCATGTGGGTCACAAAGGCTTCATTCCGGGTTGGAAATAAGCCTTTTATTGCACACGAGTTGCAATAAACCGGTGTGTGTGTTTGTGTGTGTGTATACCTCTGGCCCTTTGTGTATACCTGTGTGTGTGTCTGTGGAAGAGGGAAGAAGCCTGCCTGGAATTCCTATGGGCATCTGATGTGTTGAGAGTGGACACTGGAAGCATTCACCTTAAACCTGGCTAAAACGAGCTGAGTGTTTACACTGAGCTTTTTGGTCAAAAAGGGAGAAACACAAAACACTACCTCCAAGGATCTTTCCACTGCCCAGAAAAGGTGCCCTTCCACTATCTGACTGTGGTGTGGTACGTTGTGCCCATACTTCCTGACCTGACACCTAGAAGCCGGCCATCGCTTTGCCCAGTGCTGTGCCACTGGGGAGGGGAGGCCCTTTCCTCTGTCCTCCTCCCCTTCACCTTCTCCTGGCTCCTCCTCCACTTACTCCCTGTGGTCTTTGTCAGCAGTGAAGCCAGAAGGGCTCAGGCAAGGATACAGCTTGGGCCCAGAAGTTGGGGATGCACTGGATGATGGCCCTTCTGCACTCAAGAATGGGCTTTCTAAGCCGAGAGGTCTTGCGCTTCACCTGCAGGTAGGCCCTGCTGGCTCGGGCGCTCTCAGTGCTCAGCTGGACCTGAAGGGCCGCCAGCACCTCCAGTGTGGGCCAGGTGCTTGTCCCACTGGGCCCTGGCTCTGCTCGCTGCTCCTCAGGCTTCTCCTCTGCTTCTACCTGGGACTCCGCCTCCTCTGCTGCACTCATTTTGTCCCCAGCCTCTGCTTCCACCACCTGGGAGATAAGGTCCACGTCCAGTAGTTGCCCCGCCCCTGCAGCACCAGGGCCCTCGCCTCCTAGGGCCTTGGTTTCTGCACAGCCTCACGCTTAACATGGAGGTTACCTGGCCACCCCTCCTGCCCTGGCCTGCGTGGTCCCTCCCATGCCCCGCCCTGCACCTGTACACACAAGCTCCTGTGTTCACCCGAAGGGCCCTTGCGGGTACACTTCTGACACAAAGTGCTGGTGAGATCCGCAGTGTACTGACCCAGCAGGACCCACCCCCCTCCCCCGAACCCCCAACCTCCAGATGGCACTGGTCCTGAACTGTGCAGCTGCCAATAAGCAGGTGGCAGTGTTTGGAGCTCACTGCATGTGCCCAGGTCCCTTATCTGGATCCTTCAGGCATAGTCTTGGTTTCACAGGGTAATTCTCCTACACAGGGGGTTTGGGGCCACCTCGTGGAAAGGAGGATGCACTAGCTATGCTGGGTGCGCTGGCCATGCACAAGATGCTCTTTGCACATGAACTTCAATCAGTGAGCGAGACTGCACTTGACCCCATTCTGCTCCGCCCCTCCCTTCTCCAGCAGCACTGCTGGCCACCAACCTCCATGCAAACTCCTCCTTGCCCCCCATTCTGAAGTATATATAATCCTCTGGCCTTTTCCTGGCTGTCACCACCTACCTGCTCTTCGCATTGATGCAAGCGCCAGAGTTTGCACATGGCGAATTTGCTTTCTGTGTCACTTACAGACTGGTACACATTTGCCCCTGGTAGAATGGACAGTCACAGTCCTGGCTGGTGTCTCATTGAGCTGGAGCCTGATCCCAAACACCAGAGGTTGCTAGTCTGGCAGGTAAGGGAATTCACCTCGGTTTTGTGTTGGATTCCTGGTCAGGGTGATTAAGGGAAGAAAGGGATCTCTTCTCTCTCTCTCTCTCTCTCTCTCTCTCTCTCTCTCTCTCTCTCTCTCTCTCTCTCTCGTCTGTCTCTCTCTCTCTCAGCAGTAAACATATCCTGGGATGAGAAATAAAAATGTAATAATAAACAGGTTCATAGGACCTGGGCAAGAGAGTGTGGGAAACTGTTTATTGCCTTCACTATCTGATAAGCATAGAAAGAGAACTCCCCGAAACCCCCGAAGGCTGGGTGCCTTTGAAGCACTAGCAAAGCTCAGAGCTAGGTGCCACCTCTGTTTGTCCAGACAGTGGTAGCTGAAACTACTCCCCAATTTATTATTATGTAAATCCTTGCTGATGGACTAGTCTGCTTGTTACTAGGGGATCACCTGCTTAAGGGCTATGCTATGGGTGCATCCCAGATCAATAAAAGCTTGGTGAGGCCTGAGCAAAGAAGAAGTCCTTTCGGACTTGCCGCCTGGTCCCCCAATATTGCAAAATTATCTCGTGTCTTTTTCTCTCATTTGCTGTGCGGCTCCTCTTTCAGATACCGAACCCTACTCCACGCAGGGCGTGGAAGGAAACACTCAACAAGAGAGGGCACCCCAACCTGGAAGGTCTCTGAGGTCCAAGCTGTAGCCAAGGGGAAGGCCTATGGCTATAGGGGACTGTAGCCTCTATTCCTGCAGATCCAAGGCTTAGGAGAACAAAGCCAAGAAAAGGGCTCATTCTCTGGGCCTGCAGGTCATTGCTTTGCTATCTGCATCTCATTTCTTTCATTCTCACTGTCTTTTCTTCTGAATATGTGGGTGCATATGCCCTTTCTGAGTGGTGTTTGTCATTTCTTGAGATATGTGCCTAGTAGTGGGATTCCTGTTCAAATGGGAGCTCCGTTTTTTCAATTTTTTGAGGAAACTCCATAGTATTCTGCATAGTTGCTTCACCAGTCTGCATTCCCACCAGTAATGCAAGAGGATTCCTTTTACACCCCATCCTCCCCAGCACTTGTTGTTTGTTGAATTGTTGATGATAGCCATTCTAAACAGTGTGAGATGGTATCTCATTGTCCTTTTGATTTGCATCTCTTGAATGATTAGTGATTTGGAGCATGTTTTCATATGTCTCTTGGCTTTCTGTATGTCCACTTTCAAAAAGTGTCTAAGTCCTATGCCCATTTTTTGATTGGAATATTAATTTTCCCTTTTGTTTAAATGAATGAGTTCATCCCCGGCTGCACCCTCCAGCCAGCCCCACACTGTTCTGTCCGCCGTCCCCCTCCCCCTACAATGATCAAGGACCCGCCAGCCAGTAAGCTGCCCACAGCCTCTTCCCCTGGCTTTCATTTTCTCCCATCTGATCCCCCACTCGATCGGGGTGGGGCCAACCAGCCAAACACCTGCATCTCCTCCCCCTGGCCAACCCAGCAATTGGGGTGTGCGGGCCGGACACCACCCATGCACGAATTTGTACACTGGGTCTCCAGTATTATTATATTTAAAACTAGAGGCATGGTGCACAAAAATTTGTGCACTGGTGGGGGTGGGGGGTGTGTCCCTCAGCCCCACTTGTGCCCTCTCATAGTCTGGGACCCCTTGGGAGATAACGACCTGCTGGCTTAGGCACACTCCCAGGTGGCAGAGGGCAGGCCCAATGCCTAGGTGCGTGACCCGCAGCTCCTGGTCAGGTTCAGAGCAGGGCCCATTGGGGGGTTGGGGTGCCGCCCCCTGTCACACTCAAGGCACGGTAGATGGGGAGGTTGCGGTGCCACCCCCTGTCACGCACAGAGCAGGGCGGATCAGGGGGTTGTGGTGCCACCCCTGTCACATACCAAGCTGGCTGATCAGGGGGTTGGGGTGCTTCCCCCTGTCACACACAGAGCAGGGCCCATCAGGGGAGTTGGGGCTCCATACCATATCACACACAGAGCATGGCTGACCAGGGGGTTGGGGATCTCCCCCCTGTCATGCACAGAGCAGGGCCCATCAGGGGGTTATGATTCCACCCTCAGTCATGCTCAGATAGGGCCGACTGGGGGGTTGGGGCGCTGCCCCTTGTCACACTCAAGGCAGGTTCAATGGGGAGTTTGGTGCGCCACCCCCTGTCACCCACAGAGCAGGACCAATCAGAAGGTTGGTGCACTCCCCCCTGTCACACTCAGGGCAGGGCTGATGGGAAGGTTGTGGCTCTACCCCGTCACACACAGAGCAAGACCAATCAGGGGGTTGGGGAGCTCCCCCTCTCAGGCACAGAGCAGAGCCATTCAGGGGGTTGGGGTGCCTTCCCCTTTCACGAACAGAGCAGAGAGGATAGGGAGGTTGTGGCCCCGTCCCCTGTCACACATAGAGCCACAGGACAATCAGGGGGTTTTGGTGCTGCCCCCTGTCACACTGCTCCAGGGGCCAGGAGGCCTCGTGGCTCCGCTGATCCCGGTGCTAAGAGGCCTCATGGCTCCACTGATCCCGGATTTGGGAGACCTTGTGGCTCCCCTGATCCCAGGCCAGGAGGCCTCGCGGCTCCGCTGATTCCAGTGCTGAGAGGCCTCATATCTCCACTGATTCTGGTGCTGGGAGGCCTCGCTGCTCTGCTGATCACGGTGCTGGGAGGCATATTACCATTTTACTATATAGGATAGAGGCATGGTGCATGGGTGGGGGCCAGCAGGTTTCCCCTAAAGGGTGTCCTGGATCAAGATGGGGTCCCGCTTGGGTGCCTGGCCAGTCTGGGTGAGGGGATGATGGCTGTTTGCAGCTGGTCACACCCCCTTCAGGGTGGGGGTCCCCAATGGGGTGCCTGGCTAGTCTGGGTGAGGGGCTGAGGGCCATTTTCAGGCTGGTGGGTGACTGAAGCTCCCAGCCTCTCCTTTTTTCCTTTTTTCTTTTATTCTGGGATTTATTTACCTTCTATAGCTGAGAGCTAGCTTTAGCTCAGACCTCGACTGCTGAAAGCAGGTTTCTGGACTTTGTTTACCTTCTGTATTTGAAACTTTGTTGCGACTGCAGCTCTGAGATCCCGGCTGACTGAAAGCAGGTATCTGGGGTTTTGTTTAGCTTCTATATTTGTAACAATGTTTCTTAGAGAACAGCTCAGAGCCCAGAAGTGGCAGGTGAGGAACGTTGGCTTCCTCTGTCACTGGAGCAAGCAAGCCTCCTGTTCGCGTCAGTTGCCTAGCTGCCGGCCGCCATCTTGGTTGGCAGTTAATTTGCATATCGACGTGATTAGCCATGGGAAGGGCAGCAAAGTTACGGGTAATTACCATGTTTCTCATTTATTAGATAGGATTGTTTTTCTTGGAATATTAATGCTTATTGCATATAAAATTATTACATTTAAAATAGTTTTTCTGGAAACATTAACATTTATTGAATGTAACATTATGATACTAAAATCATTTATCTTAAAATATTAAAAATGTAAATATAAAAAAGAGGAACACTGTATCAACATAGATGAAAAGGAATGCATTTCTCACTCGGGTGTTATCTACTTCTTGCCTCACGAATTAGAAGCTGAAGAATTATTTCCTAACAATGAAACAATAAGATAGTGTTCAGTATAGACGCCCATCCACTACTCACTTTCCACTTGGCTTCCTGAAATTAAAGTGCAGCATTCCTTTTAAAACAGCTCATTACTCTAATCCATGAAAGGCTGTACCATTTACCTTGACTTCCCGTCCCATAAGTCCTTTGTCTTGGAACAGAATGGGCAGGTCTTGTAGGTGGAGGATCCCAAGTTCTGGAAGATGGAGCCTTTTCAGTGGATGGGAACCCACCCATGGAGCCACTGCTGTGAAGATTAATTGTATGTCTGCCATCCTCTGTGTTATAAAGAACATCATTCTACTTGAGTAGGATCAACATTTGTTAAATGGTCAAGTGTGGTTATTGTGTATAAATCTTTACCAAACAGGATGATGGTCATAGGCATGCTGGTTAGCCCAAAATGATAAAATCCTATCTTCACATGTCTTCAGTACAGTGCTCAGAGTTATTGAAAATCAGTTTGGATAACCGAGAAAGAACTGAAGCAGCATTATATATACGTGCCAAAAAGCAAAACAAAACACACACACACACACACACACACACACACACACACACACACATACACACACCAGAATTTGAATGCAGAGAATGCAGGACAGTAAGTCAATGAATTTATTTTAAAGATACAAGAAAATAGTCTCAACTAGTCTTCAAATTAGTTTCATCTCAATAAAACCTTTTAAAACATGTAACGTCATAGTTAAAAATTAAAATATAAAAAGTCAAAACATGATGCATCACAAAAAAGTGTTATTTAATGAGTGTTATCATATAATGCCTACAGTTCCTTTATCAAATAATTCTTTGATCAGAATACTATACTCTATTTTGATAGTATTTAAAGAAAACATGTTGAATAATACATAATTAACAATCACTCTTTTCATTTTTAAATAGAAAAGAGGCTTATCTTCCAATTCTGTAATTTGTCATGGGAAAGAAGAACTATGAGCATCTTCATATGTGGCCAAATATGAACTGGCAAACTCTTCTCAGTAGCACCTCGGTGGGAAAAACAGGAACATCCACCTTCATCTTGCACAAACTCTAAAATAACACTTTAGGAAATTTCCCGTGAAATGTCACACACCTAATTATCACAAATGGACACTAAATCTTTGAAATTGGGAAAGCTGGTTAATATGAAACCAACTTTTCCTGCTACAGATATATTGAAATGAATATACCTCCCTTTCAGTCAGTAAAATAAGCAAATACAAAAATTAATTACAAGACAACTTCCCTGAAAATAGTTCATCAACATTTTTATTCATGTTTCGTATTCTTCATATACAAGAAAGAAAGATAAATAAACTTTGTGAATCATTGTTTTTCAGCCTTTTCCTGAGTCAGAGACCCCTTTGTGAATCTATTTAATACCATAGACATTTCTCTTATATAGTTTCCAAGTGGAAAGTTTTCTACATCAAACGTAAGTACAAGATCATCTTATCAAATTAATAATATAGATTATTATTTTACACAGTACAGGGTTGCACATTCCTATACTCAAAACTAGTATTTCAAATCCAATTCTAAATAATGAAGTGTGTGTCCTTGACGTTTATATAGTTAGACTAACTTTTATTTCAGTGGGAATTTTCCAAGGTGAACTGATGTCCTTTATTCAGACGAAAGAAGGGTACTTTCAGAACAAATTCTTAGTAGTTCAATAAGTATGAGTCTTCACTTTAAACCTACATGACTTCCTGTTCCCAAAGTGTAACATTCTAACATAAGATCAATAGAATTGAGTTCTTCAGAGAACTGTTGAAGTGACTAGAGGCAAACAGTAATGCTAAAATAGACTGAATTTAGCTTGAGGTTTAAATCCTATCCCTGTAAGGTCATTAGGAGTGTTTCACACATTACATATTGCATTCATTATTATAACTGCTATACCTCTTTAGCAATTACAAATCATATTGATCATCAGTATACATTCTCAATCTAATGAACAGTATCATTTCTTTTGCTTTGAATGATATGAATGAAATTGAGGTGTATCTCTTCATTCAATGTTACAGTTTTCACATAAATAATGGTTTCATTATATCATCTTTTTTAATTTTTTAAAAACATTTGAGTTACTGACAGTTTATGCACTCTTTATTGAATTTATAGGAGTTAATATCACATAGGCTTCAGGTACAAAATTCTATGATACCTCATTTGCATATTGTATTATGTGTTTACCTAAGTCAGATCTCCTACCATCCCTAGATTTTGAAACATTACCTAAGTGTTTTCCACCTGAGGGTCCTTTTGCTTCTCTTACTTCCTCCACTTCCACTTCCAGACTTCTCACATCACCTCTATTTCTTGATGGAACTGGTGCCGTCTGCCCAGTTTTTCCATCCACAGACTAAAATGATTACACATAACATCAACACTACATAACATTTAACCTGAACAAATGAACAACTGTTTGAAACCTACTAATTATTGCAACTAAAATCAAGATCAACCTCAAATTCTTCTCCCAAACCAAGCAATTCCTTCAAAAATGATAGAGTCCTTTTTCATGGTAAGTTTATGAAACACTTCATTATTAACAACATTCCATTGAGATATTCAACACAGAACCATATATGTTGGTTAATAAAAGTCCTCCAAAGACCTCTAGTAATAAGGTCTAAAATGTCTCACATTCCAGGAGAAAACACACACATTCCATTCTTGCCTTATAATAGGCTTACTCTTGGTTTTCTGGCGAGAGAGAAAGGGAGAGGGATAGAGAGATAGGAACATAGATGAAAGAGAAATATTTTGATCAGCTGTTTTCTTAACTGTCTCATACTGGCAATCCAGCCAGCACCCTCGGCATGCGTCTTGACAAGGAATAGATGATGAGACATCTTGGTTCACAATTCTATCCTCAACCATTGAGCAATACTGACTGGGTAATGTGGATTCTAAAAAGTATGTGTCTGTTACTTCATTTAAGTTTTGACAACATCTATTTCATTTTTTTCAGTGCACCAGGCTTAGATAAACTATTTATTTTCAAAACAAAGAAGCATTCATTCAAAATGATTAGGAACTTTATTCCTCCTCTACCACCTCTCAGATTTCTTACTTTTACTATTTCTTCAGTAAAAATGACAGAAAAAAATGTCCAGTATGACTGCAACTCTGTTTTTAGATAGTACTGATTTGTTTCTCAATTCTAGTTTTAATAGGACCCTTGCACAATCTTTAGTATTTTTATGTTACTACACTGTTTGATGTTAAATATGGTTCTAAGAAAACAAGCCATCTTGAAGGGGAGAGCTGTTATGACTAGGAACCCAGCCTCACCTCCACCAGATGGGCCTCACACATCACCTGAGATCCTAGAGCCACTCTGGCCAAAGACATTTTTACGGTAGCGGCAGACCCACGGACAGGGGGAATCCAGCCCCCCACAACCGCCACTGCCTCCTGTGAGTCTTGAAGTGCACAATTGACTTGCCGATCCACTCTGTGGCCATTGGCCCCTTGCAATCTGGCACCTGGGTTCTGCAATGATAGCTAAAATGGGGAGACAAACCAACAACCCCCAAAGGAGAGAAAAAGAGGAATTGCCAGAAGAGGAACTCAATTAAATTGAGGCATACAATATGTTCAAAAAGAAATTCAGAATAAGGGTCATACAGTTCATACACCAGATGCATGGGAAATCCACAACTTATGTAAGAATCAAGGAAAAATGAAAAAATTGGTAATAGCTACAATAAAAAAAATATGATGGAAGGTTTCAATAGTAGACTAGAAGTAGCAAAGGATTGAATCAGTGATTTAGAGGACAGGGCAGAGTTACACACCTGGAACAACACAATCTGAAAAGCAATTGGAGAGAAAAAATAGAAAGCAGGTGTATATCCTAAGGGAGATTGGGGACAACATGAAACAATATAACAAATGTATAATAAGGGTGTCAGAAGGACAACATGAGGAACAAGAATTAGGAAACCTATTAGAAGAAATAATCACAAAAACTTCCTGATCTTGGGAAGAAAAAGTCACACAAGCACAGACAGTCCCAAACAAGATGAACCAAATACGACCTATACCAAGACACATTGTACTTACAATGGCAAAGAATAACGACACAAAGAGAACCTTAAAGGCTGAAAGAGAGAGACAGAGAGTCACCTACAAAGGCTCTCCTGTTAGATTATCAAATGATTTTTAACAGAAACACATCAGGCCAGAAGGGAATGAAAGGAAATATACAAAGGGATGCAAAACAAAGGACCAAATCCAAGAGTACTTATCCAGCAAGGCAATCATTCAAAACTATATTGGAATTAAGTGTCTTTACAGAAAAAAAGAAATCTAAGGGAGTGTTTCACTACTAAACCATCAATGCAAGAAATGCTAAAGGGACTGTTGTAAAAAGAAGGAATAGAAAAGAAAGAAGAAACACAGGCATAAAGAAAAAAGTGGCAACAAATCAGTACCTATCAAAATAGCCTTAAGCCCAAATTGACTCGATACTCCATTCAAAAGATATAGAATGGCTAAAATTATAATAAAAGCAGACCCATATGTATGCTGTCTATGAGAGACCCACCTCAGAATAAGGGACGCACACAGACTGAAAGTGAAAGGAGAGAACATACTGTTCAGGCAAAGGAAGTGAAATAACTTGGGGAGCAATAATTGTATTTGAAAAATTAAATCTCGAGAAGCCAAGATGGCGGCAGAATAGGCAAGAATGTCCCAGGGCTTGTCCTGGAGGAATTGGAGTGAGCAGCTGAAACTAATAACACCCACCCTGAACTGGCAAAGTACACTCAGCTGGTGAGACAGTTTGCAGCCAGGAAAGGCAGAGTTCCTCTGATAAGGTAAAAACCAGGGATCTGGGCAGGAAAGTTTGCCACACCTCTGAGCCCAGAGGGTCAAAGGGAGAACATGTGGCACACAGCCATGACTGTTTGGACAGGCACAGCCCCTACTGTGGAAAGGAGATCCGCGGGACTGTTGGTGCGGGGGGATTTGAGATCTGGCTTCCATTATTACGGAGGACTGAGCCTAAAAGGGGCAGCCTGAAGCGCTGACTAGACCATGCTGTGCCGGTAAGAGAGGAGCTTACAGAGACTCAGCCTTCCCCGTGTCTGTGGCTGGCGGTTGTTTGATTGTTTTCACTGAACCCTGTTCATAGGACATTTCGGATACAGACACTCACCTGTGCTGAAGAGTGGGAGAAGGTGCGGATGAGTGGAATCTGGGGAGAGGCTGGGGAGAGAAGGGGGGCCAGGAGAAGTGGCAGTAAATTGAGTGCTGAGTCACCCATGAGCCCAGGACTTGGGCAGCCATTTTCTCCTGAGGCTAAAATTCCTCCCTCCAGGCCCCAGGCAAGGAAAAGAGCCACAACCTGATTCAACCCTGAATGAGATGAAGGATTAAAATAATCTGACTAGTCCCTGGGAGTAAACAGGGTCTGGCCTATAGAGGGGCTTTCAGTCCCAGCAATGACAACAACAACAACAACAACAACAAAGAGCACAAACATTCCTGAAAACTGGGATCTTAAGCCAGCCAAAGGAATGACATTTCAACTTTTCATTTTTATTTTTTTATTATTTTTTTAGCTTTTTTTTTGCATTTTTCATTGTTCTCCTTTTTTTTTTTTCGTTTGTTTGTTCTTTTATTTAATACTTCTTTTCACATAATTTTTTCAACCATGTGAGCAGCAGACACTTGAGCGGCACGCCCTTGTCCAAGGAACATCAGCCCTCTGAGCAGCCTGTCTCGAGCCTAAGAGTAGCAGCCTCATGTGGCCTGCCCTTGTCCATGGAGCTGCAGCTAAGTGTGCAGCCCGCTTCCCCACCTGAGGAGTAGCAACCATGGGAGCAGTCTGACCTGTCCGAGGAGGAGCAGCAAATGAGCAATCTTCCTACTTCTGAGGAACGGCGGCCCTGCGCAACCTGCCCCCATCTGAGCAGCAGCAGCTGCGCACACCCTGCACTAGTCAGAGGAGCAGCAGCTGAACAAGCATCTGCCCTCAGCCAAGTAACAGCAGCTGCACGAGCACCCTGCCCAATCCGAGGAACAGCAGCTGTGTGAGCAGCCCACCGTCATCAGAGAAAAAGCAGTTCTGCGAGCAGCCAGGCCTCATTTAAGGAGCTGCAGCAGCCCACCCTGTTCCAAGGAGCAGCAGCCACACGAGCAGACCGCCCACGTCCGAGGAGCACCAGCCCTGCGCAGCACGCACTGGTCCGAGGAGCAGAGCCACAACAGCATGCACCTGTCCGATGAGCAGCAGATGGATGAGTGGGACATTCCCGTCTGAGGAGGAGCAGCCACACGTGCAGCTCACTGCCATCCAAAGAGCAGAATCCTCGAAAGCAGCCCACCCCCATCTGAGGAGCAGTAGACTTGAAATAAATGTGTTCAAGTCCTAGGACCAGTAACCCCACAAGCAGCCCATCAAATCAGAGGAACAACAGCAGCGTGCAGCCAGCCTCCATCCAAGTATCAGCAGGATGTGAGTAGTTGGCCTCAGTTCAAGGAGTAGCAGCTACGTGTGTAGCCTGCCCCCATACAAGGAACAGCTGCTTTGTGATCAGCACACTCTCTCTGAGGAATGGCAGCTGTGTGTGAAGCCACCCCCACCAGACAGAGGAGCCACCACAACTGTGAAGAGCACCCACCAGAGGAGCGGCTGCAAACTGAGGAGCAGCTGCTAACACAACCGCCCAAGGAGGAACCACAGACCGAGGAGCCACTGACACCCAAGGAGCAGCCACTGAATGACTCAACATGTAGATATGTCGGTGAGATCAAACATGGGTAGACAAAGAAACCCCCAAAGGAAAGAAAAGGAGGACTTGCCAGAAAAGCAGCTAATTGAAACAGAGCCATGCAGCATGACAGAAAAAGAATTCAGCTTAAGGTACTAGTATGAATAAACCAGATGGAGGAGAAAATCAACAACTTGTGCAAGAATAAAGAATAAATGGATAAAAAAAATCAATTAATTATGTAAGAACCAAGAAGAAATGAAGAGCGATACAGCTGCAATAAAAAACACCATTGAAAGTAGACTAGGAGAAGCGGAGGACTGAATTAGCGAATTAGAAGACAGGGAAGCAAAACCACTCCCAAACTGAATTCAATTAAAGAAAAAAATTAAAGGACAATAGGAGAGCCTAAGGGAGCTAAGGGACAACATGAAATGAAACAACATGAGAATAATAGGGGTTCCAGAGAATCAGAGAGAGGAACAAGACTTAGAAAACCTATTTGAAGAAATAATATCACAAAACTTCCCTGAGGTGGGGAAGATAAAAGTCAGACAAGCACAGATTCCCAAACAAGGTGAACTTGAAAAGACCCACACCAAGACTCATCATATACACCATGTCAAATGCTCAGAACAAAGAGAGAAACTTAAAGGCTGCAAGAGAGAGACTGGAAGTTACATACAAGGGATTTCCTATTATATTATCAAATAATTTCTCAATAGAAACACATCTGGCCAGAAAAGAATGAACAGAAATTTACAAAGTGATGCAAAGCAAAGGACTGAATCCAAGATTACTGTATCCAGCAAGGCTCTCATTCAAAATTGAAGGGGAAATAAGAAGCTTCACAGACAAAAAAAGGCTAAGGGTGTTTATCACCACCAAGCCAGCAATGCAAGAAATGCTAAAGGGACTGGTGTAAAAAAAAGAAATAAAAAGCTAAGAAAGGAAACAGGCACAAAAAATAGAAATAGCTACAAAAACAAGTACCTTTCAATAATAACTTTAAAAGTAAATGGACTAAATGTTCCAATCAAAAGACATTGAGTGGCTGAATGGATAAAAAACCATGACCCATATATTTGCTGTCTACAAGAGACCCACCTCAGAAGAAGGGACTCACACAGACTGAAAGTGAAGGGTTGGAAAACAATCTTTCAGGCAAATGGAAATGAAAAAAAAGCTGGAGTAGCAATACTTATATTGGACAACTAGACCTCAAAGTGAAGGCCATAACAAGAGATAAGGAAGGCCATTTCATAATACTAAAGGGATCAATACAACAAGAGGATATAACCCTGATAAACATATATGCACTCAATGCAGGAGTGCCCAAATACATAAAAAAAACTCCTGTAAGATATCAAAGGAGAGATTGACAACAATACAATCATAGTAGAGGACTTTAATACACCACTGACATCACTGGATAAATCCTCTAGACAAGAAATCAGCAAAGAAAACAGCAATCCTAAATGACTCACTAGATCAGATGGACTTAACTGACAACTTCAGAACAATTCACCCCAAAGCCATGGAATATACATTCTACTCAAGGGCTCTTGGGACATCTTCAAAAATAGACTACATATTGGGTCACAAACAAAGTCTCCCCAAATTCAAGAAGATTGTAGTCATACAAAGCATCTTATCAGATCATGATGACATAACATTAGAAATAAACTACAATAAAAAAAAAAAATACTTGAACACTGGAAGCTGAATAGCATGTTATTAAATATTGATTGGGTTACCCATGCGATCAAAGAAGAAATTAAAAACATCCTGGAAACTAATGACAAAGAAAACACAACAATCCGAAACTTATGGGACACAATGAAAGGAGTCCTGAGAGGGAAGTTTATAGCTCTACAGGCCTATCTGAAAAAAAAAAAACAAACAAACAAGAAAAAATGGTAGTAAATCATCTAAATCTACATCTCAAAGAACTAGAAAGAGAGCAACAAGAAAACCCCAGAGTGAGCAGAAGGAAGGAGATAATAAAGATTAGAGTGGAAATAAATGACATAGAGACCAAGAAAACAATACAGAAAATCAATGAAACCAAGAGCTGGTTCTTTGAAAGGATAAACAAGATTGACAAACCTCTAGCCAGGCTCATCATGAAGCACAGAGAGAGGACCCAAATAAACAAAATCAGAAATGATACAGGTGAAGTAAAAACAGACACCACAGAAATACAAATGATTTTTAAAAAATACTATGGACAACTCTACTCCAACAAACTAGACAACCTGGAGGAAATGGATAAATTCCTAGAAAAATACAACATTCCAAAACTCAATCAGGAAGAATCTAAAAATCTCAAAAGACCAATAACTATGGAAGAAATTGAAGCAGTCATCAAAAAGCTTCCAGCAAACAAAAGCCCAGGACTGGACGGCTTCACTGAAGAGTTTTACCAAACATTCAAGGAAGAAATAAAACCTATCCTCCTCAGACTACTACAAATAATTCAAGAGGAAGGAACACTTCCAAGCTCATTCTATGACGCCAGCATCACCCTAATACCAAAACCAGGCAAAAATGACACAATGAAAGAGAATCACAGGCCAATATCCCTCATGAACATAGATGCGAAAATCCTCAACAAAATCTTAGCAAATCGGATCCAGCAGTACATCAGAAAGATCATACACCATGACCAAGTAGGATTTATCCCAGGGATGCAAGGATGGTACAATATCCGCAAATCAATAAATGTGATACATCACATAAACAAATTGAAAGAAAAAAAAAAACACATAGTCATATCAATTGATGCAGAAAAAGCATTTGACAAATACAATACCCATTTTTGATAAAAACTCTTAGCAAGGTGGGAATAGAAGGATCATATCTCAACATAATAAAAACTATATATGACAAACCCACAGCTAACATCATACTCAATGGACAAAAACTAACACCATTTCCCCTAAGAACAGGAACAAGACAGAGATGCCCACTCTCACCACTCCTGTTCAACATAGTACTGGAAGAATTAGCCATTGCAATTAGACAAGAAGATGAAAAAAAAAAAGGCATGAAAATTGGAAAAGAAGAAATAAAACTGCCCTTATTTGAAGATGACATGATATTATACATACAAAGCCCTAAAGACTCAATCAAAAAACTATTAGACTTAACAAATGAATTTGGCAGTGTAGCAGGATACAAAATTAATGCCAAGAACTCTAAGGCATTTCTATATGCCAATAGTGAACTTACAGAAAGAGAGAGTAAAAAAAAACAACAATCCCATTCCATCGCACCAAAAAAATTAAGATACCTGAAGAGGTAAAAGACCTCTACTCAGAAAACTGCAGGACGTTGAAAAATGAGATAGAGGAAGACAAAAACAGATGGAAGAACATACCATGTTCTTGGATTGGTAGAATCAACATTAAAATGTCCATACTACCCAAAGCAATCTATAAATTCAACACACTTCCCAATAAAAACCAACGGTGTATTTCACAGACCTAGAACAAACTCCCCAAAAATTCATCTGGAATAAAAAAGACCCCGGATATCTGAAGTTATCCTGAGAAAGAACAAAGTAAGTGGGATCTCAAAACCAGATATCAAGCTGTATTACAAAGCCAGTGCTCTCAAAACTGCCTGGTACTGGCACAAGAACAGACATATAGATCAATGGAATAGAATAGAGCCCAGAAATCAACCAAACCAATATGCTCAATTAATATTTGACAACGGAGGCATGAACATACAATGGAGTCAAGACAGTCTTCAATAAATAGTGTTGGGAAAATTGGACAGATGCATGCAAAAAAATGAAACTAAACCACCAACTTACGCCATACCCAAAAATAAACTCAAAATGGATAAAGGACTTAAATGTATGACAGGAAACCATAAAAATATTAGAAGAATCCAAAGGCAACAAAATCTCAGACATATGCTGAAGCAATTTCTTCACCAATACAGCTCCTAGGGCATTGTAAGCTAAAGAGAAAATAAACAAATGGGACCAAATCAAAATAAAAAGCTTCTTCATAGCAAAAGAAACCATCAAGAAAACAACAAGAAAGCCACTGTGTGGGAAAACATATTTGCCAATGCCATATCTGATAAGGGCCTAATCTCCAAAATTTATAGGGAACTCATACAACTTAACAAAAGGAAGATAAACAATCCAATCAAAAAATGGGCAAAGGATCTAAATAGACACCTTTCAAAAGAGGACATTCAGAAAGCCAAGAGACATATGAAAACATGCTCAAAGCCACTAATCATCTGAGCGATGCAAATCAAAACAACAATGATGTACCATCTCACACCTGTCAGACTGGCTATCATCAACAAATCAACAAACCACAAGTGCTGGAGAGGATATGGAGATAAAGGAACCCTTCTGCACTGCTGGTGGGAATGCAGACTGGTGCAGCCACTATGGAAGACAGTATGGAGTTTGCTCAAAAAACTAAAAATGGAACTCCCATTTGACCCCATGATCCCACTTCTATGAATATATCCCAAGAAAACAGAAACACCAATTAGAAAGGATATATGCACCCCTATGTTCATAGCAGCACAATTTTCCATTGCTAAGATGTGGAAACAGCCTCAGTGCCCTTCAGCAGATGAATGGATTAGGAGACTGAGGTACATCTACACGATGGAATACTATGCTGCTGTAAAAAAGAAGGAATTCTTGCCATTTGCAAAAGCATGGATGGAACTGGAGAGCATTATGCTAAGTGAAATAAGCCAGTCAGTGAAGGAAAAATACCACATGATCTCACTCATTTATGGATAATAAAGACCATTATAAACTTATGAATAAAAATAGATACAGAGGCAGAGCACCCTTGGACAGACTGTCAAATTACAGCGGGAAGGCCGGGGAGGGTTGGGGGGGCAGGAGGAGAGGATAAGAGATCAACCGACGGACTTGTATGCATGCATATAAGCATAACCAATGGACATAAGACACTGGGGGGTAGGGGAGTCCAGGGAATTGTCAAGGGTGGGAATAAAAGGGAGACATATGTAATACTCTTTGTAATACTTTAAGCAGTAATACAATTAAAACAAAAAAGAAAAAACAAATCTCATAGTAAAGGTCATAAAAAAGAGATAAGACCAATTGCTATGATGTGCTCTGACACCCAGGGGGTAGACTCTCAATGCATGAGCTGCCGTTGGTGGTCAGTGAGCTCCCACAAGGGCAGCACCACTCAGCTGGAAGCTGGGCTGACGACTGGCAATTGGAGCAGCAGTGGCAGGAATCTCTCCCACCTCCACAGCAGCGCTAAGAATGTTTGGCACCCAGGATTAAGTCTAGGCCATCATTCGGACATCCCCTGAGGTCTCCCAGATAGCCAGAGTGTGAGGGACTCCGCCAAGCGTATAAAGTTCGTTCACTGGGCCTCTAATGTTACTAATAAACTACAATAAGATATAATAAAATTCAAATACTTGGAGGCTAAATAGTCTTTTATTAAATAAATGGAGGCCCAGAGTATGAATTCCTGTATGGAAGCAGTCTGGTCGGCCTCCCCAGATGGGGGCACAAGGGCCAGGCTGGCACGGGTTAGAGGCCATTGGTGGTTAACCAGAAGGCCATGCCTCAAATCTGGGCGTGAGGGCATATAGGGGGTGTGGCTGACCAGGGGGAAAGTCCGTGGGTTGTTTGCTTATCGGTCCCGCCCCGAATGGGGGTTTGGGGCCCAATGGGAAGCCAGACTGGTCAGGGAAATGGCCTTTTGGGTCCCAGATAAGGCTGGTTAGCCGCCGCAATGCAAGTCATAGCCACCAGCCATTCTGGTCATTCTGCCATTCTGGTCACAGGGCTTTTATGTACAAAGATAGATGACTGGATTACCACATAGATTAAAGAAGAAATTAAAATCATCCTGGAAATAAATGACAATTACAAATAAAAATGCAAAATCTATGGGACACACTGAAAGTAGTCCTTAGAGGGAACTTCATAGCATTACAGGCCTACCTCAAATAACAAGAAAAACAGTTAAAAAATTATCTAACCCCCACAACTTAAAAAGTTAGACAGAGCAACAAGCAAAGCCCATACTGAGCAGCAGGAAGGAAATAATGAAAATCACAGCAGAAATAAATGACATAGAGACCAAAAACCTCCACAAAAGATTAATAAAGACATGAGCTATTTCTTTGGAAGGATAACCCAGATTGATTACCCTCTAGCTCGGCTCACCAACAGGACCCCAGTAAACAAAATCAGAAATGAAAGAGGCAAAAGAGCAAAGGACCCCACAGATATAAAAAGGATTGGAAATAAATACTATGGACAACTCTACTCCAACAAACTGATCAACCCTGAATAAATGAACATATTCCTAGAAAAATAAAATCTTCCTAAACTCAATTAGGAAGAATAAAACATAGGACAGGCCAATAACTACTCTGGAAATTCAAGCAGTCATAAAAATAACTTGCAGCAAACAAAAGCCTGGGCTAGACGGCTTCACAGGGAGTTTTACCAAGTGCTCAAAGAAAAACTAAAACCTTCTTCCTCAGACTATTCCATAAAATTCAAAGGAAGTACCATTTCCAAACGCTTTCTATGAAGCCAGCATTACTCTAATCCCAAAACCAGATAGAGAAAATACAAAGAAAGAAAAATGCAGGCCAATATATCTCTGATGAACATAGATGTTACAATCCTCAACAAAACTCTAATAAATCGGATGCAACATTACATTGGAATGAGCATACACCATGACAAAGCGGATACATTCTGGGGAAGTAGGATGAGTCAACATCCAGAAATCAATAAATGTGATGCATCACATACACAAATTGAGAGATATTCATATCAATTGGTACAAGTAAAGCATTTGACAAAATCCAACACCCAATTTTGATAAAAATCTAAGCAAAAACAAAAACAAAAACAAAAAAACTCTAAGTAAACTGGGCATAGAGGGATCATACCTCAACATAATAAAAGCCTTATGTGACAAACCTACAGACAACATCATACTCAATGGGCAAAAACAATTACTCTAAGAAGAGGAACAAGACAGGGATGCTTGTTCTGGTAGATGCAGAGTACTGGTAGTGCTAGGCAATGCAGTCAGACAAGAAGAAGTCAAACAAGGCATGCTAAGTGGAAAAGAAGAAGTAAAACTGTCATAATTCGCAGATGGCATGGTATTGTCCATAGAAATACCTAAAGACTTCATCAAAAAAACTAGGAGATTTAACAAATGAATTTGGCAATGTAGCAGGGTACAAAATTAACACCCAGAATTCTATGGTTTTTTATTACACGAATAATGAACTCACAGAAAGGGAAACTTTAAAAAAAAATGCCATTTACCAGTGCAACAAAAAATTAAGAAACCTATGAGTAAACTTAACTAAGGAGGTAAAAGACCTGTTCTTGGAAAACTACAGGAAATTGAAAAAAGTGATAGAGGAAGACTAAAGCAAATAGAAGAACATACCATATTCATGGATTGGTACAATCAACATCAATAAAATGTTCATACTACCCAAAGCAATGTACAGTTTTAATGTATTAACCATTAAAATATCAATGGCGTATCTCACAGACCTAGAAGAAAGTTTCCAAAAATTCCTATGGATTTAAAAAAGACCCCAAATAGTTACAGCAATCTGGACAAAGAAGAACAAAGTTGGAGGGATCACAATATCAGATATCAAGCTATATTACAAAGCCACCATTCTCAGAACTGCCTGTTACTGGCACTAAAACAGACATATAGACCAATGGGACAGAACAGAGAACATAGAAGTTGACCCTAACCATTATGCTCAATTAATATTTGACAAAGGAGGCAAAAGCATAGAATGGAGTCATACAGTCTCTTTAATAATTGGTGTTGGAACCAGGGTGGCGGTCCGGCCTGGGCGGGGTGGGGCTGGGGCTGGGGCGACAGTGCCTGGAGCTTGGACCCCGCTGGCGCTGGCCCCGCGCTGGGAACACTTGCCCTTCCGCGGGGTCTGGGGCCTCAGGGTGGGGCCCCATGGAGGACCTTAGCCTGGACAGCTGCAGAGATGAGGACGCGGCACCGGGCGCCAAGGGGTGGCCCACACCCCAGGCGAGGGTGAACTTCCACGTGACACGGTTCCTCATGGAGGCAGGTGTCAAGCTAGGGATGCAGTCCATTCCCCTCGCCACCGCCTGAGCCATTTACCATAAATTCTTCTGCGAGATCAACCTGGACGCCTATGACGCCTACTTGGTCGCCATGTCTGCCCTTTACTTGGCTGGCAAAGTGGAAGAACAGCCCCTGCGAACCCGTGACATCATCAACGTGTCCAACAGGTACTTCCACCCGGGCAGCGAGCCCTTGGACCTGGACTCCCGATTCCGGGTGATCCGGGACAGCATTGTGCAGTGTGAGATCCTTGTGCTGCGTGTACTGCGCTTCCAAGTCTCCTTTCAGCACCCACACAGGTACCTGCTCCACTACCTGATTTCTCTCAACAACTGGCTGAATCCTTACAACTAGCGACGGACCCGCATCTCCATCACTGCCCTGGGCCCTGCTGCGGGACAGCTACCGCGGGGGGCTGTGCTTCCGGTTCCAGGCTCAGCACATAGCGGTGGCGGTGCTCCACCTGGCCCTGCAGGTCTATGGGGTCCAGGTGCCCGCCGAGGCTAAGGCCAAGAAGCCATGGTGGCAGGTGTTTAGTGGCGACCTTACCAAGCCAATCATTGATAACATTGTGTCTGATCTCACTTGGATTTATACCATGGACACAGAGATCCCTGAAGGCCCTGGCCCAGGCCTGTCCAAAGATAAGCCTGGGACGCTCGGCTGCCAGGGGACAGCGCCACCACATCGCCCTGATTGCTGGTCCCCAGAGCACTGGCTGGGAGGACTGGTTTTGTACTGCTGGAGACAGGCAGGTGAAGGTGATGACATGCTGCCACTTTGATTCTCAGGCTTTGACTCTCCCTGGCAGCCATGGTCCAGATGGTGATGGGCGCTGCACCTCCCGCGGGCAAGAGCAGGCTGCGGGCGGCTAGGAGGCCTCCGGGTCTGCTTTTGTCCTTTGAAAGAACGCAGACTACAGCCGAGGTTTGGGATCAGTGGAAGGAAAATCAAAGAACGGATGGGACTGTGCCCCAGGGGATTTTTTTAAAGGCCAGATTTAGAGAAAGTATGACTCAATTAACATAGAGGAAATTTTATTTTGTTTCATTAAAGTTATTACCATGCCAAAATAAAAACATAATAATAATTGGTGTTGGACAAATAGCACAGATACATGCAAAAAAAATTAATCTAGACCACCCACTTGCACCATACACAAGTATAAAATGGGAATGAATAAATGACTTAAACGTAAGTGGGTAACCATGAAAATCTTAGAAGAATCCATAGGCACCAAAATATCGGGCATCTGTCTCAGCAATACCTTTACTGATACAGCTCCTAGGGCAATGGAAACTGAGGAGACAATAAACAAATGGGACGACGTCAAAGTAAAACCCTTCTGCAAATTAAAAATAATTGCCTCCTATATTTTTCCTCTTATCTCTTTTGTGCATGATTGTACTTATTTACATTTCCTTGCCTGTTTGTTATTTTTACCATAGAAATACAACAACAACAACAACAAAACAAGGAAGTCCACTGGCTGGGAGAAGATATTTGCCAATGTTATATCCCATGAGGACCTAGTCTCCAAAATTCATACTGAACTCATCTAATTAAACAAAAGGAAGATCAACATTCCAATAAAAAAATGGGCATAGGACTAAGACACTTTTTGAAAGTGGACATAGAGAAAGCCAAGAGACACATGAAAACATGCTCAAAACCATTAATCATCCAAGAGATGCAAATCAAAAGGACAATGAGATAGCATCTCACAATGGTCAGAATGGCTATCATAAACAATTCAACAAACAACAAGTGCTGCCGAGGATGGGGTGTTAAAGGAATCCTCTTGCATTTCTGGTGGGAATACAGACTGGTATAGCAACTTTGCAGAACAGTATGGAGTTTCCTCAAAAAATATAAAAAATGTAGCTCCCATTTGAACCAGTAGTCCCACTACTAGGAACATATACCAAGAAATGACAAACACCAGTCAGAAAGGGCATGTGCAACCACATATTTATAGCAGCACAATATACAATAGCTAAGATTTGGAAGAAGCCTAAGTGCCCATCAGCAGATAAATGGATTAAAATCTGTGGCACATATACACATAGGAACAATACACTGCTGTAAAAAATAAAGGACTTTTACCATTCCCAAAAGCATGGAAGGACATGTAGAGCATTATGCTAATAAGCAAAATAAGCCAGTTGGAGAAAGATAAATACCAACATGACCTCAATCATTTGTGGAATACAATGAACAACATAAACTATTCAACAAAAATAGATCCAGAGACAGAAAAGCATGGAACTGGTGGTCAAACCTCAGAGGGAAGGCAGGACTAGGGGTAAGAGATCAACCAAAGGATTTGTATGCATGCATATCAGGCATAACCAGGGACCTAGACACTAAGAGGGGAAAGGGCATGTGCTGGGGTACAGGTGCACAAGGGGAAAAGAAGACATATGTAATACTATATGTAATCCTCTAAACAATGAAGAATTTTTTTAAAAGATGTTCCTAGAATTATACCTTTTAAATATAGTAATTTGTTTAACATACATACCTAAATTCCCCAGTCTCCCAATAACGTCATGATCGTTGATCTTTTAGCTAAATCAACATGGCATGTGTAAACATAACTCAGGTCATTGTAATTGCTTCACATAAAACTCTTTGGATGTCTGGAACTATTTTTGTAAACAATCCAAAGTCACATATTCCACCAAGATGTCTGGCACTGATGGGCAGCGACACAAACTAAACAGCCACTGGACAGAGTTCCCACCTTAAGGAATCACTTGAGCTTTTTGGGTCCAAAATGTTTTCCACAGATTTATATACCATGGCCTCCTTCCTGACATTTGAGATTCAACAAACATCCCTTGATCCCCTTAATTTTATGAATAGCAACACTATCTCCTACCAATACTTCTAAAAATAATTACCCCCTATATTTTTCCTCTTATCTTTTTTGTGCATGGTTGTACTTATTTACATTTCCTTGCATGTTTGTTATTTTTCATAGAAAATGAGTGTCCAATAAGTAGGGATTTTGTCTTATTCAGAATCATTGTGTAGCCTACAAAACATCACTTGAAAGAAGACACTTAGGAATAATATCTATACAAACTACATTTCTTCTGCTTAGAAACTAGGGTAACAATATCAACCATTCTCCATAAATTAAATAAATGGACTTCTGAACTCAAGAAAAATCATGAGACAAATCCCACTCTTGGCTGTTGACAAACCCTAAAAGATAAAGGTAAAGTCAAAGGGTCAATATGTACCGACCCCCTTCAATGTATCATAAAACAGGCTCTCCAAATAAAGGACAGGGACATAAGTGAGTTATGTACTAAAAGTCACTGAAGATCAACAACTTAATATATGGCATAATGAGTATACACACAAATTAACTTAAATATAAGATCAAAAGTGTAGCCAAAGCACAAACTTGGTTATTGACCTAGAAATCTGCATATGTTTCATTCTCCAAGGGAAGAGTGATTCTTAATAAATCCAAAAGTACGTGGCTTAAAATAATGGTATGGTATATTTGAAATATCTGAAAATATAACAGAACCAAAGAAAATATGTACCCTAAACGAGTGCCCGAATGGTGTGACTTTCAGGGTAATATTAAGGAATACTTGTGCAAAGAGCACCGACAACTTTAAAGGATATGGGACACACATTGGCTAGACTTTAAGATTAAAGAGAAATAAGACTATTTCCTTCACTTGTACATTAAAGACTCAATGAAAGGAACTCTTATCCACTACTTTAAAATAAATCAGGATACATACATTTTACAAAAATCAGTCTTGTTGCACCATTCAAAAATAATTAACCAGAGAAAAGTTATTTAGAGTAGGAAAGGTCATTTACTTATGGCACACCCAATGTCCTAACTCACATCAGTTCCTGTCTTGAAGAACTAAATACCTGGCCCACCTGCTGTGACTCTGTGATGGTTGACCATCCAATTGTGAGCCTGGAGGTCACTGTCCTATTCCTGGTCAAAGAACACGCCCAAGTCCCTTGCTCAATCCCCAGTAGGGGACAAGGAGATGGCAGCCGTTCAGTGATTCTCTCTCATCATTCATGTTTCTCTCTCCATCTCCCTTGCTCTATAAAATCAATACAAATACTTTTTTAAAAAAGTATACCAACTTGAGGGTAAAGGGACTACACATACCATATTTTCAAGACCTTTTTTAATGCTATGGATATGTTTGCATCAATTGTATTAGCTTCTTACCAACAGTGATCTGATATCTGCTGACATTTTATGTTTGGGGTGGGCAGGCTGTTCTAAATTAGAAAGTGCTTTGAAGGCTTAAAGCATGATTCCATTTGTATTCATATACTAAAGTAACTAAGCTTAATGTACTATTTTGCTACACAAAACAGACATTTCAACATCCTTTCAACCCCACAGTCCAGCACTTTTGTTAAAAAAAAAAAAAAAAAGAATAGTGATGGCAAATAATCATGGCTCATAAGTCATTATCAAACTTTAAAAACAAGAAGACAGAAACCTGGAAATACTACTACTTGAACCACAGAGCTAGAATTTTATTAAAAGACTTACTTTTTCTTTTTTTTTAAATATATTTTATTGATTTATTTTACAGAGAGGATGAGAGAGGGATAGCAAGTTAGAAACATGGATCAGCTGCCTCCTGCACACCCACCAACTGGGGATGTCGCCGCAACCAAGGTAGAAGTCCTTGAGCAGAATTGAATCAGGGACCTTTCAGTCTGCAGGCTGATGCTCTACCCACTGAGCCAAACAAGTTAGGGCAAAAGAGTTACTTTTTCATTCATTTCTTTTTTTTTTTTTTTGCTTAAACATTTGTATTTTTATTGAACTTTTTTTTTTTTTTTAATTTCTGCCCGGTTACAATTAAATAGGAAACTGCAATTACAATTCACAAACTGTGGCATGAAAAATCACACACATCCCATCACCCATTAGGAATGACACCAAGCCCTTTCCATGTTTTTCAGTCATAGGAGTCCATCACAAAAGTGTCAAATATGAGCACTGTAATTTTTTCTTAGAAGGGGAAGAACATTAATCCTGGCAGCACATTACAATTCCAGGAAGTGGTTCTGATACTGTGAGTTGCAGGGATAGAAACCATAACCAACGTGGAGGGTGTTTCTTTGGGGGGCCAGGGACTACTTGGCAGGAAGACTCCCCGTGTGCTTAGTGATCTGCCTGTCGCCTCAGCTGGCTGAGTCTTCCCAGGTGTGGAAGGAGGAAAGGACTTCCTGCACAGATGGTGCAAGTTCCCGTAGAGCAGAGTGTTTTCTGTATCTTCACCCTTCCCCCACCCTGGGGCAAGGTCTCAAGCTTTTTTGGAGCTGCTTTCGGTCACATGACCCTTGACTGCATGGTCTTTTTACTTAAACACATGTGACCCCAAGATTTCTTCTTACTCTGCTTCTCTAGGGTTCAGATGACAGCACAAAACATCACTTGTTGAAAAACTGATATTAAGAACGTGGACATTTATGTTCATAATAACAGCACACACTCTTCAGGGTATGTCATCCAAAGGGGCATTTTTTTTTTCATTTAATATGGTCCCAGGAGAATTAGCTCAAAGTCACATACTTAAGAGTCTTTACAAAAGATGGGGCAAAATCCTTTGACATTTTAGGAACTGGCAGCATCTGTCGCATCTTCAGAATTCTCAATGGTAATAAAAGCAAAGCCTCTGGACTTGTTTCTTGCTCCCTCCTTTATCAAACCTACTGGAATTTAGAATTTTAAATGCCACATGCCACTTAAAATTTAACCTCTTAGAGATATTTCAATTTCTCTAAGTTTTTGAGAAATTCTCACAGAGACTCTTAATCCTATATAATAAAAGGCTGATATGCAAATTGACAGAACAGTGGAACGACCAGTCACTATGACACACCCTGACCACAAGAGGGCAGACACTCAATGCAGGAGCTGCCCCCTGGTAGTCAGTGTGCTCCCACAGAGGGAGCACCACTCAGTGAAAAACCAAGCTCACAACTGGCGAGCACAGCAGTGGTGGCTGGAGCCTCTCCCGCCTCCATGGGAGTGATAATGATATCGGACTGACGCCTTAGCCCTACTTCCACTGTCAGACATCCCCCAGAGGCTCCTGAACTGCCAGATGGCTCAGGCCAGGCTGAGGGACCGCCCACTGAGTTGCATGCACTAGGTCTTTAGATTAATATAATGGACACAGTATAGTACCAATCATCTGAAACTTGGTAAAAAAAAAAAAAAAAAGACAAAGCATTTTGCATCCTCATTACCTTCCCAAAAATCTGTAGGGAATAAACACCACAGTTAACCTGTCTTATGGCATTCCATGAACCAACCCCATAATAAACTCACAATGTCTTACTTTTCCTCCTTATTACCTGGGACTGTAACATGATTGCAAGGAGGTAGATTAATTCCTGGGCAAGTGGAATAGAGAAACTGAGACAAGAAAATCAAGCCTGGTCAGTTTGTACAGCCTGTAGAAATTCCTTAATCCTCCCCAACCAAGGACACTTGAGAACAAGTGGTTAATACAGGGGTGGGCAAACTTTTTGACTCGAGTGCCACAATGGGTTCTTAAACTGGACCGAGGGCCGGAACAAAAGCATGGATGGAGTGTTTGTGTGAACTAATACATGTTACACTGCTGCTGGTGAAGGAGCAGAGGGGAGAGCAAGAGAACCCTCCGCTCTTTCGGCTCCGCGGGCTGGATAGAACACCCGAACGGGCCGTATCCGGCCCGAGGGCCATAGTTTGCCCATGGCTGGGCTAATATCTCTCTTCCCACATGAGAGACTATTCAGCAAAATCACCGTGGAACTTCCAAGGCGTGAGTGAGAGAGGAGGATGGACAGAGGGGCAGTTTTGTCTTGCCCAAAAAACAAACCAGCCTGCTGTCTTGGGGAAGGGATGAAAGGGGACTTTATTTCACTCAGTTAGCAAAGAATCAACAGCCTTGGGACTTGCCAAGAAAAAAATTGTCAGACTTTCGCATCAACTCTGAGACAGCTATGACCAGTAAAAGGAGACCTTGAAATGCAGTCTGTCCCCTCCCTGCCAGCCCCTCATGCAAGGGCAAAGCCTGGGACTTTCACCCACTCTCCTTCCCTGCCTCCAGAAGACACACCTAGGAAGAAACTAAAGGGTGATATCTTGAAACAAGTCTCCACACACTCCCCCAGGAGTACTCTACACACCCATCCACGTTTACAGGGGAACTTCCCTGGCCTTTGGACAGGAAGCAGCCTGACAGGGAATGAGTGTCGATTACCCATCTAGTTTAAAATGATTTCATCTCTTCTATTATGAAATAGAATCATTACATAATCTATCGTATGTTTACATCACTCAGCTATTTTTACTTAAATGGGTCTATGAATATAACATTTTAAAACGTAACATTTTCATTATCATAAGTGCTTAAATTTGCTGATGTCCCAAAGTCAAATTGGCTGTGTAAACATAACTGATGGGATAGTAACTGATGCACATAAACAACTTCAGTAAGAAAATTTGGTATTACTTTTGTAAACAAATCCCAATAAAATTTCTGCCACACAGGGGCCCTGATACAAAGTGACAGCCATAAGAGCAATTCACATATTCTGCGTCTAAAATATTCCCTCGAGATCTACGCACCTCTGCCACATACCCACATTCAAGATTTAGCTAATACCCCTTGGTTCCCTTGATTTTTTATGAATAAAAGCGTTTTCAAGTGCCCCCACTGATTCCGCCTAAATTATCACCCTTATTTTCCTTCTCAACATTCTTGTGCATAATAGTACTTACTTTCTTTTCCTTGAATATCTGTTATCTTTACCACAAAACCCATTGCTGAATAAAATATGGCGTTTCTCGTAATTAAAACCATTAGCACTCAGAATGCACATGTGTAAATATCTGTTGAAAGAAGAAATTGAGGAATAACGTCTACACAAACTACATTTTGTTGTGCTTAGAAAATAGCAAAAAGGGAATGACCATCAATTATTCTTCATAAGTCAAATAAATGGATCTTTGAACTCAACAAAAATTATGAGGCAAATCTAATTATTAGCTACTACAAAACCCTAAATATGAACGCAGAGTATAAAGGTCAATATGTAAAGAGCGCCTTCAACATACCAGAAACCAAAAGGACATTGAGCAAATTAAAAGGACAATGAGGAATCACCTCACTCCTGTCAGAATGGGTAGCATCGACAAATGACAAGTGCTGGCAAGGTTGTGGAGGAAAGGGAACCCTAGCACACTGATGATGGGAAAGCAGACTGGTGCAGCCATAATGACAAACAAAATGGCATGTCCATAAAAAAATTGAAAACGGAACTCCCATATGACCCTGCCATCTCCCTTCTAGGAATATATTTTAGGAAAGCCAAAACACACATCAGAAAGAATATATGTTCCCCTATATTCATAGCAGCACAATTTACAATTGCTAAGATTTGGAAAGCACCTAAGTGCCTATCAGCAGATGAGTGGATAAGACAAACAAACTGCTGTACATTGACACAATGGAATACTACTCAGCAGAAAAAAAGGAAGAACTCTTTCATTTGCTAAGCATGGGTGGACCTATAGAACATTATGCTCAGGGAATAAGCCAGCCAGAACTACACAAGTATCATGTGATCTCACTCTTATTTGGAATCTCATGAACAAAATACATTAATTTAAAAAACATGGAGGCGGAGACATGGAAGCATGGACAGGCTGTGGAAACTCACAGGGAAGGCAGGGGAGGGTGAGTGGGTGATGGCTGAGAAATAACCAACCAAGGACCTTGTGTGAATGTATGCACAACCCACAGAAGCAGACAATGGGGGCGGTCAGGGCCTGGGGAAGGGAGCTGGAGTGGCCTGGAAGGGTCTCTGGGGGGAAGGAAACAGACATATGTAATACTTTCAACAATAAAAATTATTTAAAAATAACTGCCATGAAAAAAAATGGAAAGAAAATGGACATGTTATATGTTTTCAGGGGACAGGGGCTGTGTACACTTCAGGAGGACAGGGGCCTGATATTAGATCCTGATCCATAGGTTCTCAATACCTTTGACTTGGGTAGTCACTGACATTGCAATTTTCTCAGACACCTACCATTGTCAGCACAGAAGACAGGTGACGTTTTCAAGTTGCCATGACTGCTAAACGAGAAGCCGTGGAACTAGACCCAGAGGTAGCAACCCTGATCGTCATGGTTCACTGGTTTGTGGATAGCTGACATGAGCTAACCTCTAGGCCAAACTCCATGGGATTCTCATTACCCAGAGACCTGTGGGGAGTCGATAGTTCCATGCTCTGTCAGAGGTCTTCTCTGGGCAACAGAGGTGGCTTCCATCCCCTCTAAGTTCCAAGGTGTTCCTACCAAGGTGGGGAAACCATTAAGGAGAGGGTGCTGTTGACACATCTCAAAATGGACTGGGGTCTGTGCGAAGGTATATCCTTGCTTTCAAAGAAGAAAGGCTTTACCATGGGCGACACATCTTTGCCCAACATAAGCCTTTCTGGCGGACTTTAAAGGATCATGAATTGGATCAGAGGGGCCTGGGCCCTGGTCATGAGCTGGGGAGGGAGGACAGGAGTAGGAGCAGAGCATGGTGCTCGGTATTCACTATCTAAGGCCACAAAGGGTCAGCAAGGGCCTGTAGTTGGGAAAGGTACTTTCGTTGTTATCCTTTTCTGTGTAGAGTCTCATTAGCTGCATGCTGAGCCATTCCTAAGTGGGACACAAAGAATGTTTACTGTTTATATCAATGTTGATTGTGTCAGGATAATTCCTTTTCTGGAAGTGCCAGTAAGCATCTCCCAACAGAGCGGGATCAAGAAGGGGTTGAGGGAGAATTACCAATCTCCAGCTCTGCCCGTGGTCCCCGAGAAGGGCAGGATTTGGATCGCCCTAACCCCAGCCATCCTGTGATGTTCTTGTTACCTTGGTCCCACACAGAAATAGGGGATGTCCTAGGATTCCTCTGCCTTCAGCACTGTAACTCCTGCAGTAGGAAAGTAAGGACACCCTAAGGCGGGCTTGATTCCCTCGGCTCTGTCATTGGGGCTCCGTCTGTCCTGACTCAGAAACACACGGATGGGGCACAGGCAGGTTTACAGCTGTGAGTATGGGAAACACAGAGTTTATGCCTGTATTATTATTTATTAATCATGGTATCCTTTTCACATGAACAACTGTTGTGGGAAACTGTTTATTGCCTTCACTATCTGATAAGCATAGACAGAGCACTCCCCGAAACCCCCCGAAGGCTGGGTGCCTTTGAAGCCCTCCCAAAGGTCGGAGCTAGGCGCCACCTCTGTTTGTCCAGACAGTGGTAGCTGAAACTACTCCCCCATTTATTATTATGTAAATCCTTGCTGATGGGCTAGTCTGCCTGTTACAGGGGGTCACCTGCCTAGGGCTATGCTATGGGTGCATCCCAGATCAATAAAAGCTTGGTGAGGCCTGAGCATAGAGGAGAAGTCCTTCGGAACTTGCCGCCTGGTCCCCCAATATTGCAAAATTATCTCGTGTCTTTTTCTCTCATTTGCTGTGCGGCTCCTCTTTCAGATACCGAACCCTACTCCATGGGAGTCATGGAAGGAAACACACTCATCATCTGGCGCCCGACGGGTAATCTGGAATTGCAGGTCTCGCTGGAGCGAGAAAAGGAAGTTTTCACCGAAAAGGTGTGGAAAACTCACCGAAAAAAGGTGAGGGGGATTCCACCGCAGGCAATGCCCAGGATCAACTACAGAAGCCCGGGTCTGTAAGTAACTGGGAACGTTTTCTTAACCAGGCTAACAAACGGGGAAGGATTTGGCTTTAAGAAAGTAGATTCAGCTTTAAAAAGGTATATTTGGCTTTTAGTAAAGTAAGAAACTTTATAGACTTTTGATTTACATGTTTAAAGTATTAAAATTTTAGAAGGTAATATCTTATAGTTTTTGCATGTTATTATAGAACATAACCCTTGGTTTCTTGAAAAAGGTACATTAGATCTTAAAAGTTTGCCAAAATGTTAATCAGAACTTGCCAAAAATTGTTTCCCCTTTTGGAACACGGCATTTCATTTCCTAGAGGCTTAAGAGAGGTCAAGGAAGATAAATCTCCTCCCCTTGCACCCTCTGCTCCTTAAGAGGAACAGAAAGAAAAGAAAAAATGGGAGGAATGGCCTTCATGGCTCCCTCCACCTCCATGTCCTAATCCTGAAATGTTTAATTTGCCATTAATAGAATTACCTGTGCAAAAAGGCCAAATTAAAAAGAAATTGGAATATTAAAAGGTACTCCTTAAAATCAGGCTGAAAAAAGAGTGCCATGGTCATCTTAATGTGGTTTCTTGTCCAAATTAAAATCTTAATTTGTATTTGGAATCTAAAATCTGTAATAAGAAATGAAACCCTGCTGCCGAGTCCGCCTCCGGTGTGGAGAGATTCAAAGGTGGCAGGAAAAGGCAGAGTTATAAGCTCTCCCACAATGAGATTACTTAATGTTTCATTTAAAAATTACCGGAGAACATCTTATGACAACCAAACTTTGGCTAAGATAACCTTGGGTGCTAGCCATTGCTTTAGAAAGCGAAATAGGGAAAAACTTAAAATGTCTTTTTCAATTAAGCATGACTTTGGGAAAAATACACCATCTGAGTCATTTGCTGAAACTTCCCCCAAAGCAGAAGGTGGGGAAAGGGAAGAAGGAGCTCGTGGCGATCCAGCCCCCTCACCAACTATTCTAAAATTAAAGTCCTTCTTGTAATTGAAAAGCTTTTATAAATTTATAAATGCACCCGGGATTTCTGTGCACATGTAAAGGGAAAAGGACAGTTTAAAAACGAGTGCGCATAGTTTTGAGTTGAACTTGACCTTTTGCAGTGTACAGAATAAAAACCCGAGACTGTTTTGGTCTTAAAAATGGCAGAGATGAACCGGACAAAGAAATGCAGGCTGGTTTCCTGAGGCGATTTAAAGTAGCTCTTTTGAAATTTCCCGCCCTGGGGCAAGTACCACCAGGAAGTTGATAGTCAAGTTTACATGTGAATAGCTATGGTTTTGCTTCTTGACTTCCACAACAGGAAAATTGTGACCATTTTGAAATTTAACAGCTATGCCAGGCTTATTGGCTGGAAACTTGTCTAATTGCAATGGCTAATTCTTCCAGTACTATGTTGAACAGGAGTGGTGAGAGTGGGCATCCCTGTCTTGTTCCTGTTCTTAGGGGAAATGGTGTTAGTTTTTGTCCATTGAGTATGATGTTAGCTGTGGGTTTGTCATATATAGTTTTTATTATGTTGAGATATGATCCTTCTATTCCCATCTTGCTAAGAGTTTTTATCAAAAATGGGTGTTGTATTTGTCAAATGCTTTTTCTGCATCAATTGATATGACTATGTGTTTTTTTTTTTTCTTTCAATTTGTTTATGTGATGTATCACATTTATTGATTTGCGGATATTGTACCATCCTTGCATCCAAGGGATAAATCCTACTTGGTCATGGTGTATGATCTTTCTGATGTACTGCTGGATCCGATTTGCTAAGATTTTGTTGAGGATTTTCGCATCTATGTTCATGAGAGATATTGGCCTGTGATTCTCTTTCATTGTGTCATTTTTGCCTGGTTTTGGTATTAGGGTGATGCTGGCGTCATAGAATGAGCTTGGAAGTGTTCCTTCCTCTTGAATTATTTGTAGTAGTCTGTGGAGGATAGGTTTTATTTCTTCCTTGAATGTTTGGTAAAACTCCTCAGTGAAGCTGTCCAGTCCTGGGCTTTTGTTTGCTGGAAGCTTTTTGATGACTGCTTCAATTTCTTCCATAGTTATTGGCCTTTTGAGATTTTTAGATTCTTCCTGATTGAGTTTTGGAATGTTGTATTTTTCTAGGAATTTGTCCATTTCCTCCAGGTTGTCTAGTTTGTTGGAGTAGAGTAGTCCATAGTATTTTTTAAAAATCATTTGTATTTCTGTGGTGTCTGTTTTTACTTCACCTGTATCATTTCTGATTGTGTTTATTTGGGTCCTCTCTCTGTGCTTCATGATGAGCCTGACTAGAGGTTTGTCAATCTTATTTTTCCTTTCAAAGAACCAGCTCTTGGTTTCATTGATTTTCTGTATTTTTTTTTGGTCTCTATGTCATTTATTTCCGCTCTAATCTTTATTATCTCCTTCCTTCTGCTCACTCTGGGGTTTTCTTGTTGCTCTCTTTCTAGTTCTTTGAGATGTAGATTTAGATGATTTACTACCGTTTTTTTTTTTTTTTTTTTTTTTTTTTTTTTTTTTTTTTTTTTTTTTTTTCAGCTAGGCCTGTAGAGCTATAAACTTCCCTCTCAGGACTCCTTTCGTTGTGTCCCATAAGTTTTGGATTGTTGTGTTTTCTTTGTCATTAGTTTCCAGGATGTTTTTAATTTCTTCTTTGATCGCATTGGTAACCCAATCAATATTTAATAACATGCTATTCAGCTTCCAGTGTTCAAGTATTTTTTTATTGTAGTTTATTTCTAATATTATGTCATCATGATCTGAGAAGATGCTTGGTATGACTACAATCTTCTTGAATTTGGGGAGACTTCGTTTGTGACCCAATATGTAGTCTATTTTTGAAGATGTCCCAAGAGCCCTTGAGTAGAATGTATATTCCATGGCTTTGGGGTGAAGTGTTCTGAAGTTTTCAGTTAAGTCCATCTGATCTAGTGAGTCATTTAGGATTGCTGTTTTCTTTGCTGATTTCTTGTCTAGAGCATTTATCCAGTGATGTCAGTGATGTATTAAAGTCCTCTACTATGATTGTATTGTTGTCAATCTCTCCTTTGATATCTTACAGGAGTTTTTTTTTATGTATTTGGGCACTCCTGCATTGAGTGCATATATGTTTATCAGGGTTATATCCTCTTGTTGTATTGATCCCTTTAGTATTATGAAATGGCCTTCCTTATCTCTTGTTATGGCCTTCACTTTGAGGTCTAGTTGTCCAATATAAGTATTGCTACTCCAGCTTTTTTTTCATTTCCATTTGCCTGAAAGATTGTTTTCCAACCCTTCACTTTCAGTCTGTGTGAGTCCCTTCTTCTGAGGTGGGTCTCTTGTAGACAGCAAATATATGGGTCATGGTTTTTTATCCATTCAGCCACTCAATGTCTTTTGATTGGAACATTTAGTCCATTTACTTTTAAAGTTATTATAGAAAGGTACTTGTTTTTGTAGCTATTTCTATTTTTTGTGCCTGTTTCCTTTCTTAGCTTTTTATTTTTTTTTTTTTTACACCAGTCCCTTTAGCATTTCTTGCATTGCTGGCTTGGTGGTGATAAACACCCTTAGCCTTTTTTTGCCTGTGAAGCTTCTTATTTCCCCTTCAATTTTGAATGAGAGCCTTGCTGGATACAGTAATGTTGGATTCAGTCCTTTGCTTTGCATCACTTTGTAAATTTCTGTTCATTCTTTTCTGGCCAGATGTGTTACTATTGAGAAATCATTTGATAATATAATAGGAAATCCCTTGTATGTAACTTCCATTCTCTCTCTTGCAGCCTTTAAGTTTCTCTCTTTGTTCTGAGCATTTGACATGGTGATTATGATGAGTCTAGGTGTGGGTCTTTTCAAGTTCACTTTGTTTGGGAATCTGTGCTTGTCTGACTTTTTTCTTCTCCACCTCAGGGAAGTTTTCTGATATTATTTCTTCAAATAGGTTTTCTAAGTCTTGTTCCTCTCTCTGTTTCTCTGGAACCCCTATTATTCGTATGTTGTTTCGTTTCATGTTGTCCCTTAGCTCCCTTAGGCTCTCCTCCTGTCTTTTAATTTTTTTCTTTAATAGAATTCTTTTTGGGAGTGGTTTTGCTTCCCTGTCTTCTAATTCGCTAATTCAGTCCTCCGCTTCTCCTAGTCTACTTTCAATGGTGTTTTTTATTGCAGCTGTATCGCTCTTCATTTCTTCTTGGTTCTTACATAATTAATTGATTTTTTTATCCATTTATTCTTGATTCTTGCACAAGTTGTTGATTTTCTCCTCCATCTGGTTTATTCATACTAGGACCTTAAGCTGAATTCTTTTTCTGTCATGCTACATGCCTCTGTTACAATTAGCTGTTTTTCTGGCAAGTCCTCCTTTTCTTTCCTTTGGGGGTTTCTTTGTCTACCCATGTTTGATCTCACCGACATATCTATATGTTGAGTCATTCAGTGGCTGTTCCTTGGGTGGCAGTGGCTCCTCGGTCTGTGGTTCCTCCTTGGGCGGTTGTGTTAGCAGCTGCTCCTCAGTTGGCAGCCGCTCCTCTGGTGGGTGCTCTTCACAGCTGTGGTGGCTCCTCTGTCTGGTGGGGGTGGCATCACACACAGCTGCCATTACCTAGAGAGAGTGTGCTGATCACAAAGCAGCTGTTCCTTGTATGGGGGCAGGCTACACACGTAGCTGCTACTCCTTGAACTGAGGCCAAATACTCACATCCTGCAAATACTTGGCTGGAGGCTGTCTGCAGGCTGCTGTGGTTCCTCTGATTTGATGGGCTGCTTGTGGGGCTACTGATCCTAGGACTTGGACACATTTATTTCAAGTCTACTGCTCCTCAGATGGGGGTGGGCTGCTTTCGAGGATTCTGCTCTTTGGATGGCAGTGAGCTGCACGCGTGGCTGCTCCTCCTCAGACGGGAATGTCCCACTCATCCATCTGCTGCTCATCGGACAGGTGCATGCTGTTGTGGCTCTGCTCCTCGGACCAGTGCGTGCTGCGCAGGGCTGCTGCTCCTTGGACGTGGGCGGTCTGCTCGTGTGGCTGCTGCTCCTTGGAACAGGGTGGGCTGCTGCAGCTCCTTAAATGAGGCCTGGCTGCTCGCAGAACTGCTTTTTCTCTGATGACGGTGGGCTGCTCACACAGCTGCTGTTCCTCGGATTGGGCAGGGTGCTCGTGCAGCTGCTGTTACTTGGCTGAGGGCAGATGCTTGTTCAGCTGCTGCTCCTCTGACTAGTGCAGGGTGTGCATAGCTGCTGCTCCTCAGATGGGGGTGGGTTGCGCAGGGCCGCCGCTCCTCAGAAGTAGGAAGATTGCTCGTTTGCTTCTCCTCCTCGGACAGGTCAGACTGCTCCCATGGTTGCTACTCCTCAGATGGGGAAGCGGGCTGCTCACAGAGCTGCAGCTCCATGGACAAGGGCAGGCCACATGAGGCTGCTACTCTTAGGCTCGAGACAGGCTGCTCAGAGGGCTGATGTTCCTTGGACAAGAGCGTGCCGCTCAAGTGTCTGCTGCTCACATGGTTGAAAAAATAATATGAAAAGAAGTATTAAATAAAAGAACAAACAAACAAACAAAAAAGGAGAACAATGAAAAATGCAAAAAAAAAAGCTAAAAAATAATAAAAAAATAAAAATGAAAAGTTGAAATGTCATTCCTTTGGCTGGCTTAAGATCCCAGTTTTCAGGAATGTTTGTGCTCTTTGTTGTTGTTGTTGTTGTTGTCATTGCTGGGACTGAAAGCCCCTCTATAGGCCAGACCCTGTTTACTCCCAGGGACTAGTCAGATTATTTTAATCCTTCATCTCATTCAGGGTTGAATCTGGTTGTGGCTCTATTCCTTGCCTGGGGCCTGGAGGGAGGAATTTTAGCCTCAGGAGAAAATGGCTGCCCAAGTCCTGGGCTCATGGGTGACTCAGCACTCAATTTACTGCCACTTCTCCTAGCCCTCCTTCTCTCCCCAGCCTCTCCCCAAATTCCACTCATCCGCACCTTCTCCCACTCTTCAGCACAGGTGAGTGTCTGTATCCGAAATGTCCTATGAACAGGGTTCAGTGAAAACAATCAAACAACCGCCAGCCACAGACACGGGGAAGGCTAAGTCTCTGTAAGCTCCTCTCTTACCGGCACAGCATGGTCTAGTCAGAGCTTCAGGCTGCCCCTTTTAGGCTCAGTCCTCCGTAATAATGGAAGCCAGATCTCAAATCCCCCCGCACCAACAGTCCCGCAGTACTCCTTTCCACAGTCAGGGGCTGTGCCTGTCCAAACAGTCGTGGCTGTGTGCCACATGTTCTCCCTTTGACCCTCTGGGCTCAGAGGTGTGGCAAGCTTTCCTGCCCAGATCCCTGGTTTTTACCTTATCAGAGGAACTCTGCCTTTCCTGGCTGCAAACTGTCTCACCAGCTGAGTGTACTTTGCCAGTTCAGGGTGGGTGTTATTAGTTTCAGCTGCTCACTCCAATTCCTCCAGGACAAGCCCTGGGACATTCTTGCCTATTCTGCCGCCATCTTGGCTTCTCGAGATTTAATTTTTCAAATACAATTATTGCTCCCCAAGTTATTTCACTTCCTTTGCCTGAAAAGTATGTTCTCTACTTTCACTTTCAGTCTGTGTGCGTCCCTTAATCTGAGGTGGGTCTCTCATAGACAGCATACATATGGGTCTGCTTTTATTATAATTTTAGCCATTCTATATCTTTTGAATGGAGTGTCGAGTCCATTTGGGCATAAGGCTATTTTGATAGGTACTGATTTGTTGCCACTTTTTTCTTTATGCCTGTGTTTCTTCTTTCTTTTCTATTCCTTCTTTTTACAACAGTCCCTTTAGCATTTCTTGCATTGATGGTTTAGTAGCGAAACACTCCCTTAGATTTCTTTTTTTCTGTGAAGACATTTAATTCCAATATAGTTTTGAATGATTGCCTTGCTGGATAAGTATTCTTGGATTTGGTCCTTTGTTTTGCATCCCTTTGTATATTTCCTTTCATTCCCTTCTGGCCTGATGTGTTTCTGTTAAAAATCATTTGATAATCTAACAGGAGAGCCTTTGTAGGTGACTCTCTGTCTCTCTCTTACAGCCTTTAAGGTTCTCTTTGTGTCGTTATTCTTTGCCATTGTAAGTACAATGTGTCTTGGTATAGGTCTTATTGGGTTCATCTTGTTTGTGACTGTCTGTGCTTGTGTGACTTTTTCTTCCCAAGATCAGGAAGTTTTTGTGATTATTTCTTCTAATAGGTTTCTTAATCCTTGTTCCTCATCTTGTCCTTCTGACACCCTTATTATACATATGTTACATTGTTTAATGTTGTTCCCAATCTCCCTTAGGATATACACCTGCTTTCTATTTTTTCTCTCCAATTGCTTTTCAGATTGTGTTGTTCAGGGTGTGTTAATCTGCCCTGTCTCCTAAATCACTGATTCAATCCTTTGCTACTTCTAGTCTACTATTGAAACCTTCCATCATATGTTTTTATTGTAGCTATTATCAATTTTTTCATTTTTCCTTGATTCTTACATAAGTTGTGGATTTCCCATGCATCTGGTGTATGAACTGTATGACCCTTATTCTGAATTTCTTTTCGAACATATTGTATGCCTCAATTTAATTGAGTTCCTCTTCTGGCAATTCCTCTTTTTCTCTCCTTTGGGGGTTGTTGGTTTGTCTCCCCATTTTAGCTATCATTGCAGAACCCAGGTGCCAGATTGCAAGGGGCCAATGGCCACAGAGTGGATCGGCAAGTCAATTGTGCACTTCAAGACTCACAGGAGGCAGTGGCGGTTGTGGGGGGCTGGATTCCCCCTGTCCGTGGGTCTGCCGCTACCGTAAAAATGTCTTTGGCCAGAGTGGCTCTAGGATCTCAGGTGATGTGTGAGGCCCATCTGGTGGAGGTGAGGCTGAGTTCCTAGTCATAACAGCTCTCCCCTTCAAGATGGCTTGTTTTCTTAGAACCATATTTAACATCAAACAATGTAGTAACATAAAAATAATAAAGATTGTGCAAGGGTCCTATTAAAACTAGAATTGAGAAACAAAACAGTACTATCTAAAAACAGAGTTGCAGTCATACTGGACATTTTTTTCTGTCATTTTAATTGAAGAAATAGTAAAAGTAAGAAATCTGAGAGGTGGTAGAGGAGGAATAAAATTCCTAATCATTTTGAATGAATGCTTCTTTGTTTTAAAAATAAATAGTTTATGTAAGCCGGGTGCACTGAAAAAAATGAAATAGATGTTGTCAAAACATAAATGAAGTAACAGACACATACTTTTTAGAATCCACCTTACCCAGTCAGTATTGCTCAATGGTTGAGGATAGAATTGTGAACCAAGATGTCTCATCATCTATTCCTTGTCAAGACACATGCCCAGGGTGCTGGCTGGTTTGCCAGTATGAGACATTTAAGAAAACAGCTGATCAAAATATTTCTCTTTCATCTATGTTCATATCTCTCTATCCCTCTCCCTTTCTCTCTCGCCAGAAAACCAAGAATAAGCCTATTATAAGGCAAGAATGGAATGTGTGTGTTTTCTCCTGGAATGTGAGACATTTTAGACCTTATTACTAGAGGTCTTTGGAGGACTTTTATTAACCAACATATATGGTTCTGTGTTGAATATCTCAATGGAATATTGTTAATAATGAAGTGTTTCATAAACTTACCATGAAAAAGGACTCTATCATTTTTGAAGGAATTGCTTGGTTTGGGAGAAGAATTTGAGGTTGATCTTGATTTTAGTTGCAATAATTAGTAGGTTTCAAACAGTTGTTCATTTGTACAGGTTAAATGTTATGTAGTGTTGATATTATGTGATATCATTTTAGTCTGTGGATGGAAAAACAATTAAAGTAGATTACACCAAGAAACCATCTTTTCAAAGTGGGGGTGGGCAGGGTGCACCACTTCCATCAAGAAATAGAGGTGATGTGAGAAGTCTGGAAGTGGAAGAGGAGGAAGTAAGAGAAGCAAAAGGACATCCCTCAGGTGGAAAACACTTAGGTTTCAAAATCTAGGGATGGTAGGAGATCTGACTTAGGTAAACGCATAATACAATATGCAAATGAGGTATCATAGACTTGTGTACCTGAAGCCTATCTGATCATATTAACTCCTATAAATTCAATAAAGAGTGCATAAACTGTCAGTAACTCAAACGTTTTTAAAAAATTAAAAAAAGATATGAGCATGAAACCATTATTTATGTGAAAACAGTAACATTGAATGAAGAGATACACCTCAATTTCATTCATATCACTCAAAGCAAAAGAAATGATACCATTCATTAGATTGAGAATGTATACTGATGATCAATATGATTTGTAATTGCTAAAGAGGTATAGCACTTATAATAATGAATGCAATATGTAATGTGTGAAACACTCCTAATGACCTTACAGGGATAGGATTTAAACCTCAAGCTAAATTCAGTCTATTTTAGCATTACTGTTTGCCTCTAGTCACTTCAACTGTTCTCTGAAGAACTCAATTCTATTGATCTTATGTTAGAATGTTACACTTTGGGAACAGGAAGTCATGTAGGTTTAAAGTGAAGATTCATACTTATTGAACTACTAAGAATTTGTTCTGAAAGTACCCTTCTTTCGTCTTAATAAAGGACATCAGTTCACCTTGGAAAATTCCCACTGAAATAAAAGTTGGTCTAACTATATAAATGTCAAGGACACACACTTCATTATTTAGAATTGGATTTGAAATACTAGTTTTGAGTATAGGAATGTGCAACCCTGTACTGTGTAAAATAATAATCTATATTATTAATTTGATAAGATGATTTTGTACTTACGTTTGATGTAGAAAACTTTCCATTTGGAAACTACATAAGAGAAATGTCTATGGTATTAAATAGATTCACAAAGGGGTCTCTGACTCAGGAAAAGGCTGAAAAACAATGATTCACCAAGTTTATTTATCTTTCTTTCTTGTATATGAAGACTATGAAACATGAATAAAAATGTTGATGAACTATTTTCAGGGAAGTTGTATTATAATTAATTTATGTATTTGCTTATTTTACTGACTGAAAGGAAAGTATATTCATTTCAATATATCTGTAGCAGGAAAAGTTGGTTTCATATTAACCAGGTTTCCCAATTTCAAAGATTTAGTGTCCATTTGTGATAATTAGGTGTGTGACATTTCACGGGAAATTTCCTAAAGTGTTATTGCAGAGTTTGTGCAAGATGAAGGTGGATGTTCCTGTTTTTCCCACGGAGGTGCTACTGAGAAGAGTTTGATAGTTCATATTTGGCCACATATGAAGATGCTCATAGTTCTTCTTTCCCATGACAAATTACAGAATTGGAAGATAAGCCTCTTTTCCATTTAAAAATGAAAAGAGTGATTGTTAATTATGTATTATTCAACATGTTTTCTTTAAATACTATCAAAATAGAGTATAGTATTCTGATCAAAGAATTTTTTGATAAAGGAACTGTAGGCATTATATGATAAAACTCATTAAATAACACTTTTTTGTGATGCATCATGTTTTGACTTTTTATATTTTAATTTTTAACTATGAAGTTACATGTTTTAAAAGGTTTTATTGAGATGAAACTAATTTGAAGACTAGTTGAGACTGTCTTCTTTTATCTTTAAAATAACTTCATTGACTTACTGTCCTGCATTCTCTGCATTCAAATTCTGGTGTGTGTACGTGTGTGTGTGTGTGTGTGTGTGTGTGTGTGTGTGTGTGTGTGTGTTTTGTTTTGCTTTTTGGCACGTATATATAATGCTGCTTCAGTTCTTTCTCGGTTATCCAAACTGATTTTCAATAACTCTGAGCACTGTACTAAAGACATGTGAAGATAGGATTTTATCATTTTGGGCTAACCAGCATGCCTATGACCATCATCCTGTTTGGTAAAGATTTATACACAATAACCACACTTGACCATTTAACAAATGTTGATCCTACTCAAGTAGAATGATGTTCTTTATAACACAGAGGATGGCAGACATACAATTAATCTTCACAGCAGTGGCTCCATGGGTGGGTTCCCATCCACTGTAAAGGCTCCATCTTCAAGAAGTTGGGATCCTCCACCTACAAGACCTGCCCATTCTATTCCAAGACAAAGGACTTATGGGACGGGAAGTCAAGGTAAACGGTACAGCCTCTCATGGATTAGGGTAATGAGCTGTTTTAAAAGGAATGCTGCACTTTAATTTCAGGAAGCCAAGTGGAAAGTGAGTAGTGGATGGGCGTCTATACTGAACACTATCTTATTGTTTCATTGTTAGGAAATAATTCTTCAGCTTCTAATTAGTGAGGCAAGAAGTAGATAACACCCAAGTGAGAAATGCATTCCTTTTCATCTATGTTGATACAGTGTTCCTCTTTTTTATATTTACATTTTTAATATTTTAAGATAAATGATTTTAGTATCATAATGTTACATTCAATAAATGTTAATGTTTCCAGAAAAACTATTTTAAATGTAATAATTTTACATGCAATAAGCATTAATATTCCAAGAAAAACAATCCTATCTAATAAATGAGAAACATGGTAATTACCCGTAACTCGCTACCCTTCCCATGGCTAATCACGTCGATATGCAAATTAACTGCCAACCAAGATGGCGCCCGGCAGCTAGGCAACTGTCGCGAACAGGAGGCTTGCTTGCTCCAGTGACAGAGGAAGCCAACGTTCCTCACCTGCCACTGCTGGGCTCTGTGCTGTTCTCTAAGAAACATTGTTACAAATATAGAAGCTAAACAAAACCCCAGATACCTGCTTTCAGTCAGCCGGGATCTCAGAGCTGGATTCGCAACAAAGTTTCAAATACAGAAGGTAAACAAAGTCCAGAAACCTGCTTTCAGCACTCGAGGTCTGAGCTAAAGCCGGCTCTCAGCTCCAGTGACAGCCATAGAAGGTAAATAAATCCCAGAATAAAAGAAAAAGGAAAAAAGGAGAGGCTGGGAGCTTCAGTCACCCACCAGCCTGAAAATGGCCCTCAGCCCCTCACCCAGACTAGCCAGGCACCCCATTGGGGACCCCCACCCTGAAGGGGGTGTGACCAGCTGCAAACAGCCATCATCCCCTCACCCAGACTGGCCAGGCACCCAAGCGGGACGCCATCTTGATCCAGGACACCCTTTAGGGGCAACCAGCTGGCCCCCACCCATGCACCAGGCCTCTATCCTATATAGTAAAATGGTAATATGCCTCCCAGCACTGGGATCAGCAGAGCAGCAAGGCCTCCCAGCACCAGAATCAGTGGAGACATGAGGCCTCTCAGCACTGGAATCAGCGGAGCCGCGAGGCCTCCTGGCCTGGGATCAGGGGAGCCACAAGGTCTCCCAAATCCGGGATCAGTGGAGCCACAAGGCCTCTTAGCACCCGGATCAGCGGAGCCACGAGGCCTCCTGGCCCCTGGAGCAGTGTGACAGGGGGCAGCACCAAAACCCCCTGATTGTCCTGTGGCTCTATGTGTGACAGGGGACGGGGCCACAACCTCCCTATCCTCTCTGCTCTGTTCGTGAAAGGGGAAGGCACCCCAACCCCCTGAATGGCTCTGCTCTGTGCCTGAGAGGGGGAGCTCCCCAACCCCCTGATTGGTCTTGCTCTGTGTGTGACGGGGTAGAGCCACAACCTTCCCATCGGCCCTGCCCTGAGTGTGACAGGGGGGAGTGCACCAACCTTCTGATTGGTCCTGCTCTGTGGGTGACAGGGGGTGGCGCACCAAACTCCCCATTGAACCTGCCTTGAGTGTGACAAGGGGCAGTGCCCCGACCCCCCAGTCGGCCCTATCTGAGCATGACTGAGGGTGGCATCATAACCCCCTGATGGGCCCTGCTCTGTGCATGACAGGGAGGAGATCCCCAACCCCCTGGTCAGCCATGCTCTGTGTGTGATAGGGTACGGAGCCCCAACTCCCCTGATGGGCCCTGCTCTGTGTGTGACAGGGGGAAGCACCCTAACCCCCTGATCAGCCAGCTTGGTATGTGACAGGGGTGGCACCACAACCCCCTGATCCGCCCTGCTCTGTGCATGACAGGGGGTGGCGCCGCAACCTCCCCATCGACCGTGACTTGAGTGTGACAGGGGGCGGCACCCCAACCCCCCAATGGGCCCTGCTCTGAACCTGACCAGGAGCTGCGGGTCACGCACCTAGGCATTGGGCCTGCCCTCTGCCACCTGGGAGTGTGCCTAAGCCAGCAGGTCGTTATCTCCCAAGGGGTCCCAGACTATGAGAGGGCACAAGTGGGGCTGAGGGACACACCCCCCACCCCCACCAGTGCACAAATTTTTGTGCACCATGCCTCTAGTTTTAAATATAATAATACTGGAGACCCAGTGTACAAATTCGTGCATGGGTGGTGTCCGACCCCCACACCCCAATTGCCGGGTTGGCCAGGGGGAGGAGATGCAGGTGTTTGGCTGGCTGGCCCCACCCCAATCGAGTGGGGGATCATATGGGAGAAAATGAATGCCAGGGGAAGAGGCTGTGGGCAGCTTACTGACTGGCGGGTCCTTGATCATTGTAGGGGGAGGGGGACGGCGGACAGAACAGTGTGGGGCTGGCTGGAGGGTGCAGCCGGGGATGAACTCATTCATTTAAACAAAAGGGAAGATTAATATTCCAATCAAAAAATGGGCATAGGACTTAGACACTTTTTGAAAGTGGACATACAGAAAGCCAAGAGACATATGAAAACATGCTCCAAATCACTAATCATTCAAGAGATGCAAATCAAAAGGACAATGAGATACCATCTCACACTGGTCAGAATGGCTATCATCAACAATTCAACAAACAACAAGTGCTGGCGAGGATGGGGTGTAAAAGGAATCCTCTTGCATTACTGGTGGGAATGCAGACTGGTGTAGCAACTATGCAGAATACTATGGAGTTTCCTCAAAAAATTGAAAAAACGGAGCTCCCATTTGAACAGGAATCCCACTACTAGGAACATATCTCAAGAAATGACAAACACCACTCAGAAAGGGCATATGCACCCACATATTCAGAAGAAAAGACAGTGAGAATGAAAGAAATGAGATGCAGATAGCAAAGCAATGACCTGCAGGCCCAGAGAATGAGCCCTTTTCTTGGCTTTGTTCTCCTAAGCCTTGGATCTGCAGGAATAGAGGCTACAGTCCCCTATAGCCATAGGCCTTCCCCTTGGCTACAGCTTGGACCTCAGAGACCTTCCAGGTTGGGGTGCCCTCTCTTGTTGAGTGTTTCCTTCCACGCCCTGCGTGGAGTAGGGTTCGGTATCTGAAAGAGGAGCCGCACAGCAAATGAGAGAAAAAGACACGAGATAATTTTGCAATATTGGGGGACCAGGCGGCAAGTCCGAAAGGACTTCTTCTTTGCTCAGGCCTCACCAAGCTTTTATTGATCTGGGATGCACCCATAGCATAGCCCTTAAGCAGGTGATCCCCTAGTAACAAGCAGACTAGTCCATCAGCAAGGATTTACATAATAATAAATTGGGGAGTAGTTTCAGCTACCACTGTCTGGACAAACAGAGGTGGCACCTAGCTCTGAGCTTTGCTAGTGCTTCAAAGGCACCCAGCCTTCGGGGGTTTCGGGGAGTTCTCTTTCTATGCTTATCAGATAGTGAAGGCAATAAACAGTTTCCCACACTCTCTTGCCCAGGTCCTATGAACCTGTTTATTATTACATTTTTATTTCTCATCCCAGGATATGTTTACTGCTGAGAGAGAGAGAGACAGACGAGAGAGAGAGAGAGAGAGAGAGAGAGAGAGAGAGAGAGAGAGAGAGAGAGAAGAGATCCCTTTCTTCCCTTAATCACCCTGACCAGGAATCCAACACAAAACCGAGGTGAATTCCCTTACCTGCCAGACTAGCAACCTCTGGTGTTTGGGATCAGGCTCCAGCTCAATGAGACACCAGCCAGGACTGTGACTGTCCATTCTACCAGGGGCAAATGTGTACCAGTCTGTAAGTGACACAGAAAGCAAATTCGCCATGTGCAAACTCTGGCGCTTGCATCAATGCGAAGAGCAGGTAGGTGGTGACAGCCAGGAAAAGGCCAGAGGATTATATATACTTCAGAATGGGGGGCAAGGAGGAGTTTGCATGGAGGTTGGTGGCCAGCAGTGCTGCTGGAGAAGGGAGGGGCGGAGCAGAATGGGGTCAAGTGCAGTCTCGCTCACTGATTGAAGTTCATGTGCAAAGAGCATCTTGTGCATGGCCAGCGCACCCAGCATAGCTAGTGCATCCTCCTTTCCACGAGGTGGCCCCAAACCCCCTGTGTAGGAGAATTACCCTGTGAAACCAAGACTATGCCTGACGGATCCAGATAAGGGACCTGGGACATGCAGTGAGCTCCAAACACTGCCACCTGCTTGTTGGCAGCTGCACAGTTCAGGACCAGTGCCATCTGGAGGTGGGGGGTTCAGGGGAGGGGGGCGGGTCCTGCTGGGTCAGTACACTGCGGATCTCGCCAACTTTGTGTCAGAGGTGTACCCGCAAGGGCCCTTTGGGTGAACACAGGAGCTTGTGTGTACAGGTGCAGGGCGGGGCGTGGGAGGGACCACGCAGGCAGGGCAGGAGGGCTGGCGAGGTAACCTCCATGTTAAGCGTGAGGCTGTGCAGAAACCAAGGCCCTAGGAGGCGAGGGCCCAGGTGCTACTGGGGCGGGGCAGCTACTGGACGTGGACCTTATCTCCCAGGTGGTGGAAGCTGAGGCTGTGGACAAAATGAGTGCAGCAGAGGAGGCGGTGTCCCAGGTAGAAGCAGAGGCGAAGCCTGAGGAGCAGTGAGCAGAGCCAGGGCCCAGTTGGACAAGCACCCGGCCCACACTGGAGGTGCTGGCGACCCTTCAGGTCCAGGTGAGCACTGAGAGCGCCCGAGCCAGCAGGGTCTACATGCAGGTGAAGCGCAAGACCTCTCGGCTTAGAAAGCCCATTCTTGAGTGCAGAAGGGCCATCATCCAGTGCATCCCCAACTTCTGGGCCCAAGCTGTATCCTTGACTGAGCCCTTCTGGCTTCACTGCTGACAAAGACCACAGGGAGTAAGTGGAGGAGGAGCCAGGAGAAGGTGAAGGGGAGGAGGACAGAGGAAAGGGCCACCCCACCCCAGTGGCACAGCACTGGGCAAAGCGATGGCCGGCTTCTAGGTGTCAGGTCAGGAAGTATGGGCACAACGTACCACACCACAATCAGATAGTGGAAGGGCACCTTTTCTGGGCAGTGGAAAGATTCTTGGAGGCAGTGTTTTGTGTTTCTCCCTTTTTGACCAAAAAGCTCAGTGTAAACACTCAGCTCATTTAAGCCAGGTTTAAGGTGAATGCTTCCAGTGTCCACTCTCAACACATCAGATGCCCATAGGAATTCCAGGCAGGCTTCCTCCCTCTTCCACAGATACACACACAGGTATACACAAAGGGCCAGAGGTATACACACACACAAACACACACACCCGTTTATTGCAACTCGTGTGCAATAAAAGGCTTATTTCCAACCCAGAATGAAGCCTTTGTGACCAACATGGACCTCTAGAAGATGTGTGCTGCCACTGTTTCTGGAGACCATACATTTCGTGTAGGCGATCCTAAGGGACAAGGCCAGAGTCCATGCGGACACCCTAAGCCAGTGGTTCTCAACCTTCCTAATGCCACAACCCTTTAATGCAGTTCCTCATGGTGTGGTGACCCCCAACCATAAAATTATTTTCGTTGCTACTTCATCACTGTAATGTTGCTACTGTTATGAATCATAATGTAAATATCTGATAGACAGGATGTATTTTCATTGTTCGCGACCCACAGGTTGAGAGCCGCTGCCCTAAGCACTGCGTCATCTGCACAGGCACACAGAGGACAGGGAGGTCTCAGAACATGTCTGGAAATGAACCCTCCGATTGTTAGGGCAGGTTCATGCTCAGGTGAACATGAACTCACAGGTACCATTGTTGTGAGCATGTGTGAAGAATGGTAGGTGGTGAGGAGGTTGGAACAGGGGCAATGTCTGCCATCCACGGCCAACTCTCGTATGCCCCCAGGATGGCTCCGTGGCTTTTAGCTGCCCATTTCGATTCACAGCCTCTGAGAGCTCCTTGACCAAAAGCAGATCCAGAACCACCGCAGATATCAGCCTTCATCAGTGACGAAGATGAAGACCTGCTGAACTACTTGATCAATGTGGAGGTCAGACTGGGAGGCAGAGTGGAGCCTGGGATGACAGCTTTGGCACCCAGTGGGACGTGTCCCAGCAGAAAGAAAGGGAGGGGAGGTGGGTGATTCCTGCAGGCAGGCTCACTCCAGAAGCTGGCAGACAAGACACTTTACTAGTTGCATCTCTTGGCAGGTGAAGGAAGTGAGCCTTCCCAAATACCGCTGCAGGTTGATGTTTTCCTTCCGGAGCAACCCCTACTTCCTGAATGTCCTGATTATTAAGCAATATGATGTCAGCCTTGCAGGTGAGTGACAGTTCCCAAGATGGGCCTTTGGAAGAGCAGGAAAATGGTGGGTGGGTGTGGACATTGGACCGATGGGAATCCAGCCTTCCAACTTCCTTCCTGCAGGGTACAGGGCCTCCAGATCCACTCCAATCCTCTGGTTCTGGGATTATGAACGTGCAGCCCCCAGCCGCCGGCAAGATACAAGCAGCATCAGCTTCTTCAACTTGTTGTCTGAACATACCCTGCCCGGGTCAGGCAAGATTGCTGAGGTGATTGATACTGCTCTGGCCACTGTCAAAAAATGTAATGGTGGAAGCCCCACATGCTTGAAAAGCAGAGTAGCAGACTGGTCTGGTCCCCCTCTGCCCTGTGTTCCTTCCCAGATCATCAGCGAGGACCTGTGGCCCAATCCTCTGCATTACTACCCTGCAGACTCACGCCCCAGAGGAGGGAGCTGCAGAGGGGACCTGTTGGAGAGGAGGAGCCCCCCTGCTGGGCATTAAAAGGTGAGTAGTTGCCCCTGTGAATCTCCTTAGAAAAGTGAATGTGGAAAACCGGGCCTGGGTAAATTGGAGGTACCCTCATGCACCAGGAATGTGTGTGAGAGCAGCAAAGGGAAACTGGGAGTCTTGGTGCCCTCAGAATGTAAGCAGATGAGGGTGCTGTAAGCACCATGGCTTTCAGGATGACTGGCCTCGGGCCCTGGGCAACAAACATGGTTCTTCATCATGTTTCTGCAATCCTGTTGTCGGTGCTTTCGCCACCCACTTAGGCCTCTTGCCATTCCAGTGGAGTCCTACCTTCCCATGCCTTACCCATTTTCAGTGCCTCTAATTCACGTTTCTTTGTTTTTATAACCAACACTCAGTTCCGCTGAGCTGAGCCCACAATGTTGGCAATGGCAGCAGGATCTGGACGAGACTATTGAAGTCCTGGGGTAGGAAAGTTAAACAGGCCAGGAAAAGGCACGGTGTACTGACTGTGGACATGTGCTTCAGAGGGGCCCCACACACCTTCAGGCACATGCCAGTGTCTGTGAGTGTGGGTGTGTGTGTATAGAAGGGGACACTCCAGATTCAGAGGAGAGGGAGCAGAACAGCAAATATGGCCCCAAAGGACAGAAACGATGCAGTGTGTGGGCACACACCAAGGTTGGCTGAGGGATTCTGTCCATTCCCTTTACACAGGAGGAAAAGAGGAGAAAAGGATCGCCTGCGGAAGAGTCAGAGAGCATATGCCACCTAACATGAGTGTCACTGAAAGAACCATAAAGAAGCTTGCAAGGTGTTGCTGACTCTGCGTTGTTGGTAGCAGGGAAATGTAATAGTATTGGGCAAAGACCTCACAAGGGGCTGTGGGAGCAGCATCTCCAGCATTTCAGCCTGCCTGGAAAGAGGCAGGGCTACAGAAGAGGAGACAGCAGGCCTCTTCTTTCAGGGTGTTGTCTAGGAGGAGGAAGGAAGAATGGCTGACTTCTGATGACAAGTATTATAATTTGCCAGGGGACAGGGACCTTGTACACTACAGGAGTGCAGGGGACAGACTTTAAATCCTGACCCTTAGGTTCTCAACTCCCTTGGCTTGGGCGGTCACTCACATAGACATGCCATGGTCAGACAGAAGACAGCTGGCCTTTTCAGGATGGAGGAACTGCTCAACAGAAGCCATGGGCCTGTCCTGTGAACGTGAAAGTTTACAGGTAGAGCCACCCTCCCTGTGTGGGGCAGGCTTGCAATGAAGTGCGCAGGGGTGTGGGGCAGAGGAGAGGAGTTACACGCCAGGGAGGGTGCTAAGGCCTGGGGTGTATGGAGGCAGGTGCGCACTGCAGCACACTGCATGGGTTGCACTTGGGAAACGGAAAAGGTCAAAACTCTGTCAGTAGACCAAAACCTTCCTTGTACACAGACAACCGCATAAGCCAATCAGAACATTCTAGAGGGGGAACCTCAACACAACAAAGTTTATTTTCCTGTCAAGCAAGAATGAAACGGGAAACCCATTCCCAAAGGAGGCAATCACATGAACAAAACTTGCCTTTTGTTAAAGTGCGGGACTGGCGTGCCTTTCTCCATTCCAGTTTTCACACTCAGCCTTTTTGGGGGAGGATTTTGGTGTGTGAAAGTGGGTGGGTTTCCTCAGGAACCTTGGGCTGCAGGGGCCAGGTTCATACACCAGTGCTGAGACTGAGGGGTGGAGTTGCGCAGGGTGACGCCCGCTGCCCTGCCCTTGATTGGAGGAGACTTCTCAGGAGCCCAAACAGAGACTGCAGGCTGGGCCTGGCTAGGTGCCTTCTGTACCACATGCTCACATGACCAGCGCCTGTGCATGAGCCCAGTGTGCACCCACTCAGCACACCAGGGCCTGGATGCTTGCACCAGTGAGCGAGCGCCTTGCCTGGACTCAGCAGGCTCTGCACCACCTGCTCCTTCACAGCACCAGTCTCAGAGACAGGGGGCATCCAGAGTCAGGCTGTGTTGGGAGACTGAGGGCCTCCTGGGGGCAGCGCGCTTCCTCTCAGTTCCACTAGGGGGCCTTCAGTTGCAGGGCGCCTGAGGATTCACAGGGCTCCCCAGGGACATTGCACCAGGAAGGACAGGGCAAGCAGGAAGATCCAGGAGGCTTTTAGCTTCACCTAGGTGCAGGGAAGTGGTGATACCCAGGACACAAGGGCACAGGAAGTTCAGAGGGCAGCTTTGGGGCTGGAGTGGGAGGACTTCATGCAGGTGGGGGAGGCTGAGACCCTGGAGTTGTCAAGCCCTCAGCACAACACAGTTTGGTGGGCATCAGGGTCTGTCAGGAAACAGAGTGTTGCTGTGCCCCTTTCTGCCGTTTATGGAGAAGGAGTGGCCTTAGGTAAGGAGAGGCCAGGCCAGTCTGCTCTTTCTAGCTAGTCAATGCCCAGCTCCCAGGGTGCAGTTTGCTTGACCCAAAGCTGTTTGTCAACCACCCAGACTTAATGGCAATGATCAGGGAGGAAGCCCCTATGACAGAAGAATTAGACACTGAAATTAAAAATGATAAGGTACAGACAACATTTTATTGTAAAGGATTTGGCTTCTGTTATTTAAGAATGACTAAAAGCAAATGGTAGGTCTGGGGGAAGCATCAAGAATTGTAGGTACCATTATGAAGTTTCAGGATTGGAGGGAAGGTTTGAATTATACAAGGTTGTTTCATAAGTGCTGATTTAAATTACAATATACTTAAATGTTTAACTTTTACATATTGTATTGTTAAAATATTCAGAATGTATTATTTTGTTTACTGGGGTCCTGTTGGTGAGCCTAGCTAGAGCTTAGTCAATCTGGTTTATCCTTTCAAAGAAATAGCTCATGTCTTTATTAATCTTTTGTGGGGTTTTTGGTCTCTATGTCATTTATTTCTGCTGTGATCTTCATTATTTTCTTCCTGCTGCTCAGTTGGGGCTTTGCTTGTTGCTCTCTCTAACTTTTTAAGTTGTGCGGGTTAGATAATTTGTTAACTGTTTTTCTTGTTCTTTGAGTTAGGCCTGTAATGCTATGAAGTTCCCTCTAAGGACTATTTTCAGTGTGTCCAGTAGGTTTTGGATTTTTATTTTTAATTGTCATTTATTTCCAGGATGATTTTAATTTCTTCTTTAATCTCTTTGGTAGTCCAATAATCTATCTTTGTACATAAAAGCCCTGTGACCAGAATGGCACAATGACCAGAATGGCTGGTGGCTATGACTTGCATTGCAGCAGCCAACCAGCCTTATCTGGGCCCCAATCAGCCATATCCATGACCAGCCTTGCCTCCCATCTGCCCGAAATGCCCCATTCGGGGCAGGACTGATAAACAAACCACCCACAGCTTTCCCCCCTGGTCAGCCACATCCCCTATATGCGCTAACGCCCAGATTGGAGGCATGGCCTTCTGGTTAACCGCCAATGGCCACTAACTGCTGCCAGCCTGGCCCCATGTGCCCCCATCTCGAGAGGCCGACCAGACTGCTTCCTTGCAGGAATTCATACCCTGGGCCTCCATTTATTTAATAAAAGACTATTTAGCCTCCAAGTATTTGAATATTGTTATATCTTATTAGAGCTTATTAGTAACATTAGAGGCCCAGTGAACAAACTTTGTACACTTGGAGGAGTCCCTCACCCTCTGGCAGTCTGGGAGACCTCAGGGGATGTCAGAATGATGGCTTAGGCTTGATCCCAGTTGCCAAACATGCTTAGCGCCTCTGTGGAGGTGGGAGAGATTCCTGCCACTGCTGCTCCACTTGCCAGTTGTCAGCACAGGATCCAGCTGAGTGGCGCTGCCCTTGTGAGAGCTCACTGACCACTAAGGGCAGCTCTTGCATTGAGAGTCTACACCCTGCTTGTCAGAGCACATCATAGCAATCGGTCTTATCTCTTTTTTATGACCTTTACTTTGAGATTTCTTTTTTCTCTCTTTTCTAAAGTGTTTTATTGCTTAAAGTATTACAAAGGGTATTACATATATCTCCTTTTTCTTGCCCCCCCACCCCCCGACAATCCCCTGGCCTCCCCTAACTCCCAGTGTCTTATGTCCATTAGTTATGCTTATATACATGCATAAAAGTTTTTCTGGTGGTCTCTTACCCTCCCCGCCTGCCCCCCAACCCTCCCAGGCCTTCCCGCTGTAGTTTGACAGTCTGTTCGAAGCTGCTCTGCCTCTGTATCTATTTTTGTTCATAAGTTTATAATGGTCTTTATTATCCATAAATGAGTGAGATCATGTTGTATTTTTCCTTCATTGACTGGCTTTTTTCACTTAGCATAATGCCCTCCAGTTCCATCCATACTGCTGCAAATGGCAAGAATTCCATCTTTTTTACAACAGCAAAGTATTCCATCATTTAGATGTACCACCGTTTTCTAATCCATTCATCTGCTGATGGGCACTTAGGCTGTTTCCAGATCTTAGCTATGGTGAATTGTGCTGCTATGAACATAGGGGTGCTTATATCCTTTCTGTGCTCAGAGGTGTGGCAAAGTTTCCTGCCCCGATCCATGGTTTTTACCTTACCAGAGGAACTCTGCCCTTCCTGGCTGCAAACTCTCTGACCACCTGAGTGTACTTTGCCACTTCCGGGTGGGTGTTATTAGTTTCAGCTGCTCACTCCATTTGCTCCCGGACAAGCCCTGGGATGCGTCTGCCTATTCCATCGCCATCTTGGCTTCTTGAGATTTATTTTTTCAAATATAATTATTGCTCCCATAGTTTTTTTCCCTCCTTGCCTGAAAAGTATTTTCTCTCCTTCCACTTTCAGTCCATGTGAGGCCCTTATTCTGAGGTGGTTCTCTTATAGACAGCATACATATGGGTCTTTTTTTATTATAATTTTGGCCATTATATATCTTTTGAATTGAGTGTTTAGTCTGTTTAGGTTTAAGCTTATTTTGATAGGTACTGATATGTTGCAACTTTTTTCTTTATGCCTGTGTTTCTTCTGTCTCTTCTATTCCTTCTTTTTACAGCAGCCCCTTTAGCATTTCTTGCGTTGATGGTTTAGTAGTGAAACACTTCCTTAGATATTTTTTTTTCTGTGAGGACACTGAATTCCCCTATAGTTTTGAATAATTGCCTTGCTGGATAAGTATTCTTGGAATTGGTCCCTTGTTTTGCATCACTTTCATTCCCTTCTGGCCTGATGTGTTTCTGTTAAAAATCATTTGATAATCTAACAGGAGAGCCTTTGTAGGTGACTCTCTGTCTCTCTCTTACAGCCTTTAAGGTTCTCTTTGTGTCGTTATTCTTTGCCATTGTAAGTACAATGTGTCTTGGTATAGGTCTTATTGGGTTCATCTTGTTTGTGACTGTCTGTGCTTGTGTGACTTTTTCTTCCCAAGATCAGGAAGGTTTTGTGATTATTTCTTCTAATAGGTTTCCTAATCCTTGTTCCTCATCTTGTCCTTCTGACATCCTTATTATACACATGTTACTTTGTTTCATGTTGTCCCCAGTCTCCGTTAGGATATCCACCTGCTTTCTATTTTTTCTCTCCAATTGCTTTTCAGATTGTGTTGTTCCAGGTGTGTTACTCTGCCCTGTCTCCTAAATCACTGGTTCAATCCTTTGCTACTTCTAGTCTACTATTGAAACCTTCCATCATATTTTTTATTGCAGCTATTATCAATTTTTTTCATTTTTCCTTGACTCTTATGTAAGTTGTGGATTTCCCATGCATCTGGTGTATGAACTGTATGACCCTTATTCTGAATTTCTTTTCGAACATATTGTATGCCTCAATTTAATTGAGTTCCTCTTCTGGCAATTCCTCCTTTTCTGTCCTTTGGGAGTTGTTTGTTTGTCTCCCCATTTTAGCTACCATTGCAGAATCCAGGTGCCTGAGTGCGATGGGCCAATGGCCACAGAGTGGATCGGCAATTCAACTGTACACTCTAAGACTACAGGAGACAGTGGCAGTGGTGGGGGGTTGGAGTCCCGGTGTCCGTGGATCTGCTGCTGCCTTAAAAAGGTCTTTGGCCAGAGTTGCTCTCAGGTGATGTGTGAGGCCCATCTGGGTGGAGGTGAGGCTGGATTCCTAGTCATAGCAACTCTCCCCTTCAAGACGGCTTTTTTTCTTAGAACCATATTTAACATCAAACAGTGTACTAACCAAAAAATACTAAAGATTGTGCAAGGAGCCGATTAAAAATAGAATGGAGAAACAAATCAGAACTATGTATACAGAGTTGCATTCATACTAGACATTGTTTTCTGTCATTTTAACTGAAAAAATAGTAAATGTAAGAAATCTGAGAAGTGGTAGAGGAGCAAAAAAGTACCTAATCATTTTTAATAAATGATTGTTTGTTTTAAAATATAGTTTATTTAAGCCGGGTGCACTGGAAAAAATGAAATATTTGTGTCAAAACATAAATGAAGTAACAGATACATCCTAAAAAGTAATCCACATTGCACAGTCAATATTGCTCAATGGTAGAGGATACAATCGTGAACCAACATGTCTCATCATCTATACATGGTCAGGACACATGCCCAGGGTGCCAGCTGGTTTGCCAGTATGAGACATTTAAGGAAGCCGCTGATCAAAATATTTCTCTTTCATCTTTGTTTCCATCTCTCTATCCCTCTCTCCAGATAACCAAGAATAAGCCTATTAAAAAACAAGAATGAAATGTATGTGTTTTCCCCTGGAATGTGAGACATTTTAGTTCTTATTACTAGAGGTCTTTGGAGGACTTTTATTAACCAACATATATGGTTCTGTGTTGAACACTACAATGGAATATTGTTAATAATGAAGTGTTTCATAAACTTACCATGAAAAAGGACTCTATCATTTTCGAAGGAAATTCTTGGTCTGGGAGAAGAATTTGAGGTAGATCTTGATTTTGGTTGCAATAATAATTAGTTTCAAACAGTTGCTCATTTGTTCAGGTTAAATGTTATGTAGTGTTGCTATTATGTGTACTCATTTTATTCTGTGGGTGGAAAAACAATTAAAGTAGACTACACCAAGAAACGATCTTTTCAAAGTGGGGGTGGGCAGAGGACACCAGTTCCATCAAGAAATAGAGGTGAAGTGAGAAGTCTGGAAGTGGAAGAGGAGGAAGTAAGAGAAGCAAAAAGACCCTCAGGTGGAAAACACTTAGGTAATGTTTCAAAATCTAGGGATGGTAGGAGATCTGACTTAGGTAAACACATAATGCAATATGCAAATGAGGTATCATAGACTTGTGTACCTGAAGCCTATGTGATCATATTAACTCCTATAAATTCAATAAAGAGTGCATAAACTGTCAGTAACTCAAACGTTTTTAAAAAATTCAAAAAACATATTATAATGAAACCATTATTTATGTGAAAACAGTAACATTGAATGAAGAGATACACCTCAATTTCATTCATATCATTCAAAGCAAAAGAAATGATACCATTCATTAGATTGAGAATGTATACTGATGATCAGTATGATTTGTAATTGCTAAAGAGGTATAGCACTTATAATAATGAATGCAATATGTAATGTGTGAAACACTCCTAATGACCTTACAGGGATAGGATTTAAACCTCAAGCTAAATTCAGTCTATTTTAGCATTACTGTTTGCCTCTATTCACTTCAACTGTTCTCTGAAGAACTCAATTCTATTGATCTTATGTTAGAATGTTACACTTTAGGAACAGGAAGTTATGTAGGTTTAAAGTGAAGATTCATACTTATTGAACTACTAAGAATTTGTTCTGAAAGTACCCTTCTTTCGTCTGAATAAGGGACATCAGTTCACCTTGGAAAATTCCCACTGAAATAAAAGTTGGTCTAACTATATAAACTTCAAGGACACACACTTCATTATTTAGAATTGGATTTGAAATACTAGTTTTGAGTATAGGAATGTGCAACCCTGTACTGTGTAAAATAATAATCTCTATTATTAATTTGATAAGACGTTCTTGTACCTACGTTTGATGTAGAAAAATTTCCATTTGGAAATTACATAAGAGAAATGCCTATGGTATTAAATAGATTCACCAAGGGGTCTCTGACTCAGAAGAAGGCTACAGACCAATGATTCACCAAGTTTATTGGTCTTTCTGTCTTCTTTCTTGTTCATGAGGTATATGAAACATTAATAAAAAATGTTGATGAGCTATTTTCAGGGAGTTGTCTTTTAATTAATTTAACTATTTACTTATTTAACTGACTATGAAAGGAAAGTGTATTCATTTCAATATATCTGTAGCAGGAAAAGTTGGTTTCATATTAACCAGTTTTCCCAATTTCAAAGACTTAGTGTCCATTTGTGATAATTAGGTGTGTGACATTTCACGGGAAATTTCCTAAAGTGTTATTGCAGAGTTGGTGCAAGATGAAGGTGAATGTTCCCATTTTTCCCATGTGGGTGATACTGAGAAGAGTTTGCCAGTTCATATTTGGCCACATATGAGGCTGCTCATAGTTCATCTTTCCCATGACAAATTACAGAATTGGAAGATAAGCCTCTTTTCTATTTGAAAACGAAAACAGTGATTGTTAATTATGTATTATTCAACATGTTTTCTATAAATACTATTAAAATAGAGTGTAGTATTCTGATCAAAGAATTATTTTATAAATGAACTGTAGGAATTATATGATAACATTCGTTAAATAACACTTTTTTGTAATGCATCATGTTTTGACTTTTTATATTTTAATTTTTAACTATGACGTTACACGTTTTAAAAGCTTTTATTGAGATGAAATTAATTTGAAGACTAGTTGAGACTGTTTTCTTGTATCTTTTAAATCACTTCTTTCACTTAGTGTATCTGGATTCTCTGCATTAAAATTCTGGTGTGTGTGTGTGTGTGTGTGTGTGTGTGTGTGTGTGTGTGTGTGTGTTTTGTTTTCTTTTATTGGCACGTATATATAATGCTGCTTCAGTTCTTTCTCAGTTATCCAAACTGATTTTCAATATCTCTGAGCACTGTGCTGAAGACATGTAAATAGAATTTTATCATTTTGGGCTAACCAGCATGCTTATGACCATCATCCTGTTTAGTAAAGATTTATACACAATAACCACACTTGACCATTTAACAAATGTTGACCCTACTCAAGTAGAATGATGTTATTTATAACACAGAGGGTGGCAGACATACAATTAATCTTCACAGCAGTGGCTCTAGGGTGGATTCCCTTCTACTGCAAAGAACTCCATCTTCCAGAAGTTGGGATCCTCCACCTACAAGACCTGCCCATTCTGTTACAAAGCAAAGCACTACTGGGATGGGAAGTCAAGGTAAATGGTACAGCCTTTCATGGATTAGAGTAATGAGCTGTTTTAAAAGGAATGCTGTACTTTAATTTCAGGAAGCCATGTGGAAAGTGAGTAGTGGATGGGCATCTGTACTGAACACTATCTTATTGTTTCATTGTTAGGAAATAATTCTTCATCTTCTGATTAGTGAGGTAAGAAGTAGATAACACCAGAGTGAGGAATGCATTCCTTTTAATCCATGTTGATACAGTGTCCTTTTTTTTTATATTTACTTTTTTAATATTTTAAGACAAATGGTTTTAGTGTCATGTCACATTCAGTAAATGTTAATATTTCCAGAAAAACTATTTTAAATGTAATAATTTTACATGCAATAAGCATTAATATTCCAAGAAAAACTATTTTAAATATAATAATACTGGAGACTCATTGTACAAATTCGTGCATGCGTTGTGTCTGGCCTGCACACCCCAATCGCCGGGTTGGTCAGGGGGAGGGGATGCAAGTGTTTGGCTGGCTGGCCCCACCCCGATTGAGTGTGGGATCAGATGGGGGAAGATGAAGGCAAGTGGAAAGGGCTGTGGGAAGCTTACTAGCTGGTGGATCCTCGATCATTGCAGGGGGTGGGGGGGCAGACAGAACAGTGTGGGGCTGGCCGGAGGGTGCAGCTGGGGACAACAGCTACACAGTCCCACCCCATGGTTGATCTCCTGGTCAAACTCCTGTTTGAAGGGACAATTTTCATATTAGCCTTTTATAATATAGTGTTACATGCAATAAAAATTAATATGTTAAGAAAAATAATTTAAATATTATATTACCAAAACAGTGCAAACCTATTTTATCACAAAAGTTGTAGGAATTATTAAATATCTGAAAATAATAGGATTCCCTCTATGGTATTCTAAATTGTATTTTTTTTTACTCTGTCTCTATTTCATTCATCTGTTTCTTTTTTTTATTTTTTGATATATTTTTTATTGATTTCAGTGAGAAAGGGAGAGGGAGAGAGAGATAGCAACATCAATGATGAGTGAGAACCATTGATCCTCTGCCACCTGCAAGCCTCACACTGGGGACCAAGCCCACATCCCGGGCATGTGTCTTTGGCCGGAATCAAACTTGGGACCCTTCAGTCTGGAGACCAATAATCTATCCACAGTGCCTAACCAGCTAGGGCTATTTTTTTCTTTATTGATTAAGGTATTACATATGTGTCATTATCCCCCATTTGTCCCCCCTACCTCCTACTCATCTCATCACCCCCACTGGTGTCTGTGTCCATTAGGCTTATATGCATGCCTATAAGTCCTTTGGTTGATCTCTCCCCGTAACTCCATCTTCCCCTATCTTCCCTGCAGCAACCTTTTGCAGCAAAGATTCAGGATCTGGAAAAGTGGATGAACTCACATGAATACACTAGACAACAATTACAAATTTAGAAGGCATGGGGAGCCAGGTGAAGATATTTCTCTCTAGTAAAGAGGCACTCTGAAACCCAGGACCCATCAGCTTTTATTTACTTGAATACACATTTGCCCTTTAGCAAAACACACAGGCATATCGATGGTAAAGTTTGGTAAACAATAAAAGTATTATCATGGTAGGAGGTTGCTTTCAGCCATTCTGCGAACAGCAGGGTAACAAAATGCTGATTTTCAGCCATGCTGAATATCAAAGTCCATTCGCCTTCTGTGGGACTTCTCGCATTGATATGTTCACTACTGTTGGTCTTTTCCCCACATTTCCCCCTTTTTTGCTTTCTTAATTAATTTAGAAAGGTCTATGCCATTAGCTGGGCTCACATCCTTTTAGGACTTCATTCTGCATCTTCAGACTGGAAGCAAACATAGAAGAACAAGAAAGAAAAACACTAGTGGTTATTCTAAAAAGGAAATATAGGGAGGTTCGACGACAAGGATTGAGTTCTTTCATGTCCTTCTAAATATTATTGTCAGGTATTTAAGGATTCGTTCATAGTAGGTTTCATTTGGGGCCATTAGATTTTTATGGATCCCTTTCCCAGTCACAGTTAGCTTGTGACATGACAGCAATGATGTTCGAGTTCTGGATGGTGGACAAATGGTGAGAAATGACAATGCAGGTCTGACTTTTCTTGGCTTTGTCATGGGCAACCTGCACCAATGCACAGCTGATGAGTGCTAGCATGGCAAGGCGTCTTCACCATCCCCCATCTCTGGATGTTTCTCCTCTGACTCCTCAGCATTTTGCTTGGGGCCACTGCTATCTGTGGTTGCAGTAGCCTGGTCAGTTCCTCTCTCAGATTCATGTTGCAGGAATTGGAGGAGTTTTCTGGAAATACACAAGTATATCCTCAACCAAAGGTTAATAAAGGGACCCTTCTATAAGCCAGACTCAGTATCTTTCCATTTAAGCAGAACATTTTCCTTTAGCTTACTCTTTCACTAGTGTCTTTCCATGGATGTCTTGCCATCAGCATTACAAGGGAAAAATTTAAAGTAATTAAGGCTTTGTGTAGTCTACTTATAGGAGATTTCACTATTCCCCCAATTTCGTTTTTCAAGTTGGGATATAGAGGCCCTTGTAGCAGATATAACATGCAAGGGGGGCATTTCTTGATAATCTGTTTTGTCTGCTGTACAATATTTTGGCAGACTAATGTAAACGTTGATGAGATTCCCCTGACCTGTTTCTTTAAAATCACTAATTGATATGTGTATTCATTTCCTTTTGTTAAAGGACCAGGACTTGTTCAAATAGTATAGATAGGCGTCGGTCACAACCATTTAAATTGAGTAGTTGCAGTTCTGTTTACCAGGCTGGCAGCATAGGCAGATCAGAGATAATATGAAGAGGCTTTTGGAAATCCTGCAAGTCAGCCTTGATCATTTCTAATTCGATTCTTTGCACAGAAGTATGACTGGTCTGAATGACTTGGTCTGAATTCATTGCATTATAAGCAGCTTTACCATGAGATGAACTATCAGTAAAAACACTGACTGCTCCAGGAATAGATTTTGGCCTATTACAACTCAGTTCCCCTGAATATTCTTTTATTTTCATTTGCTAATTTAAATCAGTCTATAATAAGGCTTATTTCCTAACTTCCTGTGTCATTGGGTGGGGACAGTAAATGACACTAATAGGGTTTCTGCTAGCAGTCTTTGAGTATATTGAAATAAGCTTTCTTTAAGGAGGCAAAATGCAAACTGTTTATTTTCTTTTTGAGGCCAAATACATTTATTTTTAATTACAGTTTTCTAGATATTTGAAGGGAATCTCCTTCTGTTTTTTCTTCCAGAGTAATTTCTAGGCCACAATTAGGGAGTTTCTTTTAAAAGCTTTTTTTCTTTCTGTTAAATAGAGCTACAAACTTGGTTCCTTTTCAGAAATACCTATAAGAGAGAGGTATGCTGGCCAATAGGGCAATGCATACAGACTAAGTAAAAGTAACTCTCTTTTTTTTTTATGGTTTCTTATTAATGGTGCGATTTAATGTTTGAATACCAACTTTTGGTTTCCCTTGTAAATAGTCGCAGAAGAGATTTTAAAATTTCTCCTTTGTATTAAGCTTAAAATTTACTTTTAAACAGAATTCTTTTGGCTAGTGCTCATTTGCATAGGTACAGAAATTTTACTCTGGACTGTGTTAGAACCAATTGCTAATAAAATATCTGCTTCTCATATAACTGAGTTTATATGAGACCTTGATTATATTGTAAAAAGCTAATTTATTAAGTGACTAAAGCATGCATCTTTATTGAGAAAGCAAAGTAAGTAAACTTATACATTTGATCTATGAAGTCCAGATGTTGCACTACCCACTGGCCTATCTAAAGTTCAGGCTGTCAGGGCACCCATCTCAAAATTCTGCTGCTGAATAATCTGATGTTGCTTAAGAAGTATTCAGCAACTTTGCCCTGCCCTCCCTTAGAGGGTGAAACTTTTATAACATTTAAAATACGTGTATTTTAAGAGAACACAATTATTAATTTTTATTTGATGAAGCTTCAAGTGATTTCAAGTATATTAGATCGGCGTAATTTGGTTTGAAAATATTTCTTTTCCTAACATATTTCTTTTAAGAAGAGTAAACCATTGAATTATTCCAGGGCACTTGAAAAGTTTCAAAGCTATCTCTTGGTTAAAGTCTTGAAATTTAACATGGAAAGACTATCACAAATATGTGTAACCCAAATATTACATTATACATTTGTTGTAATTATTCTAAAATAGATCAATTAAATTTAAACTCATTTTTACATTATAAATTTGGTTCAGACCAGAGAATTATTCCTCTTTTTTAATCAATCCAATTACATTTTATACCCTAGGATGAAATTTTACCACACATAGTACACATAATTACTACAATATATGTTGTACTACTAAATTTTTCCAGAGAAATCACAAGAATTATTTTTCTTGATAATGAATTTCTAAACTTTATGCATTGTATCATTACAAGCATTTAATTACTCCCAATTTAATTTGAACTTTTATCTCTTCGAAATCTTAAATTTTAGGTGGTAAGTTAAATACTTAGCATTTCTTAGATTAGTAATACCTTCACATTTTTAAGGATATGTTTCCAATAAAATTAACAAAGACTTATTTAATTAATAGATTCAAATCTGTCCTTTATTTTTTCATTCGAGTCAAACTCAAATTAATAGTTTAGTATTTTGTTCTTTCAAAACATTTAGAGATTTAATAAGTTTTATTCCTTAATGTAAATAACACAGATTTTTAAGTTACCAAAACTTTACAAATGTATGTTTAGACATATGAGGTTGCTAAAGAAGTAGGGGGAGAAGGGAAGAAGTCCTGTAGGCATTTGAATTTTAAAACCACCACATTTTTCCTTCAGAGATAAGATATAAGGTTGCTTTGCCAGGTTCTCTGCTTTTACAGGGGGAATATCCACTGGCCCTTTCCTCCAACAGAGAGTGCAGTCAGCCTCTCCTCAGTGACTGCACCCTCACCATCAATATATTTATTTATAATTATGACTGAAAAGCTTTGCCACAAAGCCTTCATTTTAGGTATATCTATCTATTTAACTTTTAACAATTTTGAGATTCCAAAGTCAGTTATCACCATCTAAGGCGCTTTACTTTGGCAAATTTTGCAGCAGAGAAAACTTACTGGCTTTCATTAGCTTTAATGTTAACCTTGGAATATGGTCCATTATTATTTCAGAACTGCCCCTTATTATGGAAACACTAATCTTATTGCCTAAAAACAGCCTGTCTATTTTCCTTGTGTCATTTCACCATCTTAATAAGAAAAACAGTCTTGGGTTTGTACTATAGTATCTGTGAAGAGATGGGGGTCAGTCCAAGAGGCCACCCAAAATCGGGTGGGGTGCGACTTCTCTTAAGCTAGCATTTTTCTCTTCACTGGTACAGAAATCCCAGAGATATCCCTTAAATTGTGAGGAATGTCTCATCTATCCAAATTTCAAATAACGATCTGGGAAATAAAATGAGACTTTTAATAACACTCTCGAGAGTGGGCATACATTTTACAGGATCACCAAAAGACTAGTAATTAATGGGTTGGGAGGTGTTTTAGATATTAATAATGGCCTGTCCATCTACTCTTTCTTTTCTTATTAAATTAAATTGAAGGCATGCTTAATAGAATAACAATAAACAACCAGGACAGATTGATAATAATCAACAGACAAGTGCCCATAACATAGAGACAAGGCTTAATAAATCAGAGTAGTTTTCATAAATCTTATCCTATTCTGCTCTTCATGGCACTGGCTGTCCTCAAAAGTTATTTTAGCTAAAATCTGCCTGTCTCAAGGTGTCATATGGTAATTTTCAGACAAAACATTAAAGGGTCCTTTTGTAAAATGACTGTTAGCCCCGTTTTCTCTAGCTGCTGAGCCTTTCCACACTAGAGGTGGAGGACCCAGGGCTTAGGTATTACAGACTTTTGATCCCCAATACGAATTAGGCATAATGCAGTGCGGACAAGAGCCCACATAGTTCAAAATGACAATGTTACTTTTTTTTCCTTGAGCCTGATTTAAGAGAGTACCTTTTGATATTTTAATTTCCTTATCCTTGAGCGTACAAGCTATATGTTTACAATTTTTTTTATTTTTATTTTTTTTGCCATATACTCAAACTTTCCTCATTGTAGCCTGGCAGAAATGAAAGAGTTTCCACCCACTTTATGTCACAATTTCCAAAGCTGGCATGGGCTTTGTGCACAGAGAATTTTCCCCACCTTTTCAGTGCACTTCTCAGCTTTCTGGTGAAATGTCTTCATTTTTCACTCTGGTGCAATTTCTTCTCCAGATGCCCCCCATTGGGCGCCAGAATGTTGTAACCTTTTGCAGCAAGGATTCAGGATCAGGAAAAGGAGCTGCACACAAATGAATACACTAGACAACAAATATAAATTTAGAAGAAATGGGGCAGCCAGGCAGAGACCTTTCTTTCTAGTGGAGAAGCTCTCTGAAACCCAGCACCCATCAGCTGTTATTGACTTGGCTTTAGGTTTCTCATATATGCCCTTAAGCAAAGCAAACAGGCATATCAGCAGTCAAGTTTGCTAAACATTAAAAGGGTTATCAGGTTAGGAAATTACCTTCAGCCATTTTGCCAACTGCAGGGTAATATAATGTTGATGTTCAGCCCTGCTGAATATCAAAGTTCATTAGCCCTCTATGGGGAGATATATATATATATATATATATATATATATATATATATATATATATATATGTATACGTATGCATATGCATATGTATATACACAGAGATATATGTATGTAGGTATATGTGTGTGTGTGTGTATATATATATATATATACTAGAGGCTCAGTGCACAAAAATTTGTTCACTGGTGGGGGGGTGTCCCTCAGCCCCACTTGTGCCCTCTCACAATCTGGGACCCCTCGGGAGATAATGACCTGCTGGCTTAGGCCTGCTCCGGTGTGGCAGAGGGCAGGCCCAATCTCTAGGTGCAACCACTGGTCGGGCTTACAGCAGGGCCGATTGGGAGTTGGGGCCCCTCCCACTGTCATGCACAGAGCAGGGCGGATCGGGAGGTTGCGATGCCACCCCTGGTCATGCTCAGGGTAAGGCCGATTGGGTGGTTGGGGTGCCACCCCCTGTTGCACTCAAGGCAGGGTTGATGGGGAGGTTGCAGCACCACCTACTGTCATGAACAGGGCAGGGCCCATCAAGGGGTTTGGGGTTCTGTACCCTGTCACACACAGAGCAGGGCCAATCAGGGTGTTTGGGAGCTCCCCCCTGTCATGCACAGAGTAGGGCCTATAGAGGAGTTGGGGCACTGCCCCCTGTCACACACAGAGCAGGGCGGATCAGGGGGTTGGGGTGCCGACCCCTGTCACACTTAGGGCAGGGCCGAGGAGGTGGTTGTGGCTCCACCCTGTCACACACAGAGCAGGGCCCATGGTGGGGTTGGGGTGCCTCACCCTGTCACACACAGAGCCACAGGGTGATCAGGGGGTTTGGTCACTGCCCCCTGTCATGCTGCTCCAGGGGCTAGGAGGCCTCGCGGCTCCGCTGATCAGAGTGCTGGGAGGCCTCGTAGCTCCGCTTGACACAGGAGCTGTGAGACCTCGCTGCTCCTCTGATCCCATTGCTGGGAGGCCTCACGGCTCCCCTTGACAAGGGGCAGTTAGGCCTCACTACTCCAGTGATCCCGGTGCTGGCAGGCTCCACTGATTCCGGTGCCAGGAGGCCTCCCGGCTCCACTGATCCCGGGTTCAGGAGGCCTCGCGGCTCTGCTCTTCCCGGTGTTGGGAGGCATATTACCCTCTTACTATGTAGGATAGAGGCCTGGGGCACAGGTGGGGGCTGGCTGAATTGCCCTGAATGGTGTCCTGGATCAGGGTGGGGTTCCCGCTTGGGTGCCTGGCAGGCCTGGATGAGGGGATGATAGCTGTTTGCAGCTGGTCACACCCCCTTCAGGGTCAGGTTCCCCACAGGGGTTCCTGCCCAGTCTGGGTGAGGGGCTGAGGGCCGTTTTCAGGCTGGCGGGAGACTGAAGCTCCCAACCTCTCCTTTTTTTCTTTTTTTATTTTGGGATTTGTTTACCTTCTATGGCTGTCACTGGAACTGAGAGCCAACTTTAGTTCTGAGGCTTGGCTCCAGCGCTGAGGCCTCGGCTGCTGAAAGCAGGTATCTGGATTTGTTTGGGTTCTATTATAGAAACTCTGTTGCAACTCCAGCTCTGCCGGCTGGCTGAAAGCATGGGGTTTGTTTAGTGTCTATAATTGCAACATAGTTGCTTAGAGTGCAAGCTCACAGCCCAGCAGTGACAGGTGGGGAAACTTGGCTTCTTCCTTCACTGGAGCAAGCTAGCCTCCTGTTCCCTTCAGCTGCCTGGCTGCCAGCCACCATCTTTGTTAACAGTTAATTTGAATATTGCCCTGATGAGCCAATGGGAAGCATGCCAGAGGTACCGTTAATTACCATGTTTGTCTGTTATTGGAAAGGATATATATATATATATATATATATATATATATATATATATATATATATATAACTACTGTTGGTCTTTGCCTTACTCTGAGGTTTGACAGTCTGATCGATGATTCTTTGTGTCTGGATGTCTTGTTGCTCATCAGTTAATGTTCATTATATTCCACAAGTGAGTGAGAAAATGTGATATTTATCTTTCTGTGACTGGCTTATTTTGCTTAGCATAATGTTCTCCAAGTCCATCCGTGCTGTTGCAAATTATAAGAGTACAATCTTTGTTACAGCAGTAGAGTTTTCCATTGCATAGGTGTTCCACAGTTTTTTAATCCGTGCATCTGCTAATGGGCACTGAGGCTGTTTCCAAATCTTAGCTATTGTAAATTGGGCTGGTATGAACATACAGTTGCATATATTTGTCCTGATTAATGTTACTCATTTCTTGGGATATATATATACCTAGAAGAGAGGGTACTTATTCAAATGGGAGCTCCATTTTCAATTTTTTGAGAAAAATCTATACTGTTTTCCACAATGGTTGCAGCAGTCGGCATTCCCACCAGCAGTGCACAAAGTTTGCTTTTTCTCTGCATCCTCTCCAGCACTTGTGGTTTTTTATTTTTTATTTTTTTCTGACAGCTATTCTGACAGGTGTAGATTGGTACTTCTCTCGTTTTGATTTGCATCTCTTGGACTGTTAGTGCCTTTGAGCATTTTTTCCTATGTCTCTTGGCCTTATGTAGGTCCCCTTTCAAAAAGTGTCCATTTAAGTCCTTTGCCCATGTTTTCATTGGATTGTTTATCTTCCTATTGTTAATTTGTGTGAGTTCCCTGTAAACTTTGAAATTCCACACTTATCTGAGGTACCATTGGCAAATATGTTCTCCTATGCAGTGGGCTTTCTTGTTGTTTTGTTCAGGATTTAGATTGCTGTGCAGAAGATTTTTATTTTGATGTAGTCCATTTGATTATTTTCCCCTTTGTGTGCATTGCCATCGGAACTGTGTCAGTAAAGATATGCTAAGACATATGTCTGATACTTTGCTGCCTATGCAGTCTGCTAAGTTTTTTTTTTTTTTTTTTTTTTTTTTTTTATTGATTCCCAACTAACGTTCAAGTCCTTTATCCACTTTGAGTTTATTTTTGTGTATGGTGTAAGTTGGTGGTCTAGTTTCATTTTCTTGCATGTTTCTGTCTGATTTTCATCATTTATTGAAGACTCTGTCTTGAATCCATTGTATGCTCTTGCCTCCTTTGTAAATTAATAATAGAGCATAATGACTTCGGTCCACTTCTTGGTTCTCTGTTCTGTTTCAGTGGTGTATATGTCTTTACTAGTGCCTGTAGCAGGCAGTTTTGAGAATGGTGGCTTTATAATGTAGCTTAATATCTGGTATTGTGAGTCGTCCATATTTTTTTTTTGGTTCCCTGGATTGCTGAGGCTATTTATACTCCATAGGAATTCTTGGAGAGTTTGTTCTTTGTGAAATATTCTGTTGGTATATTAATGGAGATTACATTGAATCTCTAAATAGCTTTGGGTAGTATGGACATGTTAATGATGTTAGTTCTCCCAACGGATCAACACAGTTTATTAGTCCATTGGTTGATATCTTTATCTCCTTTTCAATGTTCCTTTGTTTTCCAAGTGCTGTTCTTTTACTTCCTTCATTGAGATTTTTCCTTAATTCTTTTACTGCAATGGTAAGTGGGATTCTTTTCTTAGTTTCCCTTTTTGTGAGTTCATTCTTGGTGTATAAAAAGACATATATTTTTGGGTGTTAATTTTGTATCCTGATTCATGACCAAATTCATTTATTATGTGCTTTTCCGGTTGGGATGATTTTTATTTCTTCATGAACACTATGGTAGCACTTCCTGTCCTATGTCGAACAGGAATGGTCAAAATTGGCATCACTGTCTTGTTCCTGTTCTTTTAGGGGAAATGGTTTTAGTTTTTGCCCATTCAGTATGATGATGGCTGTGGGTTTCTCATATGTGGCCTTTATCATGTTGAGGTATGCTACCTCTATTACCACGTTGCTGAGAGTTTTTATCACAATTGGGTGTTGGGTTTTTTCCAATTCTTTTTCTGCGTCTATCGATATGATCATGTGATCTTTATCTCTCAGTTTGTTTATGAGTTGTATCATGTTTATTGATTTGCGAATATCATACCAGCCTTGCATCCCTGGAATATATCCCACTTGATCATGGCATTTGGTCCTTTTAATATAATTCTGGATGCGATTTGCTTATACTTGGTTGAGGATTTTAGTATCTGTCATCATCAGCTATATCGGCATGTAATTCTCTTTCTTTGTAGTGTCTTTACCTTGTTTTGGAATTAGAATAATGCTGGCCTCATACAAAGAATTTGGAAGTATTCTTTCCTCTTTGATTTTCTGAAATAATTTTAGGAGTATAGATTGTAGTTTTCTGAATGGTTGGTAGAACTCCCCTGTGAAGCTGTCCGGACCTGAGCTTTTGTTGGTTGGAAGTGTTTTGATTACTGCTTCTATTTCAGCAGTTGTTATGAGCCTATTCAGGTTTCTTAATTCTTTCTGAATCACTTTTGGTAGATGTCATTTTTTACTGACTTCATCTATTTCATCCACATTGTCCAGCATTTTGGCAAGTAGCTGTTTATAGTATTTTCTTACAATCCTTTGAATTTCTGTGGTGCCAGTGCTTACTCCTCCACTATGGTTTCTGATTTTACTTATTGGAATCATGTCTGTTTGTTTCTTAATGAGTCTGGCAAATGGTTTATCAATTTTGTTTATCCGTTCATGGAACGAGCTTTTGGTTTCATTGAATTTTTTGTCTATGTTATTTTTTCTGCTGTAATCTTTATTTTTTCCATCCTTCTGCTTACTCTGGGCTCTGGTTGTTGGTCTCTTTCTAATTCTTAAGTTATAGGGATAAATAGTTTATTGCTGATTTTTGTTATTTTCTGAGATATGTCTATAGTGCTATGAATTTCCCTCTCAGGACTGCTTTTGCTATTTCCCAGAGATTCTGTGTTGTTATTTGTTCATTTTCCTTTTTTTCCAAAAAGTCTTTGATATTTTCTTGATCTCATTGTAACAAATTCATTGTTTAATAACATGCTATTTAGCCTCTAAGTGCTTTAATGTTTTTGGGTGTTTTTACTCTAGTTGATTTCTCATTTCATTCCACTGTGATCCAAGAAGATGCTTGATAGGATTTAAATCTCCTTGAACGTGTAGGGACTTGTTATGTGTCCTATCATGAGGTCTATCTTTGGGAATTATCCATGTGCACTTGAGAAGAATGTATATTCTGCTCTGTTGGGGTGAAACGTTCCAAAATGTCTATTAAATCCATCTGATGCAGTGTGTTCTTTAGAGTCTCTGTATCATTATTTTGTCACATGGAAGACCTCTCCAGTGAAGTCAGAGGAGTGATAAAAGTCTACTACTATGACTGTCCTGTTTTCAGGCTCTCCATAAAAGATCTCTAGAAGTTTTATTGTTTATTTTTTGTTTGCTCATTTGATTGTGTATGTGTATATATATATATATATATATATATATATATATATATATATATATATATACCTGACTGACACCAGTCTGAACCCTCTTAGCCAATAGTTAAGAAATAAAGGCAACCAAGATTCTTCCACCCTAAGCTGCCTTTTGGGATATTGATTTTCAGCTGTTTATTTAGAAGCCAAGAATCAGAGAGAACCTTTGGGCAACCCCTACCTGCTCCTGCCCAAAAGATTCAGAGAGAGAGACCCTCTTCAGAAGGTTGTTGCCTTTGCCTGATTGGAGTGAAACATGGTAAACAAGAGGGCTTCAGCAGATGTCTATTAGCAAGGTACCCCTCCTCCCCTGTGATACCATCAATCAGGAGTGTGGGAGCGGTTCACAGACATTGTTGGTCCCAGGAGGCAGGGTTATAAATTCCAGTGGCTGCTGTGTCCAGTGCTGGAATTGGTGGCAGTTCAGCTTGCCCAGCACACCTCGTGAGCCCACAGCTGGACAGGGCAGAGGCTGGGTCCAGCCTGGCTGGGCCCAGGGCCTGGAGAAGAGGGGGAAATGCAGAGAGGGATGATTCAGGTGAACCTGGAGGGGAGGGAGAGGCGTCAGTGCTGGTACCCAAGAACTGTCCTTGGGAAAGTTCACATGTGTCCTGAGTAGAGAGAGGGGAGTAGAGCCCAGCCATGGGGAAGCCCCTCAGGCCTCTGCCCTCTGACACTCTGACACTTGAAAGGACACTCACCACTGACTCTTTCATCCCCTCCCCAACCAGGTTCGCAGGTGAGGAGGGATATCCATGCAAATTGTTCCTGCAGTCTGAGGATTCTAAGTATTTTGTTCCAAGCTTGAGGTTTAGCAACCAGGGGAGCAAACAGTGGACAACCTGTACAAGTAGGATTGGACCAGGACTGGTAGGGCAGCCTACATCGCCATCCCAAGAAGTTGCTTTGAGGCTGGGCCAAGGCCCTGGAGCTATGAGAGCCCTGTATCTCAGTGAGCAGCTGGCCTTCAGCTGAGTGTTCCTCTCCACACACCCAACCTCTCCCCCAACAGTTACTCACATGGGGAGGGTTCTATCCTCTTCAAGTCCAGTCTCTGGGAGGCCCGAATCTGGGAGAAGGGATGCCGCCCAGGGATGAAGGTTCCTACCTTTCCCACTGGGCTCCTCGAGAGCTACGCCAAAAGAATTTTCAAAAGGTGTGGTTCACACAAATCGGGCCACACACTGTGGCGAATGCACTCTGGTCACCCTGAATTCTCTCCAAGAACTTTCACAACATCTATTCCTGCAGAGAACTGGACGTCCAGAGGCCATTGCAGGTGCCTCTAAGGACATCAGGAGCCTGTTGTACAGTGGGTGTCATGGAAGCACAAATCAGCCCCAAATTCCTTCTTGATTTTCCCTCCCTGCTTTGGACCCATGTTTAATCTTCCTCATCTTAGTATCTTCACCTGAAAACAACTGACAGCATTAAAGTTCAAAATGTCCTGGCAGGAGTCTGGCTACAAAATCAAAAGGCTAAATATTCCTTAGTCAAAAAGGGCTGTATGTTTTATCCACATCCACATCAAGCATGCTTAGTTTGAGAATGCAGCTTCTTTCCCCCTTAGGCTTACTGTAGGTGATTGTAGACAAAAGTATGTACCCCTTTCACCTCATCTCTATTTCATCCCCTCACAGGACAGGCTAGACTCAGCCTTTCTCAGCTGTGCAGGAGTGTGTGTGCACACACACACACACACACACACACACACACACAGACAGCAGCTCCTTCAAAAGCATCCGGCTTCCCTCTCTTCCATCACTGAAGGGTTTTTAAGTCACAATGGTGATCATTATAATGCAGTGCTGGTTGACTGACACTTTTAATCTTTCTAAAATGAAAATAGCTCTTCACCACTAGTCCAGGAGAGGCAATTGTGATAGAGAAACTTGTAAAAACTACAGGAAGATATTTTACGATAACTAGCATTATCACTTTTAGTGGCCATGTGGACTGCTTTACGAGGTTCATAAATAGGAATTGCTGATTTCCCAGGAGAGTGGGGCCCGGGAACTTTCAGTCTCTCTTCCTTATGCAGGCTTACCTAGGAACATGGTGAACATTGTGAGGCAATGGGTGAAGCAATGGAATGAATGAATGTTATATTCACATTTAATTTTACAAGAATAGGGTTGCATTATGTAATCAGTCAGGTGGCCTGCATTTTGCTTTTCATATAACAGACCTCTTCTTTTTAGTGCATCAAGCTCTGCAATGCTGACAAGCAACCAGATCATCATGAACATAAGGGTGGACAAACTTCAAATAGACTCCCTTTGAATTTCGCCTTCCACGATGCATCCATTGCCCTCTGTGTCACTCTATCACCCTCCCCTGTGCCCCAGTGTCTCTTGCATTCTCAAATTGGCCAAGCACTTTACTCTGTCAGAAATTGTGCAGTCTGTCCTCAAGCCCTCAACAGGATCCTTCCAAGCCCCTGATGGCCCCTCCTTGTACAACCCTCAGGCAGGAGTCTCCTGCCTCTGTAACTTTCCATACCAGCACCTTCGTTTTCATGACAGAATTAGTTACAAACAGCCATTTGTAGACAATGGTCTTGTTGGGTTTTGCTGTGTGTGTGTGTGTGTGTGTGTGTGTGTGTGTCTGTGTGTGTGTGTTTTATTTTCATCCTAAACTCTGTGAGGAGAGACTGTGTGTAGCTCAGAGCATGATATTAGCAGCCACCCCAGAACAAATAGTTGCCAAATGCATTACGAGAGAGGTGCGAGGGCTAGGCTGAATCTCTAGTTCCAAGGCGAAATAGGGGAGTTGTTTCTGTTTCTGTTTTTTATCTGCTCTGCTCTAGGTGACAATCCCAGATCCACTGGGGCTAAGAGCAGTGACCTCGTTTGTCCTCATTCCTCCATCTATGTAGCTGGAAACTTTAAACTCTGCTAGTTCATAGGCATGGGGAACATCTGGAGGAATGGCAGGGTAGGGACACACAGGAAGCCAGCCTAACCACCCTGTTGTTACGCTCTGCCCCCACGACCTCCCCATAGCCTATGGTGAAGAGATGCAGGGTCACCTGCATGATAGGGACACAGTGTCCTCTGCCCATGCTTGCTCTCAGAAACAGTCTCACAGTTTGCAGAGTCTGAATATTCCCCAAGTCTGAGTGAGGAAAAGCAAGGCAGCACAATGTGTCTGAGGCTGCCTGTCACTACTAGAGCCAAGTTAAGCAGACACAGGGTTGAACCACACAATGAGTGTTTACCCAAGGATGCGGTCAGTATGGGGAGAGCAGTTGCTCACCCTGGAAATTCAGCTCTCAGCCTCTTGGGGAGAAGATAGCTACCTGTAGCTGCCAGCTGCAAGTGTCACATGCAAAGGGGAGGGGAGGGCCTGCTGTCTTCCATTCAGGAGTTCAAAGGCTGACCACAAGATGGCTAATCTTCCAAGACTTTAGGAACAGCTCAGCCCCATCCTGGGATGAGATTGGAATGGTCAGCCTTCCTGAGAAAGACCCCAGGAGGGGGTCAGGATGTGGGCACAGCTGCCAAATCAAAGCCTGTCCTGTGCCTGGTCTCTTCGCAAAATGCAGTTCTTTTCTGAGTAATGGGCCATGGAGGCAGCCTATGTTTTCAGTAGAGCCTGTTTCATCCTCCAGTGTCCCAGGGCCTCGTATTTATAGTTTGTAAGTAATGATTAAACAACTGCGGCTCTATTCTTATTACAAGCCCTTCCTCACTAAGAGAAGCTGATTTCCAAGGACGCCCAGGAGATGCCTCAGGCCAGCTTGGATGACAGGGCTGGGCCTCAGCTTTGCTCTTCCCCTCTCCCTCTCTCCTCACAAGCCTGACTTTTGTCTCCTAAAGAGACTATGGAAAAGCAGGCAGCAAACCCTGTCAGACTGAGCATGCCAGACCCCCTGTGTGCCCTGGAGGCGCCACCTGAGAGGAGAGCCCTGGGTTAAGGTTCAGCTAAGGGGCAGCTCTGCCAGAGCCTGAGCACCAGGCTGTGGCTGGTGCCTCCCCACCTCTCCTCAGCTTTGTTGGCCTGCTCCTCCTCAGGAGCCTCCTGCCCACTCGTTCTGCTTTCAGGCCCAGTTGTGACTTTGCCAAAGGGATTTGTTGGTGAGAGGAGAACCCCTTCCTGAGGGGGGAGGAAGGCAGGGAGGCTGCCATCACCTGAAGGCTTAGGGGAGGTGAGCAGAGCAAAGGCTGGATTCCAGGCTTGTCAAAGAGCTCTGGTGACCCAAACCCCAGGGGTAGACTGAGGAGGGCACCTGTGGAGAGAGACAATGTAATTGCATCTGGCCAGCTCTCCTCTGCCCCGGGGGTTACTAAAATGTCCCCATCCAGACAGTAGGGACAGTGGGCTAGCCCAGGGCAGGGCGCTCTTTTCTAGACAGGGGGCTGCGGTGGGGTGGGAGTGGGGCGCCAAGCCTGGCCCAGGGAACAAGGTAGGTAAGTGGCAGCCACAACCACAGAGGGAAAGGGGTCCCCAGAAACACAGACCAGGGGTGGCGAGTGGGAGGTTAGCTGGGATCGCGGCCTCCTGTTTCTCCCTCCACTTACGCGAGAGCCCCCACCCTCATGCCTGGAAGCACAAGTTTCCCACTAACAGCCACCCTCCCTCGGCCACCCCTTGCAGCCTGGTGGGTGTGGCACCGGTGCCCCTGTCTCCACCTTCCCTTGTCCTGTTAAAACACGCCCCCCCCCTCCTGCTCCGGATCTTGGTTCGCTCTGGATCTCATGATCTCGCGAGATTCGCCCCCAAAGCAACCAGGGCGCAGTCCCAGGAAGCTTGCCAGGCGCAGGCCCCCACCTCTTCCTTCCTGCCAACCTCCCTGCTGTGCAGGAGTCCACGTGGTGAGGAGCTTGGCCTGTGGAAAAGGTAAGCAAACACTCTGGATTCTTGCTGTCTCCAGGGGTGAACTTGCTGTCTCTTGGGGTGAACTTGCTCTAGTCACTGGCAACCAGCAGCCCCTCCCCCGCAGGCTCTTTCTATCTGAAAATGAGTTCCCACCTGGTTGGAGTGAAGGCCTGAGGTCCAAACCCCGCCCGCTGTGCCAGAGTGGGAGCTCGCTGAGGGGACTTAGACGCAACAATTCATGGAATTCCAGCGTAGGCCTTTATTCTGTGACCTCAGCTGGCCGAGTTTGCAGTTGACCAAGGGCGTCCCCACAGCCCTCGGCGCCAACTCCCCCGGGATCTGGCTCCTCAAGTCTGTGGGCTCTCAGGCCAGCCCAGCCCTGCTCAGGGCGTGGGGGACAGAGGGGGCGCAGAAAAGTGGCTGCTGGACAGTGGGCAGTGTCCAGGAGGGAGAGGTCGCTTTCCACAGAGCACCAGGCCTGTCACTCGTCATTGTACTCTGGTTCAGCTGGTGAGAAAGCAGTGGTCGGGTGGGATTTAAGAGGTGATTCCCACTGAGAGTGGCAGAGCCCTCTCCTGGTGTGAGTGTGTGTGTGCCTGAGTGTGCGTGAGTGTGAGTGTGTGAATTCTCACCTGATGATATGTTCCTGGGTTCCTTTTATTTCTTTCTTTTTACTGATGAAGGTATTACATATGTGTTCTTATCCCCCACTGCCCCCACAACCCCACCCCCACCCCGCAAGCATGCCCTCACTCTCACCTCCTGGTGTCTGCAACCATTGGCTAGGCTTATAGGCATGCATACAAGTCCTTTGGTTGATCTCTCCCCCTTAGCCCCACCCTCCCCTACCTTCCCTCTGAGGGTGATGGTCTGATCCATGCTTCTCTCTCTCTTGATCTGTTTTTTTTTTTTTAATTAAATTTTTATTAGAATATCTAAATTGATGGCTGAGGCTTTTTAAATTGTTTTGTTAGCTATATTTCTTTTTTTTTATTGCTTAAAGTAATACAAAGGTTATTACATATGTGTCCATTTTTCCCTGCCCCGCCCTAGACAGTCCCCTAGACTCCCCTATCCCCCAGTGTCTTATGTCCATTGGTTATGCTTATTTGCATTCATACAAGTCCTTTGGTTGACCTCCTACACCCTACCTCCTGTCCCCCACCCCTCCCCGGCCTTCCCGCTGCAGATTGACAATCTGTTTGAGGCAGCTCTGCTTCTATTATTATTCAAAAGTTTATAATGGTCTCTATTATCCATGAATGAGTGAGATCATGTGGTATTTTTCGTTCATTGACGGGCTTATTTCACTTAGCATAATGCTCTCCAGTTCCATCCATGCCTTTGCAAATGGTAAGAGTTCCTTCCTTTTTAGAGCAGCATAGTATTCCATCCTGTAGATGTACCACAGTTCTCTAATCCATTCATCTACTGATGGGCACTTAGGCTGTTTCCAGATCTTAGCTATGGTGAATTGTGCTGCTATGAACATAGGGGTGCATATATCCTTTCTGATTGGTGTTTCTGATTTCTTGGGATATATTCCTAAAAGAGGGATCACAGGGTCAAATGGGAGTTCCATTTTCAGTTTTTTGAGGAAACTCCATACTGTCTTCCATAGTGGCTGCACCAGTCTGCATTCCCACCAGCAGTGCACAAGTGTTCCTTTTTCTCCATATCCTCTCCAGCACCTGTTGTTTGTTGATTTGTTGATGATAGCCAGTCTGACAGGTGTGAGATGGTACCTCATTGTTGTTTTGATTTGCATCTCTCGGATGATTAGTGACTTTGAGCATGTTTTCATATGTCTCTTGGCTTTCTGAATGTCCTCTTTTGAAAGATGTCTATTTAGGTCCTTCACCCATTTTTTGATTGGATTTCTTATGTTCCTTTTGTTAAGTTGTATGAGTTCCCTATAAATTTTGGAGATTAGGACTTTATCAGATATGACATTGGCAAATATGTTTTCCCACACAGTGGGTTTTCTCGTTGTTTTGTTGATGGTTTCTTTTGCTGTGCAGAAGCTTTTTATTTTGATGTAGTCCCATTTGTACATTTTCTCTTTAGTTTCAAGTGCCCTAGGAGCTGTATCAGTGAAGAAATTGCTTCGGCATATGTCTGAAATTTTGTTGCCTTTGGATTCCTCTAGAATTTTTATGGTTTCCTGTCTTACATTTAAGTCCTTTATCCATTTTGAGTTTATTTTTGGTATGGTGTAAGTTGGTGATCTACTTCATTTTCTTGCATATATCAGTCAAATTTTCCCAACACCATTTATTGAAGAGACTATCTTGGCTCCATTGTATGTTCTTGCCTCCTCTGTCAAATATTAATTGAGCATATTGGTTCGGGCCGATTTCTGGGCTCTCTATTCTATTCCATTGATCTATATGCCTGTTCTTGTGCCAGTACCAGGCAGTTTTGGGAACAGTGGCTTTGTAATACATCTTGATATCTGGTATTGTGATCCCACCTACTTTGTTCTTTTTCAGGATTGCTGTAGCTATTTGGGGTCCTTTTTTTATTCCAGATGAATTTTTGGAGAGTTCGTTCTAGATCTATGAAGTATGCCGTTGGTATTTTAATGGCAAGTGCATAGAATTTATAGATTGCTTTGGGTAGTATGGACATTTTAATGATGCTGATTCTACCAATCAATGAACACGGTATGTTCTTCCATCTGTTTATGTCTTCCTCTATATCTTTTTTCAAAGTCCTGTAGTTTTCTGAGTAGAGGTCTTTTACCTCTTTAGTTAAGTTTATTCCTAGGTAGCTTAATTTTTTTGGTGCGATGGTAACCGGGATTTTTTTTATAATCTTTCTGAAAGTTCACTATTGGTGTACTGAACTGCCTTAGATTTCTTGGGGTTAATTTTGTATCCTGCTACATTGCCAAATTCATGTATTAAGTCTAATAGCTTTTTGATGGAGTCTCTAAGGTTTTGTATGTATAATATCATGTAGTCTGCAAATAAGGACACTTTTACTTCCTCTTTTCCAATTTGGGTGCCTTTTATTTCTTCTTCTTGCCTAATTGCAATGGCTAACACTTCCAGTACTATGTTGAACAGGAGTGGTGAGAGTGGGCATCCCTGTCTTGTTCCTGTTCTTAGGGGAAATGGTGTTAGTTTTTGTCCATTGCGTATTATGTTGGCAGTGGGCCTGTCATATATGGCTTTTATTAGGTTGAGGTATGATCCTTCTACTCCCGCCTTACTGAGAGTTTTTAATCAAAAATGTGTGTTGAATTTTGTCAAATGCTCTTTCTGCATCTATTGATATGACCATTTGGTTTTTTTTTCTTTCAATTTGTTTATGTGATGTATCACGTTTATTGATTTGTGCATATTGTACCATCCTTGCATCCCTGCAATAAATCCTACTTTGTCATGGTGTATGATCTTTCTGATTTACTACTGGATCTGATTTGCTAGATTTTGTTGAGGATTTTCGCATCTATGTTCATGAGGGATATTGGCTTGTAATTCTCTTTCATTGTGTTGTGTTTACCTGGTTTTGGTATTAGGGTGATGCTGGCTTCATAGTATGAGCTTGGAAGTGTTCCTTCCTCTTGAATTTTTTGTAGTAGTCTGAGAAGGATAGGTTTTAGTTCTTCCTTGAATGTTTGGTAAAACTCCCCTGTGAAGCCGTCCAGTCCTGGGCTTTTGTTTGCTGTTAGCTTTTTGATGACTGCTTCAATTTCTGCCATAGTTATTGGCCTGTTGAGATTTTTAGATTCTTCCTGATTGAGTTTTGGAATGTTGTATTTTTCTAGGAATTTTTCCATTTCCTCCAGGTAGTCTAGTTTGTTGGAGTAGAGCTGTCCATAGTATTTCTTTAACAATCATTTGTATTTAGTGGCGTCTGTTGTTATTTCTCCTCTATCGTTTCTGATTTCGTTTATTTGGGTACTCTCTCTTTGCTTCTTGGTGAGTGTGGCTAGAGGTTTGTCAATCTTGTTTATCCTTTCAAAGAACCAGCTCTTGGTGTCATTGATTTTCTGTATTGTTTTTTTGGTCTCTATGTCATTTATTTCTGATTTAATCTTTATTATCTCCTTCCTTCTGCTCACTCTGGACTTTTCTTGTCACTCTCTTTCTAATTCTTTGAGTTGTAGAGTTATATGACTTACTACCATTTTTTCTTTTTTTTTTTGAGATAGGCCTGTAGAGCTATAAACTTCCCTCTCAGGACTGCTTTCATTGTGTCCCATAGGTTTTGGATTGTTGTGTTTTCATTGTCATTAGTTTCCAGGATGTTTTTAATTTCTTCTTTGATCTCATTGGTAATCCAATCAATATTTAATAGCATGCTATTCAGCTTCCAGTGTTTGAGTATGTTGGGTTGTTTTTATAGTAGTTTATTTCTAATATTATGCCATCGTGGTCTGCGAAGATGCTTTTTATGATTTCAGTCATCTTGAATTTGGGGATACTTTGCTTGTGACCCAATATATGGTCTATTTTTGAATATGACTTATGAGCACATGAGTAGAATGTATATTCCCTGGCTTTGGGGTGAAGTGTTCTGAAGATGTCAATTAAGTCCATCTGATCTAGTGAGTCATTTAGGATTGCTGTATCTTTGCTGATTGTTTGTCTAGAGGACTTATCCAGTGCTGTCAGTGGTCTATTAAAGTCCCCTACTATGATTGTATTGTTGTCGATCTCTCCTTTGATATCGTCTAGGAGTTTTTTTATGAATTTGGGTGTTCCTGCATTGGGTGCATATATGTTTACCAGGGTTATATCCTCTTGTTGTATTGATCCCTTTAGTATTATGAAGTGGCCTTTCTTATCTCTTGTTATGGCCTTCACTTTGAGGTTGATTTTGTCCAATATAAGTATTGGTACCCCAGTTTTCTTTTCCTTTGCATTTGCCTGAAAGATATTTTTCCATCCTTTCACTTTCAGTCTGTGTGAGTCCCTTCTAATGAGGTGGGTTTCTTGTAGACAGCAGATGTATGGCTCATGTTTTTTGTTTTTTTTACCCATTCCGCCACTTGATGTCTTTTGGTTGGAGCATTTAGTCCGTTTACGTTTAAAGTTATTATTGAAAGGTACTTGTTTGTAGCCATTTCTTTTTTTTTGTGTAGCTGTTTTCTTTCTGAGTTTTTTTATTTCTTATTTTTATATCAGTCCCTTTAGCATTCCTTTCAATGCTGGCTTGGTGGTGATAAACTCCCTTAGCCATTTTTTTTTCTGTGAAGCTTCTTATTTCCCCTTCAAGTTTGAATGATAGCCTTGCTGGATAGAGTATTTTTGGATTCAGTCCTTTGCTTTGCATCACTTTGTAAATTTCCATCCATTCTTTTCTGGCCTGATGTGTTTCTGTTGAGAAATCATTTGATAATCTAATGGGAGATCCCTTGTAAGTCATTTTCCGTCTCTCTCTTGCAGCCTGTAAAATTCTCTCTTTGTCCTGAACATTTGCCATTGTAATTATGATGTGTCTTGTTGTGGGTCTTTTCGGGTTCACCTTGTTTGGGACTCTCTGGGCTTGTGTGACTTTTTTCTTCCCCACCTCAGGGAAGTTTTCTGATATTATTTCTTCAAATAGGTTTTCTAATCCTTGTTCTTCTTCCTGTTGTTCTGGTACCCCTATTATTCGTATGTTGTTTCGTTTCATGTTGTCCCAAAGCTCCCTTAGGCTATTCTCCTGTCTTTTAATTTTTTTCTCCAATTGCAGTACATTTTGGGTGTGTTTTGCTTCCTTGTCTTCTAATTCACTAATTAGGTCCTCCGCTTCTCCTAATCTACTGTTGATACTTTCAATGGTGTTTTTTATTGCAGCTATATCACTCATCATGTCTTCTTGGGTCTTACTTAAGTTGTTGATTTTTTCATCTGTTTCTTATCGTTATTTCCATATGTTATTGATTTTTTCACCTGTTTCTTCTTGCTTCTTGCATGGGTAGTTGACTTTTCCATCTGTTTCTTCTTGCTTCTTGTAGAAGTTGTTGATTTTTTCCTCCATCCAGTTTATGCACTCTAGGACCCTTATTCTGAATTCTTTTTCTGTCATGTTGCATGCCTCTGTATTAGCTGCTTTTCTGGAGAGTCCTCCTTCTCTTTCTTTTGGGGGTTTCTTTCTCTACCCATGTTTGATCTCACTGACATATCTAGACATTGAGTCGTTCAGTGGCTGCTCCCTGGGTGGCAGTGACTCCTTGGTCTGTGGTTGTTCTTCGGGTGGTTGCAGTAGCAGCTGCTCTTCAGTTGGCAGCAGCTCCTCTGGTGGGTGCTGTTCACAGCTGTGGTGGCTCTTGTGGCTGGTGGGGGGAGGCTTCACGTATAGCTCCTGTTCCTCAGCAGAGGAGGTGGTGCTCAGGAGGCTGCTGTTGCTTGGATCTGCAGCGTTGATTTAAAGGCACAAAATACAACTCAACAAGGGACCACGTACCAGGCACTAAACACAAATATATTCACAATATTAATAACCCCAAATAAAGGTGACCACCCAAATTAGGAGAATTAGGGGATAAGGAAGAAGGAAGAGAAAAAGATAAAATAGAAAAAAGAAAAGAAAAGTAGGGACCAAAAAAAGGAGTGCAAAAATGAAATTGGGAAAAAGGAGGGCGGAAAATAAAAGCGAGAAAAGAAATGAAAAAAAAAAGAGCGAAAAGAGAGAATGAAGTGGAAGGGGGAAGAGAATTTTTATATGCGGAAACTACCCCTATAGAACCGCCACTAATCCCAACAAATTCCAGTAACAGCTCCCTGGAGATGGATGCAAACTAGAAACAATAATATAACGATGAAAATAGAATGGAGGACACTAAACCAAAAATAAAAAATAAAATAAAATGTCCCTTTAAAAAATGGTAAAATGGTAGCAGTAATAATAGTGGTTAAAAATAAGAAGGTCGTAATTAAAAGGGTAAAATCAGGTGATGGAAAAAGAAGGAAAAAAAAGAAAAGAAAAAATAGAAAAAATATAAGAAAAAAAATTGTTTTCTTAGTTAAAAGGTGAAAAAAGAAAAAAAAAATATTGCAGTAGTGAAGGTCCTTAGGTTCTTCTATTCTTCAGTCTGGCTCGCCTTTAGTCCTGCCAGGTATTCAGGAGAGTGTTGAGTTTCCCTGCGATACACTGTTCCTCTGTGTTGTAAACCACAGTCCTTATTTTAAAGCAGGTCGTATTTGTTTCCCAGACTGCCTTATTTTGTGTTTTGCAAAGAGTCAGTTTGTGGCTCAGCCTCAGGGTGGCAGTGTTCTGGGGTTGTCCTCTGAGGCTATACGGCTTCTTATCGCATTTAAAACTGATTTGGAGAGGTCAACTATACAGAGCTGGTTCCCTAATAGTTACCCGCTCTGTGTTGTTGCTGGGATTGAAAATCCCTCTATAGGCCAGACCCTGTCAACTCCCAGGGATTGATCAGATTATTTTAATCCTTGATCTCATTAAGGGTGGCATCTGGGTGTGGCTGTGCTTCTTGCCTGGGGACTGGGGGGAGGAGTCTCACTCTCCGGAGAGAATGGATGCCCCAGTCCTGTGCTCAGGGGTGTCTCAGCGCTCAATTCGCTGCCACCTCTCCCGGCCCCCCTTCTCTCCTCAGTCTCTCCCCAGATTCCACTCCTCCACACCCTCTCCCTCTCTTCAGCACAGGTGTGTGTCTGTATCCAAAATATCTCATGAACAGGATTCAGTGAAAACAAACAAACACCGGCAACGGATACGGGGAAGGCTTGCTTTCTGTAAGCTCTTCTCTTACCGGCACTGCATGGTCTAGTCAGCTCTTCAGGCTGCCCCCTTTAGGCTCAGTCCTCTGTGATCACACAACCCAGCTCTCAAATCCCCCGGTGGCGCCAGGAATCCCGTGGATCTCCATCCCCCAGTCAGGGGCTATGCCTGTCCCAAGGGACACGGCTGTCTGCCACGCGGTCTCGATCCAAACCTCTGGGCTCAGAGGTCTGGCAAACTTCCCTGCCCAAATCCCTGTTGTTTTTTTTTTTACCTTTCCAGGGGAGTTCTGCCCTTCCCGGCTGCAAACGGTCTCACCAGCTGAGCAATTTCGCCAATTAGGGTGGGTGTTATTAGTTTCAGCTGCTCACTCCATTTGCTCTGGTACATAACCTGGGACGCGTCTGCCTATATCGCCGCCATCTTCAGAATCCTGGATCTGTTTTTGTTCATCAGTTTATGTTGTTCATTATAATCCACAGATGAGTGAGGTCATGTGATATTTATCTTTCTCAGACTGACTGGCTTTGCTTAGCATAATGCTCTCCAGCTCCATCTATGCTGTTGCACATTGTCAGTGTTCCTTCCTTTTTGCGGCAGCATACTATGCCAGTGTGTAGATGTACCACAGCTTTTTAACCCACTCATCTGCTGACCAGCACTTAGGCTGTTTCCAAATCTTAGTTATTGTAAATTGTGCTGCAGTGAAATAGAGGTGCATGTATCCTTTCTAATTGGTAATTCTAGGTTCCTGGGATATATTCCTAGAAGTGGGATCACTGGGTTAAAAGGGAGTTCCGTTTTTAGTGCCTAGAGGAAACTGCATACTGTTTTCCATAGTGGCTGCACCAGTCTGCATTCACACCAGCAGTGAAGGAGGGTTCCTTTTTCTCCCCATCCTCACCAGCACTAGCCCTTTGTTGATTTGTTGATGATAGCCATTCTGAGAGCTGTGGGGTGGTATCTCATTGTCCTTTTCATTTGCATCTCTCAGATGATTAGTGACTCTGAGCATGTGTCTCTTGGCCTTCCGTTAGTCATCTCTGGAAAAGTATCTTTTTAGGTCCATTGCCCATTTCTGTGATTGGGTTGTTTATCTTTCTTTTGTTAAGTTGTATGAGTTCCCTGTAAATGTTGGAGATGAAACCCTTATGTGAGAGAACGTTGGCAAATATGTTCTCCCATGCAGTGGGCTTTGTTGTCTTGTTGATGGTTTATTTTGCTATGAAGAAGCTTTTTATTTTGATGCCATCCCATTTTTTTATTTTAACTTTATTTTCCATTGTCCCAGGAGCTGGTTCGGTGAAGATATTGCTTCAGCATATGTCTGAGACTCTGCTGCCTGTGGCTTCCTCTAATATTTTTAGTTTCCCGTCTTATCTTTAAGTCCTTTATCCATTTTGAGTTCATTTTTTGTGTATGGTGCTAGTTGGTGGCCTAGTTTCATTTTCGGCACGTATCTGACCAAATTTCCCAGCACCATTTATTGAAGAGACTCTTTTGTCTCCATTGTATGTTTTTGCTTCCTTTATCAATATTAATTGAGCTTAGTGGTTTCGATTGATTTCTGGGTTCTCTATTCTATTCCATTGGCCTATACTTCTATTCTTGTGCCAGTGTCAGGCAGTTTTGAGAACGGTGGCTTTGTAAAACAGCTTGATATCTGGTACTGAGATCCCTCCTACTTTGTTCTTCTTTCTCAGTATCGCTGCAGCTATTTGAGGTTTGTTTGTTTTTTAAATATATTTTATTGGTTTTTTATAGAGAGTAAAGGAGAGGGATAGAGAGTTAGAAACATTGATGAGACAGAAACATGGATCAGCTGCCTCCTGCACACCCTCTACTGGGGATGTGCCCCCAACCAAGGTATATGCCCTTGATCAGAATTGAACCTGGCACCTTTCAGTCTGGAGGCCGACGCTCTATCCACTGAGCCAAACCTGTTCGGGTTCAGGGTCATTTTTTTTTTTTTTTATTACTGATGGATTTTTGGAGAGTTCATTCTAGGTCTGTGAAATATGCTGTTGGTCTTTTAACGTGGAGTGTATTGAATCGATAGTTCATTTTGGGTAGTACAGCAATTTTCATGATGTTGATTCTACCAAGCCATTAACATGGCATGTTCTTTCATAAGTTTTGTCTTCCTCTATCTCTTTTTCAAAGTCTTGCAGTTTTCTGAATAGAGGTATTTTACCTTTGTAAAGAAGTTTATTCATAAGTATCTTAATTTTTTTGGTGGGATGATAAATGGGTTTGTTTTTCAAACTCTCTTTGTGTAAGTTCACTATTGGTGTATAAAATGCCATACATTTCTTGGTGTTAATTTTTTACTCTGTTACATTGCCAAATTCATTTATTAAGTTTACTAATTTTTTGAAGGAGTTTTTGGGGTTTTCTATGTGCAGTATCATGTCATCTGCAAATCATGACAATTTATTTGTTATTTTCCAATTTGGGAGCCATTTATTTCCTTTTCTTGTGTGATCACTGTGGCTAGCATTTCCAGTATCATTTTGTACAGAAGTGGTGTAAGCGAGCATCCCTGTCTTGTTCCTGTTCTTGAGGGAAATGGCTTTAGTTATTGCCCACTGAGGATGATGTTGGCTGTAGGCTTTTAATATAAGGCTTTTATATGGGGAGGGATGATCCTTCTATTCCCACTTTGCTGAGTGTTTTTATCAGAAAAGGCTGTTGCACTTGGTCAAATGCCTTTTCTGCACCAAATGATATGATTGTGTTTTATTTGTCTCTCAATTTTTTTTATGTGATGTATCATGCTTATTGATTTGAGGATATTGTACCAGCCTTGCATCCCTGGGATAAATCCCACTTATTCTTGGTGTATGATCTTTCTAATGTAATGCTGGATCCAGTTTGCTAGAATTTAGTTGAGGATTGCATCATCACTGTTACACTGGAATATTGGCTTGTAAGTCTCTTTCTTTGTGTTGTCTTTTTCTGGTTTTCGAATTAGGGTAATGCTGGCTTCATAAAAAGAGCTTGGAAGCGTGCCTTCCTCCTGAATTTTTCGAAAGAGTGTGAGAAGAATTGGTTTTACTTCTTCTTTGACTCTTTGGTAAAACTCCCCTGTGAAGCCATCTGGTCCAGGGCTTTTGTTTTCTGAAAGCTTTTTGATTACTGTTTCAATTTTATCACTAGTTTTCGGCTTGTTCATGTTGTTTGCTTTTTTCTGATTTTGTATTGGAAGCTTGTATTTTTCTAGGTATATGTCTATTTTGTCCAGATTGATGAGGGATGTTTAATGAACCAAAGACGCAGAGGTAAGATGGCCATATAGGATGATTGATGCCAGACAGAGGTCTACAGCTCGCTTAGGCATGTAGCAACCTTTGCACTCTCACCATTGCTTTTGTTGAGGTTTGGTACAAGGTTAGTGAATCAGCAGTTAATCAATTAAATCTTGTTTTGTTCTATATTATTACAATAGCTTATTGAGGACAACTTGCAGCTGTACCCTCCCTTTCTGTTCTACACCCATGACTATTTAATCCTAGCCTTTCTCATTGAGGAAAAATGTTCCTGGAACTCAAGATTGTGTGCAGTGTTGACCCAGCGTGACTCGCTTGCAAGTCATGCTGTGCTCCTGATAGAACATTCACTTCTTCTTGGCAGGACTTCAGATCCTTGTTTACAAATGTCCTGCTACAAATCCCCTTTTTTTTTTCTTGCTTCATTTATTGGAGCATCAGTGAAATCACAGCTGTTTTTCTCTTAATTAGTTGCTTGGTTTTCCCGAGTACTTGGAAGACTAAATATAAAATGATACAGAGATAGAGTATTAATAATAGTATTCCAGCAGGAGCTCCTAAAGTAGCTTGTAAATGGGGTATAGGATTTAATTGTTGCAATTCCTTAACCATATTTTTAACACTTTTTTCCCAGATAATTTATGCAATTTCTTTTGAAATATTTTTTGTATATGAGATTGTAAATTTAGAATTTCTTTTGTTAGATTTTTATGATTGAACATATGTTTTTTAACCTTTTCCCATGGAAACAGACTTTCATTCTAAGGTACAGGAGTAATGCAAATTGATGAATAATTCTAGTTATATTTCATATGCATTTGTCTTTGCAGACTTACAATTTGCTCATCTATCATTAATAAAAATGGTAATCGAACACAGGCTTGTGCAAAGGCAGTTTTGTTAGCATACAATTGTAAGGTGTAATTACCAGAGTTATTTTTATAGATTTGCTTATTTTATGCAAATATATGCTTTCAAAGAGTGTAAGGCAGACCCCAGTTTCCATAAGTTAGATTCAACAGGATGTCCTTCTTGATGAGGTGTTGGGGGAGCAAATCCTCCATCATGCCATACGATGCTCACATTCGCTTGCGTGGATATGGACATGTTCTCTCCTTTATGCCATCTTAGATCAGCTCCATTGGCTTTGGAATGGGCAGAACCTGAAGGGCTCCAATCAGTGACGCTTCCATAGGAAGTATTAGATAAAACCCAAACTGTCTCTCTACAGGATTCCCAATGGACCCAATCGGACAAGTGTGTAAACGTAGGAACATGACATGGTGGAAGTAATGGAGGTGTACTGTTGTTATCCCAACTAACATTTTTAAACCAATGGGCACTCAGAAGAATCAAATGCCTGTTTTTTGTTGCGGTAATAGTGTTTTCAAAATGTTCAGCAGGGCTTGTGCCTGTATTGTTGAACAATGGTCTCCTTGACCTAAGCATATTGACACTCGCTGAGTTCCAGTGGTATGATTTTCTATGACTCTACCTTCCTCTTCTGGTTTTAATGGACCTTGATCATCATAAGGTCTGGGTAACCAATTTGAGTCATTAACATAAATTCGAACCTTTGACTCCAACCAAGAAACACCTCTATTCAGTGTGGGATTAGGACTGTAAGCCCAGTATATACGATTCTTAGCATTTACCTGAGTGGTTATTAGTGCAAGTATAGCAAGGAACCAAGTCAATGGCGTCACTTCCTTACCATGATGCCAAACCAGTTGTTCTCCCTCTTTCGTAAGATTCTTCACCTGACCCCAGGTTGGTACAGATGAATGTTGCTTAGAGCTTTGCGGGTTGGAGACCCCATCAACGTCATCTCTGAGAAATCCTTAGTCAGGGCACTTAAGTAGAACTTCCATTTGGTTCCCATGTCTCCGCTGAAGACGCCTCTCAGGAACCCAGAACTTTTCTTTACCTGTGGAAATATAAGCATATCCTCGCCCCCATCGTAGAACCCATGCAGGATCCCACGACTGAGAGGACTCATTATGATAAAACACAGGTTGATTGAATTCTTGTGAAACATCCTTTACCCAATGTCGCTGAGCAGCAGTAATGTCAGTCTCATCTTGATTTAAAAAAATTAAAGTAAATAGAGCTGTTAATAGTCTTCATTTAGGGGATTCTCCCTGTTTTTGTTTTTTGACCATTTCCTTTAAGGTGTGATTTTGTCTTTCAATAATAGCTGGTCCTGTATTGTTACAAGGGATGCCAGTGATGTGAGTGATATGATGAAATTGAAACAAATGTTTGACATTTTGTAGATAGATATGGAGAACCATTATCAGTGTTAATATTTTGAGGTATTTCCATTACTGCAAAAGCTTTTAGTAAGTGAGTAATTACTGCATATTGAGAATCAGTGACAATATTTACAGCTTGAGGAAAATGTTGTAGTAATAAAACAATGGCATATAGTTCTGCACATTGTACTGAAGTGTATGGAGACTGAATTACCTTTGTTAGCTGTTGAAAATGAAAACCAGCTATTCCTAGCTTGTTTGCATTGGTATAAACAGTAGGGCCTTGAATTGGTTCATTAGCTATAAAATGATGCGGCCATATTCATTCAGTTTTCTTAAGAAATTGTCACCTTTTATTTGTAGGATAATGATTATGTATTTTCTCTAAAAAATGAGCACAAGCAGTTTGCTAATTATCACATATTCGAAACAATTTTTGAATTTTTTTGACAGTAAAGGTACTATAATTTCTTCTGGATCTAAACCACATAATGGTCTTAATCTTAATCTCCCCTTGTAAATAATTTGGCAAATTGTTTGAATATAAGTCTGGGGTTTTTTTTTGCTGTGATTTATGAGGCAAGAAAATCTATTCAATAACATTACTATCTTGAACAAGTAACCCTGTATGAGAATGCTCAGTGTGGAAAACTAATAATTTAAAATTGTCTATGGAGAGAATTCTATTTAATTGTGTTTGTTGTATATGCTGTTCTATGCAAGTTAATTATTTTTCTGCAGCAGGGATTAAAACATGTGGGCTATTTAATTCAGGTGGCCCCTTTAGGATTTGAAATAAATTAGTCAATTGATATGTAGGTATATCAAGACTGGGTCTCAACCAACTAATGTCTCCTAATAACTTTTGAAAATCGTTTAGAGTCTCTAAACTATCTCTTCTAATTTGAACCTTCTGTGGAATAATGGAGACATCTGTTAATTTTTGCGCAAGTTATTTCCATGGCTCCTGCCATTGTTTCTTTTCTGGGGCTACTTCTAATCTATAGTCTTAGAATTTTTCAAGGAGGTATTGGTAAATCTCCTGTAATTGTGATTGAATTTCAGAAGCTATTAAAATATCATGTATATAATGATAAATTAGAGTATTGGGAAATCTTTTTTTTTGACTATTTCTAAAGGTTGATGCACATATGCCTTTCATATAGTGGGACTGTTGAACATTTCTTGTGGTAAGACTTTCTATTGATACCGTTGAGTTGGTTGAGCTTGATTTAAAGCCGGGACAGTAAATGCAAATTTCTCATCGTCTTGAGGTTGTAAAGAAATAGTGAAGAAATAATCTTCATGACTCTTCCTGAGAGAGCCTTTCTAATTGCAATTGTTAATCTTTTTTAAAAAATATATTTTATTGATTTTTTACAGAGAGGGAGGGAGAGGGATAGAGTGCTAGAAACTTGATGAGAGAGAAACATCGATCAGCTGCCTCCTGCATATCTACTGGGGATGTGCCCACAACCTTGGTACATGCCCTTGACCAGAATCGAACTTGGGACCTTTCAGTCCACAGGCCGACACTCTATCCACTGAGCCAAACCGGTTTCAGCTGCTATTGTTAATCTTGACAGAAAGTCAGTGTAAGGCTCCCCTGCTTGTTGAGTAATTTTAGTAAAAGCAGAAAATGCCTTTCCAGGTGTATCCACTCTCTGCCAAGCTCTTAAACAACATAATTTATCTGAGTGATATGCAAATCTGAAAAAGGTGCCTGTGCTTGCAATTGCCCATGCTGTCCAGACCCAATTAATTCCTGAAATGTTGGTCCTGGAGGCTGTTTTGCTGCATTTTCTCTAGCCATAACGTCAGCTTCCTCTCTCCACCATGTTTTAAATTGTAAATATATTCCTGGATCCAGTACAGTTTAGGTCAAAGCTTCCCAATCTAGGGGAATTAGCAAAAATTCCGAGGCATAACTTGTAAGTAATCCCATCACAAACGGGGAATTCATGCCATAGAATTAATTGCCTCTTTTAAACTTTTGAGCAGTTTAAACTCATGAGGACTGAGGACGATGAGCCACATTAGCATAACCATTTGGATATTGGGGATATTATTGCAGATCCTGTGGCATATGCTGCCGCTGTATCAGAAATGCAAGGAAATCATTATCTCTTCTCCATGTGGGAGGAACAATCTCATCTCCAGTTTCTGAATCAAATAATATTTTGTTTATTTCAGTAGGCAAGGGCAGCTCGAATTGCCTATGTGCCCCTGTGGAATAATGTGGTGGGTCTGGAGGAGGAGTTGAGGGAGTTACTCAGGGCTCCTCTGACAGTGGCTGTTGAACTGGAAAAGCATTTTGATTAATTCCTGTAACTTATTAGTGGGTTTAACATGAGGCGGTGGGATACCACATATTAAAGCCTTCGTATGAATCAGCAAATCTTTTAAGAACTCTTGTTCGTCATCCCTTGTTTTGATTTTCTTTTTTAATCTCCTCTGTTCGCTACCACTTGAATCAGTGCTATTAGTTTCACTTTCTGACAAATCCTTGATGCCCTCTTTATCAGTCTCTTCTATATCTTCATATCCCTTCAACTTCCGTTCAAAATCTTTCCTTTTTTGGTCCGTATTATTCTCATGAGTCCGTATTATTTCATGGCAAAGAAGGCATGTCTTTATCAGTTTCACAAGCAGAGTAAGAACAAGAGCTAGTAACTTTAATTGGAGTAGCTTTATAATCTGATTTTGACTGCAAAGATTTAAGAGCCATAGTAATCAAAGTACACAAGGACCAAACTTCCTGTCCTATAGGATCTCCATTCTGATGAGCGTGACGTAGCGCATGAACCTTTAGATTTAACTGATTTCTGCCTGTCAGCTCAAACCAATAACAATGCCTTTTTATTTCTCTAGCTAATTTCCTAAAAGTGTCTTGAGACACACTAACCCCAGTGCTTTAAAGCACTGAACGCAGCAGAGTCATATATTGACTCTCTGCTGTTGGGGAGTTCCCCAATACGCTGCCTGGCTTGCCGAAAGTTTTGCATATACCATTGCAGACTTTTTGCCTTTCAGTCCTGTGCGTTCCCAGTACTTACCTTAAGGTCCCTATTTGGGCGCCAAGTGTTGAGGGATGTTTACTGAACCAAAGACGCAGAGGTAAGATGAGCACTCAGGATGATTGATGCTGGACAGAGGGCTACAGCTCGCTCAGGCATGCAGCAAACCTTGCACTCTCACCATCGTTTTTATTGGGGTTTGGTACAAGGTCATGTGTCAGCAGTTAATCAATTAAATCTTGTTTTGTGCCCTGACTGGTTTGGCTCAGTGGATAGAGCTTCAGCCTGCGGACCCAAGAGTCCCAGGTTAGATTCCGGTCAAGGGCATGTGCCCTGGTTGCGGGCACATCCCCAATAGGGAATGTGCAGGAGGCAGCTAATCGATGTTTCTCTCTCATCGATCTATCTCTCTCCCTTCCTCTCTGTAAAAAATCAATAAAAAATAAATTAAAAAAATAAATCTTGTTTTGTTCTATATTACTAGAGGCCCGGTGCACAAAATTCATGCACTCAGCGGGGAAAGTCCTCAGCCTGGCCTGTGCCCTCTCGCAGTCCAGGAGCCCTCAGTGGATGTCCAACTGATGGCTTAGGCCCGCTCCCCATGTGAGAGGCTCCTGCCACCACCGCTGCACTTGGCAGCAATGAGCTGGGCTCAGGGCTTCTGGCTGAGTGGCATTCCCCCTGTGGAAGCGCACTGACCACCAGGGAAAGCTCCTGCGTTGGGTTTCTGCCCCCTGGTGGTCAGTGAATATCATAGCAATCGGTCGTTCTGCTTCTTGGTCGATTTGCATATTAGCCTTTTATTATATAGGATTACTATAGCATATTGAAGACAACTTGCAGCTGTGCCCTCCCTTTCTGTTTTACACCTACAACTATTTAATCTGAGTCTTTCTCAGGGACGTAAATGTTCTTGGAACTCAAGATTGTGTGCAATGTTGACCCAGCGTGACTCGCTTGCAATTCTCGCTGTGCTCCTGATAGAACATTCGCTTCTTCTTGGCAGGACATCAGACCCTTGTTTACAAATGTCCAGCTACACAGGTTGTCCAGTTTGTTGGAGTAGAGTTGTTTGTTGTAATTTTTTACAATCCTTTGTATATCTGTGGGGTCATTTGTTACTTCACCTCTTTCATTTATAATTTTGTTTATTTGGGTCATCTCTTTTTGTTTTTGTTGAGCCTGGCTAGCAGTTCATGATTGTTGGTATCCTTTCAAAGAACCAGCTCCTGGTTTCATTGATCTTTTATATTTTTTTGGTCTCTTTGTTGTTCCTTTCTGCTCTGATCTTTATTATCTACTTCCTTCTGAGTACTTTGGGCATTTCTTGTTGCTTTCTTTCTAATTGATTAAGTTGCAAGGTTAGATACTTCATTACCATTTTTTTCTTGTTTTTGGAGGTAGGCCTGTAGAGCTATGAACTTGCCTCTCAGGGCTGCTTTCATTGTGTCCCATAGATTTTAGGATTGTGTGTTTTAATTGTCACTTGTTTCCAGGATGCTTTTCATTTCTTCTTTGATCTCTTTGATAACCCAACCATTGTTTAATAGCATGCTATTTAGCCCCCAAGTGTTTGATTTTTTCATTGTTTTTATTGCAGTGGATTTCTAGTTTTATGCCATTGTGACCTGAGAAGATGCTTATTATGATTTCTATGCTCTTGAATTTGAAGAGATGTTGCGTGTCCTAATCTGTAGTCTGTGTTTGAAAAGATCCCATGTGCACTGGAGAAGAATGTATATTTGGTAGCTTTGGGATGAAATGTTCTGAAGATGTCAAGTCCATCTGAACTGGAGAGTCATTTAGGATTGCTGTTTCTTTGGAGTTTTTTTGTTTAGAGGATTTATCCAGTGGTGTCAATGGGGTATTAAAATCTCCAACTATGACTATATTGCTATCTGTCCCTTAATACCTTCCAGAAGTGTGTATTTTATGTATTTGGGTGCCCCTGTATTGGGTGCATATATGTTTACCAGAGTTATATCTTCTTGTTGAATTGCCCCCTTTAGTATTATGTAGTGGCCTTCCTTGTCTCTTGTTATGGCCTTCACTTTGAGTTCTATTTTGTCAGGTATAAGTATTGCCATCCCAGCTTTTTTCTCATTTCCATTTATCTGAAACACTTTTATTTTCCATCCCTTCACTATCAGTCTGTGTGAATCCTTAGCTCCGAGGTGGGTCTCTTACAGACTGCAAATATATGGGTCATGTTTTCTTATCTATTCACCTACCTTATGTCTTTTGATTGAAGCATTTAATCCATTTGCATTTAATGTTGTTATTGATATGTACTTGTTTGTCATCATTTTTATTCTTATATATTTGTTTCATCTTGCCTTTCTGCTTCTTCTTTTTTCAGCAGTCCTTTTAGCATTTCTTGCATTGCTGGCTTGGTGTTAATAAACTCTCTTAGCCCTTTTTTGTCTGTGAATATCCAGATTCCATCTTCAATTTTGAATGGTAGACTTGCTGGGTATGTATTCAGTCCCTTGTTTCACATCACTTTGTATATTTTATTCCATCCCCTTCTGACCTGGTGTGTTTCTATTGAGAAATCAGTTGATATTCTAATGGGAGATCCCTTGTAGGTAACTTTCTCTGTCTCTCTCTAATGGCCTTTATGATTCTTAGTTTGGCATTGATGTTTAATTATGATGGATCTTAGTGTTGGGATGGGGGAAGTCCACATTTCTACTGCTGGGGCTGTGCAGCCTTGTTTGGATATGAGCACGCCCAGCTGGGGCTCAGAGTGGCATCAGGAGCTGCTGTTAGGGGCAGCAGTCTCAGTAGCCCTGTGTGCTGAAAAGACGCAACTGCGATGTCCAGAAGTCAGCTATAGGAAGGGGTATGTCCCAGTTTTTGCTGCCTTGTGGTCTTGGTTGAAATTGTGCGTGCCCAGCAGGGGCTCACAGAGTCACCCAGGAAATGTCTGTTGGGGTGGTTGGGCTCAGGCGGCCTGGACACTGGAAAGGTGCAACTGTGGTGTCCAGAGTTCTGCAGCTGTTGGGTGGGAAGACTCAGTTTTTGCTGCGGTGTCCGTGGTTGGATATGCACGTCCAGTGGAGGCTAACAGGGGCAACTGAGGTACATTTGTCAGTGCGGTGCACTGACGCAAACTGAAAGGCCCTGGCTCTGAAGCCGCACGACTGAGGTGTCTGTGGACAGGTATCCAGGGAGAGGGAATTTAGAATTTCTACTGCTGGAGCAGTGTGCCCTTGTTTGGCTAAGAGTGTGCCCAGCAGGTGCTCTCAGCAGCACCCAGGAGAGGCCTGTGGAGGGAGGGCTCAGGAGGCCTGCACTCAGGCAAAGTGCAACTGTGGTGTCCAGATATCTGCTGCTGGGGTGGGGCGATGTCTCACATACTGTTCTGGGAGGCCAGTACCTTTGGACGTGGAGGTCCTAGGGTCTACTGGTCTTTGGGTGGGGCAGCAGGATTTGGGCTGGCATGGCTGCCGGGTTGTGGGCAGTGTTTAAGGCCTGTGTTGGCAGTAGTGTTTATGAGTTCCTACAAGAGGCTGCTCCCCACTTCCAGATGGTGTGGAATGTCCACAGAGGTGGTAGGTGCTCCCTGTCCAGGAGAGCTGGTTCTGCCAGGCTCTGATACTCCTGCCATATTTAACTGTCCCTGACTCACACACAGACACACAAACACACACACGCACGCACACACACACACACACACACACACACACACATCCACACACTCTCCTTTCCCCTTTCACTCACATCACCTTTTCCCCTCTGTCCTGCCAGCCGCCACCTCCTCAAGTAATCTGGGTTTCTTTTCTTTTCATCCATTTGACAGAAAGAGAGGAGTGGGGGAGAGACAGGAGAGAAATACTGTTGACTCCTGTACGTGCCCCGACCCTGTGCCCTTCCACTAGTAGGATGATGCCCAACCAGCCAGGGCACATCTCCAGTTTTCAGATTCCTCCACGGTGTTCTAAAAGATTTTCCCAGGAGCCCATGGCTTCCTACGTACATGCGTTAACATGGTGTTTCCTTATTTGGGGACCATTTGGTTCTTACTCTGACCTGGGTTGACACAGGTGACTGAGACCATGGACCACCAGGGCAACCAAGTACTGGCGGGCGTGAGGCCATTCTGAGCTGAGCCAGCATGGAAGGAAGACATCTTCAGGTGTGCTGGTTACGGGAGCCTCCTTGAGTGTCTAGAGAAGCCCTGCACCTCTTCCATTCTCATCATTAGGGAAAGAGGTGGGATCTGCATCCTCAGGCTCCTCCTGGGGGAGCAGAAACATGAGCAGCCATTGTATTATCAGGTCATGTCCCCCAAAACTCATTTGTTCTCCTGTGTTTTCATGGGGTAAAAGAGAGCGAGCGTGAGACAAGAAGCTGTAGTGTGTTAGGGACCCCTTGTTCAGCAACTCTGCTCAGAGCAGGGCTGGCATGAGAGCCCACAGACTGACTTAACTGGTGTTTGGTGACAGGTAAGTTTTGGTCTCTTCCCCTGAGCTTGCACCACTGAGGGTAAGGGATGGTTCTTGAAACAAAGTAACAGTAGTGCACCACCTGTCCCCTGGCTACAGCCCAAGGAGGTCAGGGAGGCCTGGGAGCTACAGAATGGGGATGGAGAGACCTCGCCCTCATGCATTGGGAGTATCAGGCCTCACACAGATGCTGCTGGTACTAAGGTCACCTGGTGGTAACCCCTCGTGTTACTAGTGTCTCAGCCACATTGAGAGTGGCTATTTAAGGACATACTGGTCGCAGGACCCTGAGAGGAGAGATCAAGGCCATGACTCCAGAGTAGTTTGGGCTCGGAGAATTGTCAGCCCTGGGCTGCCGGAAGGTGCCCTCCTTAGTATGATCCACCTGTGCAGAGGATGAGGCGGCGAGGCATAGCGGAGCTCAGGCCAAGAGGGAGACACCCTGGAGCTATGCCTCCTGTGGCCCCAGCGCTGAGCTGGGTTCCCCACCCCTTTCTTTCCCTCTACCTCAGCTGTTGGAGGGGCCTCCATGCACAACTGCTACCCAGATCTTGTGGGTGGCACCTCATCAGTAAATTTACATACTCTCGGGTCATTCCTAGTTCTACCTGAGAATATCAAACCATCACCTACCCTATCCTCCTGAAGACCTGACTGGGTCTCTACACCATGGCTGAGCACAGACCTGCCGAGCACCTGGATTGTGGCGGGTGATTGTCACCTAAATGGGTACTCCTGCTCTCTGCCCATGACCCTGATTGTGTCCATCGCTGCCACACAGAGAGTGGCATGTTCCCATTCACTGGTGACTTCTCTAGGCATACTCCCATCGGGCTGGCCCAGGTGATGGCCATGGGAGCCGTACATCAGGAACCAGGGCCTTGTTCTTTTGTCACCGTCCCATGACTCACTCAGAGATACGAGTGCAGGCGACTGATTCAGGCCTAAGTTACTGCACATGGAGAAGGTAGTCAGTTGATGGCCCCGGCCAAGGTCCCTTGTCTGGAGAGAGAAGTAATGAGACTTGGAAAGTGAAATGCTTCCATAATTTCTTAAATTCTGCCAAACATGAGGAATTACTTTTACTCATCATCGTGACTCAGAACCCAGCTTCTGGTTCACAACGGCCAGCTCCCAGAGAAGTGTAAATGAGCAACATGGTTGTGACCAAAAAAAGGATGGAGAGGTCCCAGGGTAAGCCATGAGGCCAAAGAGCTTCATACTAAAGGAACTCTCCCAGAGACATGTGCCCACGTAGGCAGCAGAAAGGAATGGGACCTTGGAAGCTTATCCAAACCTAGAAAGAATGTGACAGTTGACCAGGGCATGGAAAAGACTCTCACTCTGTGTGGAAAGTTGTATGAGCAGAAGACCCGCAAGCCATGTTTAAACTACTCAGGAAATAGTTTGCAAAGCGCATGTCACTTTTTAATTCTCAAATATTTAAAATCACAGGGTGCTAAGTAGTGATTTTAAAACTTTATTTATTTGCATGTATGGTATGTTTCTAACAGAGTTTTTTATGTTGTGATAAAAATTTGTAATGGCCATTGAAAAATGACAACTTTTCCTATGGTTATTAGGATTGCTGGGCAGGTTATACCTGGAGGTACCATTCTGTGAGGCATGCTCTACAGGGCAAAGCAAGACCAGCCTGTGATTTACACATTTTCCTGCCCAGTTGTTTTGTTTTTTCATTTCTCTACTCAGACAAGTGAGGGTTCGTGCCTCAGAGATACTCTGAGGAAGACCGTGACATTCTCATGAAGTGTCCCTGCAGGTCACCCGGAATAGCAGTGAATGCACCTTAGGCACTCAGTGACTGTTCTTGAGTAAATCATGTATTGAAGAGAGAGAGGAGAGGAGTCTGTCTTTGGCGGGCGAGGATCGGCCGATCCGTGGACATCCCTGAGAACATGTCCACTCTGTGCCATTGCGTCCTGCCAGCCCTCCTACAGCGTCCTTGACATTCAATGGCTAGACCCAGGCATGTCCTGGATGTGAGGCATGTTCTCCTTGGGGAGCAAGAAAGAGGGGCAATCGTTGTTTAGGTCTAGATGTCATTGGGTCTGAAGTGAAACCAGGTATTGTTGGGCACAGGCAGGGCAGGTAGTGCCAGCAGAGACTTGTGAGTTTGAAAAAGGCACAGAGGACAAAATAGGTCAGTGTAGGAAGAGGTCTGACTGCAGAGGTAAAGAAGCCGCTGGAAGGGTATCTGCTCAAAGGCTGGGTTAAGAGATTGGACGATGGGAAGGCCCATGCATGAGGACTGGTCCCCAGGGCCTCTGAAGGCCCACAGAGGCAGGGCTTGCTGTGGAACCCAGGAAGGGCATTGTCCTGCCTCTTTGGTGCCTCTTTGGATCCAGAAAGGCAGCTGGGATGTTGATTTTCCTTCTGTACACTGTAGCTTGTCACGTTCTCCAAAACAGCACAGAGGAATTGGGGAGAACTCCTGATTTCTGTTGTCAGTAGGTGTCCCCAGCATCAGGTTCCTGATGGGCTGACTGACATTCCAGGGATGCATAAAGAGGGTCCCAGACTTGGAGCACCTTCTAAGAACTCCTTTCTTAAAAAGAGGTCACAAGGGCAGATGACCTGGGATCACAGTAGCAATTTTGTGATTGGAGAAGGCGGTTGCACAGGACGGCACTTCTCATGGGCTGAGAGGCTTCTGTGTCCTGTACATAAGTGAGTGCCATGATGACCCTGCAGGTGGCAGGTGACCAGGATGTGGTGAAAACATCCCCCAAATTCATGTGTGGGTGCTGGGAGTCAGCGGAGCCTGTCCAATACTGGGCATGAAGTTCTCCTGCCCCCAGTGCCACAGCACATGCCCTGGGAAAGCAGGCTCCGTATGGGGGGGGGGGGGGTGGATAGAGGAGTATTTCTTGCTCATGAAGAAGGCATGTTCGCTCACACTTTGTTTCTAGGTCATTCTAAGTGGTCCCTCCTGCCTCCTTGTATCTCCTGGACACTGGGATCTCATAGAAGCTGCCTGAGCTTGGGCTCCTCCAATTTTCCAGTTTCTGCCTGGTGCATGTAATGTTTGTGTTAAAGAGAAAATCTCACCCCAGGTGGCACCTCTCCAGCATTAAGTCCATGATACCAAGTCTAGACTCAATTGCTGACCTCATTTCAGTTTGAACCACTTCCAGAAACCTCATCAGCCAGTCTGGAATTTTCAGGTCAACACCACTGTGTTAATCTGTCACGTGGTCCCTCTGCCTGGAATATGAAAGTTGTTTGGGCATCACAATGCAGGGGGTACAGAAGAGCCTACAGAAAAGTTGCTCCTCTCTGCCTCTGTCTCTCTCTCTCTCTCCCTCTCCCCCCTCCCCCCCCCCGCCCTCTGGCTCTCTCTCTGTCTGTGTCTCCCTGGATTTCAAAAGATCCAATGTGTGACTCAGTACAGCATGGGGATATCCCAAACTATGGCAGATCCTTACATGCCAAGTACAGCTTCAAATCTTCTGAAGGGGAAGGTGTATCTGTGCACTTTGCTTAATCCTGACTGAGGACATCTTCCCTCACAATCTGAGAGAGAGTTGTAGGCCTGGGCCCAGAAGGACCTTTCTGAAGCCAAATTTGCATGGATTGTTCCCTGGGGTTGAGCAAACATTAGTTATTTATACAGACTTTGGCAGTCATGTTTAGGGCCCCGGCCCCTGGAACTTGGCTGGGAATAACCTGTTGCCTGTGAAAGGTTGGGATGTAGAATAGGATTCCTGAGCTAAAATGAATGCCTTCTGTAGCAGCTCCTTGGTAAGGATACACAGGTATTTTGGCCCACATTTATTTTTCACTGTGCCTCCAAGATTCCAAAGAGCCACGACTCTCAGCCCTCAGTGGCTTTCAGAATTGGATAAGTCACATCCCAGGTTCAGCTGCCACACCCCTCCTCTGGCCTCACCACAACCCACATTTTCACATTTAATTTTCTCAAGCCAGGTTGCTGAGCTGATCTGGTTCTTCTGAGACGAAATACCCTTTACCTCCACAGAGGAAGGGTGACAGAATCTCCTGCCTATACCCCCCGTCAGCTTGGGTTTAAGGGATCCACCCAGTTTCCTTCTTCACCGCTAGCCTTTTAAGTTCTCAAGTTGATGCAGTCAGTGTCTTTGAGTTTCCCCAATGTTCACCTTGTCCTGGGTAATTTCCTTTGTCCCATTCCAAACGTGCAGCCCCTCCCTTCTCCTGATCAATCCCTAGATGTGATTTTGGCCTGACCTCCTCTGGGGAAGGCTTGCTCCTCAAAATCTGGAAGACCAACTGTCCCTCTGTTCCTCTTTGAATGGGTACGGGATTTGCAATTGTAGGTAACATCAAGTCTCAGGGGCTGTTTGGTACTCAATACAGTTGCATTGAAATTCTTTCGCTCTTCAGACGATACACTGTCTCCCTAAAGGTGTGTTAACGGGAACATTAGGGAATTTTGATGTGGCACCAACACCCACATCAAGTCTACTTCCAGGATGGTTTCCTTTTCTTTTCCTATCATGAATGGACCTAGGGTTCAGTTGGAGGTGTGGAGAGTGCAAAACCCCATCAGGATTAAATGCCTGGAGATCCAGGGCTAAGGTTTTGCTCTCAGGTGGAAGTAGCCATTTCAGCTAGGACCTCAAAAGGAAGGTGTGGTCAGATGGGGCATAATGGCTTCTGAGGAGGCCGAGGAGGGAACAGAATCTAGAGCGTGAGAGTCAATGTCCAGCTCTGAGCACAGGGCTCCCTGCACCATGCTGCTCTGGTGAGTCAGGAGCCTAAGGTGGTCCCCAAGGACCTGCAGGCCAAGAACCCAGAGATTTGTCCTTTCTTCCATACAAGTGAGCAGACTTTGCCTTTGCCTCTGGATGCAGGTTTGCCTTAATCTAAAATGTTTTGATTTCTGTTTTGGCGTTTGCCATTCATAGAGGTTCAAAGGGTAAGTTTTCGCTGTGTCTGAAAGTCAAGTATTGCTAAGGAACCTATTGTAGGCCAAAGTGGCAAAATCCTTTTTGTAGTTTTTAGCGGCTGGGCTGTCTGTGTGAAAACAGGTCTTAATGAAAGTCTTTCATAACAGCCAATTGATGTTTAGAAAGAGAGGAAGGGAGTGGGCGGAGAGAGAGAGAGAAACATTGATGTGAGAAACATCCATCAGCTGGCTCCTGCCCACCCCCTACGGGGGTTAGGAATGGAGCCCTCAAGAGACCTTTGGCGGGCAGGGGAGGATGCTCAACACACTGAGCAACACTGACCAGGCTTGCAGCCTCTCATTGAGAGGAGCCTTAGTGGTGACATGTGAGCCATCTGTTGTCATTTATAAAGTGGTCATTCTAATATTCAGAGAAGGGACACACAGTAAAATGTACATGTTGGAATTAATCATTATTTTTCTCACCTCCAGCTCCTCCTTGCTTCAGGAAACGTTTGTGCTGCTTTTATATTCCTCATTTAAAATGCGTCAAAGGCCTCAATGGTACCCATTGTGTGGGTGTTCCTTAATCTTCCACATCTATTTTATTTCCTGGAAATTAGCAAGAGGCAGTCCTGGGCCACGGGCTGCTCCCTACTCCAGGCGTTTTCAGTCCTTCAGTGATCCTCAGAAACTTTTTTTCTGTAAAGGGTGGAATCCTCTCTATGGTGTCCCAGTACTCACTGCACAGCAGAATTCCAGCTAGCCAGTGGGTAGATGCGGGAGGTGTCCAGTTGTCATCTCACCCCTCCTTGGTGCCTGGTTCTTGTCCTGCCAGTGGCAGAGGAGAGGCAGGGCTGAGTGGCTTTGAGATTCTAAGCAGAAAACGGGGTTGGGGTAATTTGCGGGGCACTCCAGTTGTTGCTGGAGGAGTGCCTTTGGCCCTCAGCTGGTCCCTCTGAAGGGAGAAGGGCCGGGTTTGCTCATGCTCAGCCTGACAAGATGCCTTGCTCCTGACTGTCTCCCATGATCTCTTTCATAGCAGCTTCATGGGGATGAGCCTCCCAGCTCCACGCAGACTCCTGGAACTGGCATGTCAGAGCCTGCTGCGGGATGAAGCCTCAGCCATCGCTGCTCTGGAGTGGCTTCCTATGGAGCTCTTCCCACCTCTGTTCATGGCAGCCTTCGCTGGGAAGCACAGCAGAGTCCTGAAGGCCATGGTGCAGGCTTGGCCCTTCCCCTGCCTCCCTCTGGGGGCCCTGATGAACCATCGGCAGCCTTACCAGGATATCTTGCAGGCTGTGCTCGAGGGACTCGATGCCCTGCTTGCCCAGGACACTCGACACAGGTATGGGGGATTCAGTTGCCTGGTAGCACCCTGGGGATCTGAGCAGTTACAGCTGGGATCCGGGAGTGTGCAGGGCCAAAGGGAGAACTGAGGCAGGCCTTGGAGCCACTGCTGGGGTCATTCTGAGAACAGGCTTCAGATACATAAGGCTGATGAAAATGCCCAGGGTGACCGAAGGGACACGAGCCCACTCCTTCCTGGTGGCACCTAAATGTACCAGGAATGGGGACCATGAAGGATCCCAGTCGCACCAGGAGCAGCTGATTCCTGGGGCATTGAGTCAAAGTCCAGTCAGGTGTCTGGCCCAGCTGCCCAGATTCCTAGACTCATGGTCTTATTCCTTGTTATCATAATGCACCCCAGCATAACTCCTATTTTCTCCATAGGAGATGGAAACTGCAGGTGCTTAATTTACAGAAGAGAGTTCATCAGGAGTTCTGGATCGTGTGGGCCGGAACCAGAGCCAATCTGTGCTCACTGCTGGAGCCTGAGGCCCCGCAGCCCATGAGGAAGAGGGGGAAAGTGCACAGCTTAAAGGCCAGGCCAAAACCACCCTTGGCCCCCGTGGAGCTGTTAGTAGACCTTTGCCTCAAGAAAGGTGTCCTTGATGAGTCCCTCAGCTACCTGATTAAGAAAATCAGCGAGAGGAGAGGTTTGCTGCACCTTTGCTGTAAGAAGCTGAAGGTTTTTGCGATGTCGAAGCAAAACACTTACATCCTGGATATGGTGCAGCTGGACTCTGTCCAGGATTTGGAGGTAAACTGTACCTGGAAGCTGTCCACCCTGAGGAAGTTCGCTCCTTACCTGGGCCAGATGGGCAATCTGTGCCGGTTCCGTCTCTCCCACGTCTTCACGTCTTCTCACACCACCTTTTAGGAGGAGGAGCAGTGTGTTAGCCTGGTCACCTCTCAGTTCCTCAGCCTGCCCCACCTCCAGGAGCTCAATTTGGATGATGTCTCCATCCTCAGAGGCCGCCTGGACGAGATCCTCAGGTGAGGGGTGTCGAGCTTTCCCTGCCGACCAGAGCGAGTACCTTTCCATTTCAGTGCACAGTGACGGGCTCTCCTGTGTGCTGTCCCTCAGCAGTGCTAGAGTGCCTGAGCCACTAGACGGTCCACACAGTCAGTGTCTTGTTCACCGCTCTGTCACCATGCATGTTGTGATATAACCCCCCAGACAAAGGTAGGACATATGCACTACGACAGAGGCTACTAAAGGGACTCCTTGCTAGGAATTGGCGTAATGTATGTAGCCTTCGGGCCAGGAGATGGTAGCTTTGGGCATCCTTGTAAGTGGTGTGGAAGGGAAGATGATGCAATAGAACCAAGTGAGGATTGCAATGACAAGGGGAAAGCCAATCAGAGGTGAGGTTTCAGGGGTTAAGTTCCGCACTTAGAGATTTGGCCATGGCAGCCTTTCACTCCAAACCTGCCTCACTCACCTGTCTGCCAAGGGTTGCCATAGGCTCTCGCAAACAGAATGCGTGGTAAATGCAGGATTCCGGAGGGAGTCATTACGAAATTGGATAGGTGGTTTGTAAACAGTGCAGTGATCTAAGTTCCTGGAGGGTGTCAGCTCTCGTTTGATGTTGCCTGACTGTGCCCAGGTTAGCCCCTTCTGCACAACTGCCAGAGACCTCATTGGGCTAAGAGATGATGGTGACAAGGGTCAAGGCTGTGGCTGGAAGGAAGCCCGAGTTGCAGGCATTTCAGGACATGTCTCCAATACTAAAATGTACTGGTTGCCTCCTGCTTCAGACCCTGGGTCAGGCTCCTTTCTGAGCTCCTCCCATCTTTACCTCCCACCTTTATGTTCACAACACTTGTGTGTTTGGGCTGGGCTGTATGATGTGCTCCACTTGATGGATGAGTAAATGGAGTGTGTGAGGTTTCATCCAGTTGAATCCATCACGGAGCAAATAACAGATGGGAAAGATTCCACTCCAATTTGCTCTGACTTGAATGTCACTTTTCACTGTGCAAAATCCTGGGTTTGATCATCATCCGGAACACTGTAGGCTTTCGCGACATGGGCCTCTTTACCCTGAAGGCCTGCATCATCCTCACCTGCCTCTGCCCAGCAGGTCCATCCCCACATGTAACTGCTCTATGTCTCCCCAGGTGCCTGAGGACCCCCTTGGCGACCCTGTCCATCACGAACTGCCTGCTTTTCGAAAGAGACTTGAGACATCTCTCCCAGCAACTGAACGTCAGCCAGCTGAAAGGCCTGAGTTTCAGTGGGCTCAACCTGACCAATATCAGTTCTGGGTCACTCCGATTTCTTTTAGAGAGAGCCTCCCCCACTCTCCAGGACCTGGACTTGGATAAGTGTGGGATCATGGATGCCCAGTTCCTGGACATCCTGCCAGCCCTGAGCCACTGCTCCCAGCTCACAACCCTAAGTTTCTGTGAAAACCCCATCTCCATGATCGTCCTGGAGGACCTGCTTCACCACATTGTTGGGCTGAGCAAGCTGAATTGCGTGATTTATGCGGCCCCCCTGGAGAGTTACGAGGAAAGGAGCGGCACCATCAACCTGGGCCGACTTGCCCAGATGCATGCCATGCTGAAGCATATGCTGCAGGAGTTGGGGCGGCCCAGCATGGTCTGGCTCTGCGTTTACCCCTGTCCTCACTGTGGCTGTAGAACTTTCCTTGACCCAACTACCATTCTGTGATCCTGTTGCTTGAGTGTCCAGCTGGGTGCACATCTCATAGGCTTTACTCTGGGCACTTTGGCACTGAAACCCGGACATAAGTGTACCGTACAGGAACACAGCAGCCAGTTTCAGACAAATACTGAGAGTGGGGGGAAATGCTGACAGGGGACTCAATGGTTTCTTTGGGGAGATTTGTCCTAAGGAGTTAGAAATATGCACCTGAATCTCTCAGGGGGAGAGACTGAGGTTTGGGTGGTAGATGCGGGGATTACCTTTGCTTGAATGGTTGTGAATAAATGTCAGTAATAAAGAGACCTGGATGTTAACCATCTAGTGTCCTACATGACATGTTAACCCAACTCTCCCAGCTGCAGTTACTGGCCAAGTAAGAAGGCATGAGCATCGTGATGCGCAGACACTAGGCTGGTTGAGGTTGGTTCCAGGAGATCACATCACCATTTATACTTTCTGGTTTGGTGGTTCTTTCTGGTGCACCAGTACCTACTCACTCACCTCTGTGACTATTCAGTGGGTCAACACACACAAGGTGCGTCTACAGGGATTGGAAAAATTGGCTTCCAGTGAGCACCACTGAGGTACAACTACTCTGGGGCCATAACAGGTAACCAGTCCAGTCCCTGGACTAAAACTCCTCCCTACTGGGAGCCTCCATCGCTGGCCTGTGGCCGCTCCATGGTAGGGATTCTCTGTGCACCAGTCAGGCCCCCAGTACTGAAAGGGATATCAGCCTGCCAGGGACCCAGACCACTGGCCTCACAAGTCCAGGCCTGTCATTCCTCTGGATCCAGCCCCTTCTTGAATTCAAGTTTCTGTGGTCTGTAAACACATTTACATTCATTTCAGCAAAATACTAAGCTGGCATAAACCTCTGCTTTGTTCTGTGTCCTGTCCTAAGAATACGACATCCTTTTGTAGAGGATGGTCTAATGTTCGAAGACTTTCCCCTCATGATCCTCCTTCCCATCAATCAAGGAGGTTGTAAAGCATCTCTGAGCCAGTGACAGACCCCGGTTCTAAAGAGTGGACAACCTCAAGCCAGTTCCCGGAGAGCACTTAAGTGGACACAGGTGAAGGTCACACCGGGGAGATGGGGGTATGGAGGGCCACCCTGAGGGGCAATACAACCAAGTGAAAGGGAGATGTCCTAGTGTGCTCTTGGATCCCACAGTCAATGGACAGTTAGCTGCTCAGCATGGAACAGGCTCCCTGCCCACCTGCCACTGCATTCTGGCCCTATGCTGTCTCAGTTTGCTCACTGAGTGGCCTGCCAGAGGACCACCTAGGGAGAAGTCCACACATCCAGGCCCGGGGCAGGGCTCCATTTGCCTGTATGTCTCCCTAAATGTGAGGAAGTCAGTCCTGGTTTTTCTCCTTCTACTGCCTCTCATTCAGTGCCAGCCACTCATGTGCTCTCCAGATATTGAGAGAGATGAAGCACAGAGAAGACATTTATCTGAATCTGACTTCAGAGTTATGAAGGTAAAAGAGCTCAACAGCATATAAGAAGATATAGTGACTATGAAAAGAAGATATAAAATGACATAATACACATAAAGAACACATTAGAAGGAATAGGCAGATATTAGGGAAAGCTGAGGATCCAATCACTGATTTAGAACAGAGTTAAAAATATCACCCAATAAAAAAAAGACAGAAAAATTAAAATTTAAAACAAACAAACAAACAAACAGGAGGACCACTTATATAACAGTATTAGAATAGCCAGTGTGCCAAAAGAGGCAGGAGGGGAGAAAGGCATAGAGAAGGTCTTTGAAGAAACAATGGCAGAACACTTACCTAACCTGGTAAAGGAAAATCCCACACAAGATCAAGAGCCAAAGAGAACCCCAAAGAAGAAGTACCCTAACAAACCTGTGACCAGACACATCATAATTAAAATGCCAAAAATTAAAGACAAAGAGAGAATCTTCAAGGCAGTAAGATAAAAGAAAACTGTTAGCTATGAAGGAGTTCCCAGAAGGCTGACTCCTGATCTCTCATCAGAAACTCTACAGGCCAGAAGAAGATGGCATGAAGTACTCAAGTTAATGGAAAGCAAGGATCTGAGACCAAGATTACTATATCTGGCAATGCTTTCATTCAAAATAGACGGTCAAATACAGAGCTTCCTAGACAGAAAAAGGCTGAAGGAGTACATCATCTCCAAGCCAGCTTTACAAGAAATGCTACAGAGATTGCTGTAATGAGAAGGAGAAACAGAGACAGAAACTTAGCCACACAGAAACGAAATGGAAAGAAATAAATAAATACCTATGAATAATAACCCTAAATGTAAATAGGTCAATGCTCCAATCTAAAGGTGTAGTGGAGCAAAATGGATACAGAAACATGATGCAAGTATATGCTGTCTACAGGAGCACCATCTCAAAACAAAAGACACACACAGGATGAGAGTGAAGGAATGGGAAAAATTTCCATGCAAATGGGAAAAAAAAGGCCGAAGTAACAATACGCACACCAGAAAAAATAGACTTTAAAATAAAGGCCATCACAAGAGACATAAAGGTCACTGCATGATACTGAAGGGACCAACTAACAAGACGATATAACCCTAGTAATCATATATTCAGCCAACATAGGAGCACCTCAATATATATATCTCAAACAAACAAACAAAAAATCAAAACAAACAAAAATTCTAGAAGACTTTAACAGAGAGTGTGACAAAAGGAAAGTCACAGTAAGGGACTTTTATCACCCCCCTGACATCACTGGATAGATCTTCCATATGAAAAAATAACAAGGATGCAGAGCCTCTAAAGGACACACTGGATCCATTAGATTTAATTGACATTTTAGAATAGCGGTTCTCAACCTGTGGGTTGCGACCCCTTTGTGGGTCAAATGGCCCTTTCACAGGAGTTGCCTAAGTAAAGGGTGTCCCACAATTCACGCAAGAAGTAATTTTGATAGAAAACAAGGTTTATAATTAAAAACTGTACATTTTTATTGACTCATAAAGAAAGTAAAAGAACTGCACTTGGAAAACTACAGGACATTGAAATGGAGATAAAGATATCAACCAATGGATTCATATACCATGTTGATGGGTTGGTAGACGTAACTTCATTAACATGTCCATACTACCCAAGCAATCTATAGATTTATTGTAATCTCCATTAATATACCAACAGAATATTGCACAGACACAAAAAATCCTCGAAAAAATTCAAATGGAGTAAAAATAGTCTGAGCAATCCTGAGGAAGAAGAAAAAGTTGGCGGGCTCACAATACCAGATATTAAGCTATATTATAAAGCCACCATTCTCAAAACTGCCTGCTACTGCCACTAGAAAAGACATATACTCCACTGAAACAGAACAGAGAACCCAGAAGTGGACCCAAGTCATTACGCTCTATTATTAATTTACAAAGGAGGCAAGAGCATACAATGGAGTCAAGACAGTCTCTTCAATAAATGTTAGGAAAATTAGAAAGATACATGCAAAATAATGAAACTAGACCTCCAACTTACACCATTCACAAAAATAAACTCAGAATGGATCTACTTAAACATCAAATGAGAATCTATAAAAAAAAAAAAAAAAAAAAACTTATAAGATTGCCTATGTAGCAATATATCAGATATGTCTTCGCAGTATCTTTATTGATACAGCTCCAAAGGCAATGCACACAGAGGGGAAAATAAACAAGTGGACTACGTCAAAATAAAACCTGCACAGCAAACAAAATCCTGAAGAAAACAACCAGAAAGCCCACTGCATAGGGAGAACATATTTGCCAATGGTATCTCGGATAAGTGTTGAATCTCCAAAGTTTTCAGGGAACTCACACAAATTAACAATAGGAAGATAAACAATCCAATCAAAACATGGGCAAAGGACCTAAATTAACACTTTTTAAAAGGAGACCTATAAAAGGCCAAGAGACATACAAAAAATGCTCAAAGGCACGAACAGTCCAAGCGATGCAAATCAAAATGACAATGAGGTACCATCCACACCTGTCAGAATAGCTGTCAGAAAAAAATCAACAAACCACAAGTGCTGGTGAGGATGCAGAGAAAAAGCAACCCTTGTGCACTGCTGGTGGGAATGCAGACTGCTGCAACCACTGTGGAAAACCATATAGAGATTTCTTTAAAAATTAAAAATGGAGCTGCCCTTTGACCCAGTGTTCTCTCTTCTAGGTATATATCCCAAGAAATGAGAAAGGCCAATCAGGAAAGATATATGCAACTGTATGTTCATACCAGCCCAATTTACAATAGCTAAGATTTGGAAACAGTCTAAATGCCCATTAGCAGATGCACGGATGAATAAACTGTGGAACATCTATACAATGGAATACTCTACTGCTGTAACAAAGAATGAACTCTTATAATTTGAAACAGCATGGATGGACTTGGAGAGCATTACACTAAGCAAATTAAGCCAGTCAGAGGACGATAAATATCACATTATCTCACTCATTTGTGGAATATAATGAACAACATTAGCTGATGAACAACAAGACATCCAGACACAAAGAAGCATTGATCACACTGTCAAACCTCAGAGTAAAGTGCTTGAGGCAAAGACCAACAGTAGTATGTGTGTGTGTATATGTGTGTGTGTATGTATATGTGTGTGTGTGTGTTTGTGTGTGTGTGTGTGTGTGTGTGTATGTATGGAGGGCTAATGAACTTTGACATGAACTTTGATATTCAGCAGGGAAAGACCAATAAACTTGGTGAATCATTGTTTTTTAGCCTTTTCCTGAGTCAGAGACCCCTTTGTGAATCTATTTAATACCATAGACATTTCTCTTATGTAGTTTCCAAATGGAAAGTTTTCTACATCAAACGTAAGTACAAGATCATCTTATCAAATTAATAATAAAGATTATTATTTTACACAGTACAGGGTTGCACATTCCTATACTCAAAACTAGTATTTCAAATCCAATTCTAAATAATGAAGTGTGTGTCCTTGACATTTATATAGTTAGACTAACTTTTATTTCAGTGGGAATTTTCCAAGGTGAACTGATGTCCTTTTTCCAGACGAAAGAAGGGTACATTCAGAACAAATTCTTAGTAGTTCAATAAGAATGAATCTTCACTTTAAACCTACATGACTTCCTGTTCCCAAAGTGTAACATTCTAACATAAGATCAATAGAATTGAGTTCTTCAGAGAACAGTTGAAGTGACTACAGGAAAACTGTAATGCTAAAATAGACTGAATTTAGCTTGAGGTTTAAATCCTATCCCTGTAAGGTCATTAGGAGTGTTTCACACATTACATATTGCATTCATTATTAAAAGTGCTATACCTCTTTAGCAATTACAAATCATATTGATCATCAGTATACATTCTCAATCTAATGAATGATATCCTTTCTTTTGCTTTGAATGATATGAATGAAATTGAGGTGTATCTCTTCATTCAATGTTACTGTTTTCACATAATTAAAGGTTTCATGCTCATATTATTTTTTAATTTTTTAAAAACATTTGAGTTACAGACAGTAACTTTATGAATTTAAAGTTATTGAATTTATGGAAGTTAATATGATCACATAGGCACTCTTTATTGAATTTATGGAAGTTAATATGATCACATAGGCTTCAGGTACACAAGTCTATGATACCTCATTTGCATATTGCATTATGTGTTTACCTAAGTCAGGTAAAAACCAGGGAATTGGGCAGGAAAGTTTGCCACACCTCTGAGCCCAGAAAGGATATAAGCACCCCTATGTTCATAGCAGCACAATTCACCATAGCTAAGATCTGGAAACAGCCGAAGTGCCCATCAGCAGATGAATGGGTTAGAAAACAGTGGTACATCTACACGATGGAATACTATGCTGTTGTAAAAATGAAGGAATTCTTGCCATTTGAAGCAGCATGGATGGAACTGGACAGCATTATGCTAAGTGAAATAAGCCAGTCAATGAAGGAAAAATACCACATGATCTCACTCATTTATGGATAATAAAGACCATTATAAACTTATGAACAAAAATAGATACAGAGGCAGAGCAGCTTCAAACAGACTGTCAAACTGCATCGGGAAGGCCGGGGAGGGTTGGGGGGCAGGCGGGGAGAGTAAGAGATCACCCGAAAGACTTGTATGCATGCATATAAGCATAACCAATGGACATAAGACACTGGGAGTTAGGGGAGGCCAGGGGATTGTCAGGGCGGGGAAGAAAAAGGAGACATATGTAATACCCTTTGTAATACTTTAAGCAATAAAACAATTTAGAAAAGAGAGAAAAAAGAAATCTCAAAGTAAAGGTCATAAAAAAGAGATAAGACCAATTGCTATAATGTGCTCTGACATGCAGGGTGTAGACTCTCAATGCAAGAGCTGCCCTTGGTGGTCAGTGAGCTCCCACAAGGGCAGCACCACTCAGCTGGATCCTGTGCTGACAACTGGCAAGTGCATCAGCAGTGGCAGGAATCTCTCCCACCTCCACAGAGGCGCTAAGAATGTTTGGCAACTGGGATTAAGCCTAAGCCATCATTCAGACATCCCCTGAGGTCTTCCAGACTGACAGAGGGTGAGGGACTCCGACAAGTGTACAAAGTTCGTTCACAGGGCCACTAATATTACTAATAAACTACAAGAAGATATAACAAAATTCAAATACTTGGAGGATAAATAGTCTTTTATTAAATAAATTGAGGCCCAGGGTATGAATTCCTGCAAGGAAGCAGTCTGGTCGGCCTCCCCAGATGGGGGCAATGGGGCCAGGCTGGCTGTGGTTAGTGGCCATTGGCAGTTAACCAGAAGGCCATGCCTCCCATCTGGGCGTTAGCGCATATAGGGGGTGTGGCTGACCAGGCGGAAAGTTTGTGGGTGGTTTGCATATCAGTCCCGCCCAAAATGGGGGTTTGGGGGAAGATGGGAAGCAAGGCTGCTCAGGGATATGGCCAATTGGGGCCCAGATAAGGCTGGTTGGCTGTCGCAATGCAAGTCATAGCCACCAGCCATTCTGGTCATTCTGCCATTCCGGTTACAGGACTTTTATGTACAAAGATAGATTACTGGATTACCAAAGAGATTAAAGAAGAAATTAAAATCATCCTGGAAATAAATGACAATTAAAAAAAATACAAAATCTATGGGAAACACTGAAAGTACTCCTTAGAGGTAACTTCCTAGCAGTACAGGCCTAACTCAAAGAACAAGAAAAACAGTTAACAAATTATCTAACCCCCACAACTTAAAAAGTTAGAGAGTGCAACTCGCAAAGCCCAAACTGAGCAGCAGGAAGGAAATAATGAAGATCACAGCAGAAATAAATGACATAGTGGCCAAAAACTGTTCAAAAGATTAATAAAGTCATGAGCTATTTCTTTTAAAGGATAAGCCAGGTTGATTAACCTCTAGCTAGGCTCACCAACAGGACCCCAGTAAACAAAGTCAGAAATGAAAGAGGTAAAATAGCAAAAGACCCCACAGATATAAAAAGGATTGTAAATAAATACCATGGACAACTCTACTCCAACAAACTTATGAACCCTGAAGAAATGGACATATTCCTAGAAAAATACAATCTTCCTAAACTCAGTTAGGAAGAATAAAACATAGGACTAGGCCAATAACTACTCAGGAAATTCAAGCAGTCACAAAAATAACTTGCAGCAAACAAAAGCCTGGGCTAGAGGGCTTCACAGGGAGTTTTACCAAGTGTTCAAAGAAAAACTAATACCTTCTTCCTCAGACTATTGCATAAAATTCAAAGAAAGTACCATTTCCAAATGCTTTCTATGAAGCCAGCATTACTCTAATCCGAAAACCAGATAGAGAAAATACAAAGATAGTAAAATGCAGGCCAATATATCTCTGATGACCATAGATGTTGCAATCCTCAACAAAACTCTAACAAATCCAATGCAACATTACATTGAAATGAGCATATACCATGCCAAAGCGGATATATTCTGGGGAAGTAGGATGAGTCCACATCCAGAAATCAATAAATGCGATGCATCACATAAACAAATTGTCAGAGATTCATATCAATTGGTGCAGGAAAAGCACTTGACAAAATCCAACACTCAATTTTGATAAAAACTCTAAGCAAACTGGGCATAGAGGGATCATACCTCAACATTATAAAAGCCTTATGTGACAAAACTACAGACAACATCATACTCAATGGGCAAAAACAATTACTCTAAGAAGAGGAACAAGACAGGGAAGCCCACTCTCACCACTTCTGTTTGACAGAGTACTGGTAGTGCTAGGCAATGCGATCAGGCAAGAAGAAGTCAAACAAGGCATGCTAAGTGGAAAAGCAGAAGTAAAACTGTCAAAATTCTCAGATGGTAGTGTGCTGTCCATAGAAATACCTAAAGATTCCATCAAAAAAACTATGAGATTTAATAAATGAATTTGTCAATGCAGCAGGGTACAAAATTAACACCCAGAATTCTATGGCTTTTTGATACACGGATAATGAACTCAGAAAGAGAAACTAAAAAAAAAAAATAAATAAAAAAATAAAAATAAAAATAATAAAAAAATGCCATTTGCCAGTGCAACAAAAAATTAAGAAGACTAGGAATAAACTTAACTAAGCAGGCAAAAACCTGTTCTTGGAAAACTCCAGGAAATTGAAAAAAGTGATAGAGGAAGACTAAAGCAAATAGAAGAACATACCATATTCATGGTTTGGTACAATCAACATCAATACAATGTTCATAGTCCCCAAAACAATGTACAGTTTTAATGTATTCCCCATTAAAATATCAATGGCGTAACTCACAGACCTAGAAGAAAGTTTCCAAAAATTCCTATGGATTTAAAAAAAGACCCCAAAGAGTTACAGGAATCTGGACAAAGAAGAACAAGGTTGGAGGGATCACAATACCAGATATCAAGCTATATTACAAAGCCACCATTCTCAGAACTGCCTGTTACTGGCACTAAACAAGACATAAAGACCAATGGGACAGAACAGAGAACATAGAAGTCAACCCTAACCATTATGCTCAATTAATATTTGACAAAGGAGGCAAAAGCATAGAATGCAGTCTTACAGTCTCTTCAATAATTGGTGTTGGAACCTGGATGGCAGTCAGGCCTAGGCAGGTCGGGGTAGGTGGGGCCGCGGGGTGGGGTGGGGCGGGGTGGGGCTGGGCAGCTGCGCACTGGGATAGAACTCTGCTGGCACAGGCACTGCACTGGAGACTCTTGCCCTTCCCTCGGTGTCTGGGGCCTCCGGGCAGGGCCCCATGGAAGACCTTAGCCAGGCCAGCAGCAGAGAGGAGGACCCGGCGCCGGGCGCCAAGGGGTGGCCTGAACCCCCGGCCCGGGTGCAATTCCGCGTGACAAGGTTCATCATGGAGGCAGGTGTCAAGCTAGGGATGCAGTCCATTCCCCTCGCCACCGCCTGTGCCATTTACCATAAGTTCTTCTGCGAGATCAACCTGGACGCCTATGACCCCTACTTGGTCGCCATGCCTGCCCTTTACTTGGCTGGCAAAGTGGAAGAACAGCCCCTGCGAACCCGTGACATCATCAACGTGTCCAACAGGTACTTCCACCCAGGCAGCGAGCCCTTGGAGATGGACTCCCTAGTCTGGGTGATCCGGGACAGCATTGTGCAGTGCGAGCTCCTTGTGCTGCGGGTACTGCGCTTCCAAGTCTCCTTTCAGCACCCACACAGGTACCTGCTCCACTACCTGATTTCTCTCAAGAACTGGCTGAATCCTTACAGCTGGAAACGGACTCCCATCTCCATCACTGCCTGGGCCCTGCTGCGGGACAGCTACCGCGGGGGGCTGTGCTTCCGGTTCCAGGCTCAGCACATAGCGGTGGCGGTGCTCCACCTGGCCCCACACGTCTATGGGGTCCAGGTGCCCGCCGAGGCCAAGGCCGAGAAGCCATGGTGGCAGGTGTTTAGTGGCGACCTTACCAAGCCAATCATTGATAACATTGTGTCTGAACTCACTCGCATTTATACCATGGACACAGAGATCCCCAAAGGTCCTGGCCCAGGTCTGCCCAAAGAAAAGCCTGGGACGCTCAGCTGCCAGGGGAGGGTGCCACCACATCGCCATGACGGCCGGTCCCCAGAGCACTGGGTGGGAGGACTGGCTTTGTGCTGCTGGAAACAGGCCTGTGAAGGCGTTGACATGCTGCCACTTTGATTCTCAGGCTTTGACTGTGCCTGGCAGCCATGGTCCAGATGGTGATGGGCGCTGCACCTACCGCGGGCAGGAGCATGCTGCGGGCAGCTCTGAGGCCTCCAGGTCTGCTTTTGTCCTTTGAAAGGACACAGACTACAGCAGAGGTTTGGGATCAGTGGAAGGAAAATCAAAGAACGGATGGGACTTAAAAAAATCCCAGGGGATTTTTTTAAAGGCAAGATTTAGAGAAAGTATGACTCAAATAACATAGAGGACATTTTATTTTGTTTCATTAAAGATATTACAAAGCCAAAATAAAAACATAATAATTATTGGTGTTGGACTTTTAGCACAGATACATGCAAAAAAGTTAATCTAGACCACCGACTTACGCCATACACAAGTATAAACTAGGAATGAATAAAGGATTTAAATGTAAGTGGGTAACCATGAAAATCTTAGAAGAAGACAAAATATCAGGAATCTGTCTCAGCAATACCTTTACTGATACAGCTCCTAGAGCAATGGAAACTGAGGAGAAAAGAAACAAATGGGATGATGTCAAATTAAAACACTTCTGCAGAGAAGGAGAAGCCAACAAATACAACAACAACAACAACAACAACAAAACAAGGAAGTCCACTGCCTGGGAGAAGATATTTTCCAATGTTATGTCTGATAAGGACCTATTCTCCAAAATTCATACTGAACTCATCCAATTAAACAAAAGGAAGATCAACATCCCAGTAAAAAACTGGGCACCACCAGTACGAAGGCCCCCTCCGACTTATGGTGGTCCAGTCCCTGTGATGATTATTACAGCCACAGAGGAGATGGGTATGATGGGGGCACGGCAATTACTGCAACAGCCAATGGGACACCCCTGTAAGAGGTCCTGTGTCAGGGCCAGCCTAACAGGGTTGAGCCGGGCTGAGGCAGGGAGGTGGGAATTGAGAAAAGAAAGAAAGACAGGAAAGCGGGGTCGGGAGGAACCCAGTTCTCTTGATGAACTGAAGCGAGTTTATTAGCTATACAATCCTATTTATACACAACACACTGAATCGGAGGTCTGTCAAGAGGAATGTATTCTTTGTTCCTCTTAATCTCTAAGGGAGAGATACAGCAGAAGGACAAGGTCTCAGTACAGCATATCTCAGTAAATAGTTACAGACTTCTTGGTAAGCTATGAAAGACTGTTCTCATTCTACAAATGTTGCTCTCATTCTACTGATAATTGCCATCCAAACAAGTCTGGGAAAACTGTGCGGGTAAGGGTCCCAGCCTTGCTAGCCCCTGCAGGTGCAAGGACCTTGCCAGCTTACATCTGGCCCCCAACAGTCCTGAGTGTAGTGCAGGCGGCAATTACAGGATACACCATGTATGTAAGAGAGAGTGAATCATGCAGTACAGTGGCTCACCTTATTGGGCTCAGGGAGTCAGGGGGGGAAGCCGCTGTGACAGAAGAATTAGACACTGAAATTGAAAATGATAAGGTACAGACAAAATTTTATTGTAAGGAATTTGGCTTCTGTTATTTAAGAATGACTAAAAGGAAATGGTAGGTTTGGGGGAAGCATCAAGAATTGTTTGGAATACCAAGATGGTGGCATATGTTAATGCTGGAGATTGCTGCCTTGAACAACCACTTCAAAAAACAACTAAAAGACGGAACGGACATCATCCAGTACCACAGGAATTCTGGCTGAGTGGAAATTCTACAACTAGGAGGAAAGAGAATATCATATCCAGACTCAGAGGAGGTGCGGTGCTGTAGTGAAATACTGAGGTGCGGAGTGCACGCAGAGTGGGCTGGAGTCGGAGGGTGCGGTTGTTGGTTTCAATCGGGAGGGAGTTTCAGACTCTGAGCTCCAGATCGGGGCGAGTCTCTAGGGACCCAGACTCAAACGGGAGAAGTGGGACTGTCTGGCTTTGGTCGGAACTCTAAGGCAGAGCCCCTAGGGATGGAACTGAGAGCAGCCATAACTGCTTGCTCTGACACACCCTGTAGATCCCCGGGGACCTGCCCCACCCAAGCCCTGCACAGAGGCATTTGCCGGATAGCCTCAGGCAAACGCTAGATTAGCACCGCCCTAGAGATCCATCACAGAAGCTCTCCCACTGCCGACAAAGCGGAATCTCATAGCCAGTTAGCCTAGAGGTCAAATCAACCCTGGTATTGCCAACAACAATCAAGACTTAACTACAACAAGACTGCGCACAAAGACCACTAGGGGGTGCACCAAGAAAGCATAAAAAATGCAGAGACAAAGAAACAGGACAAAACTGTCAATGGAGGATATTGAGTTCAGAACCACACTTTTAAGGTCTCTTAAGAAATGTCTAGAAGCCCCCGATAAATGTAGTGAGATCCTCAAGAAATCTAATGAGACCCTCGAAGTTATGATAAAGAACCAACTAGAAATTAAGCATACACAGACTGAAATAACAAATACTATACAGACTCCCAATAGCAGACCAGAGGAGTGCAAGAATCAAGGCAAAGATTTGAAATGCAAAGAAGCAAAAACCACCCAACCAGAAAAGAAAATGAAAAAAGAATCTGAAAATATGAAGATAGTGTAAGGAGCCTCTGGGACAGCTTCAAGCATACCAACATCCGGATTATAGGGGTGCCAGAAGAAGAGAGAGAGCAAGATATTGAAAACCTATTTGAAGAAATAATGACAGAAAACTTCCCCCACCTGGTGAAAGAAATAGACTTACAGGTCCAGGAAGCACAGAGAACCCCAAACAAAAGGAATCCCAAGAGGACCACACCAAGACACATCATAATTAAAATGCCAAGAGCAAAAGACAAAGAGAGAATCTTAAAAGCAGCAAGAGAAAGAAACTCAGTTACCTACAAGGGAATACCCATACGACTGTCAGCTGATTTCTCAAACAGAAACTTTCAGGCCAGAAGGGAGTGGCAAGAAATATTCAAAGTGATGAATACCAAGAACCTACAACCAAGATTACTTTATCCAGCAAAGCTATCATTCAGAATTGAAGGTCAGATAAAGAGCTTCACAGATAAGGAAAAGCTAAAGGAGTTCATCACCACCAAACCAGTATTCTATGAAATGCTGAAAGGTATCCTTTAAGAAGAGGAAGAACAAGAAAAAGGTAAAGATACAAATTATGAGCAACAAACATGCATCTATCAACAAGTGAATCTAAGAATCAAGTGAATAAATAATCTGGTGATCATAATAGAATCAGGGACATAGAAAGGGAATGGACTGACTATTCTTGGGGGGGGGGGGGAAAGGGGTGTGGGAGATGCGGGAAGAGACTGGACAAAAATCATGCACCTATGGATGAGGACAGTGGGTGGGGAGTTAGGGCGGAGGGTGGGGCAGGAACTGGGAGGAGGGGAGTTAAGGGGGGAAAAAAGAGGAACAAATGTAATAATCTGAAAAATAAAGATTTAATAAAAAATAAAAAAAAGAAAGAATTGTAGGTAGCATTATGAAGTTTCAGGATTGGAGGCAAGGTTTGAATTATACAAGGTTGCTTCCTAAGTGCTGATTTAAATTACAATATACTTAAATGTTTAAATTTTACATATTTTATTGTTAAAATATTCAGAATATAAGCACAACGAACAGACCAACAGAGGCAAGACACTGGGAGTAGGTGACGAGAACAAGTGACTAGGAATAGGGGAGGCCCGGGGGAGGTCAGTAGAAAAAAAGAAAGAGACACATATATTACTTTTTGTAAAACCTTAAACACTAACATTACAAAAAATTTTCAGAAGAAAGTGCTCTGCAAATGGGATTTCTTGTCTGATTTTACTACACATAAAAGCAATGTGTTTGGATGGTGAGTTATATTCATAGCCCTAAATTTCCCAGGGTGTCTATGACCATAAGTGCATAAAGTCTTTGAAGTGAACTGCATACAAAATGAAGCAGTGTGTTATTTCGTCATGGCATGCTGCCCTGTTTTCCAGTTAGGGAGGGTAAACAAATGAGGTATTCCCCTTGGAAAACCTAAATGGATAAAAGGATTGAAGAACCTCTGACAAGTTTGAAAAACAAGGATTCCTCGAGCTCTGTGGCCCGCACTTCGCACCCTAAGATACTGATAAGGCGCAGGCTTCTCCCACTGGCCCCAGGAGGAAGAAAAGACCTTGGGGAAATAGGAGATGGTGGTGAGCAGCAACAGGGCAATGCGGCGTGGAAGCACAGCAGCCTAGGCCTCGGCATGAGGAAGATTCAGAGACACGAGTATAGGAAGAACATGTCATGCCAGCTCCTGTTGAGGGGCTGGTGGCAAGGCCTGAAGGTGCTGTGGGAGGCCTAGAGGGAGAGTTCAGAGGAGTGGCGCATGTAATCTGCATTTACTCTGAGTGACAGTGGACATGCACACTCCCTCCTCCTGACTGAGCGCCCCCGCCTGAACTGGAATTGCACTGCCCTTGTTGTGCTGGTAGTGCTGTCTCAGGCACACACCCTGCGGCACTGGTGTCACAGGCTGTATCCCTCGCAGCATCCAGGTGTCCCTGTGAGAGAAAAGTAATGGCCCAGGAGGGAGCCTGGCAGCACACCGGGGGAGAGCCCAGGCAGGCCCTCCTCACCCGCCCTGTCCACTCTGGGGACCATCTTCCTCTCATAGTTCTCCAGGGGATTGAGCCACAGGTCCTTGCTGATGATCTGGTAGGGCAAACAGGAGACCACAGGGACCTGAATAGAAACGCAAACAGCAGGCAGACACAGGAAGCTGTATGCTGACATGGCCAGTGACATCCCACCACAGCAATCCTGCCAGATTCTGCCACACTGTGGTCAGAGAACCAGTAGAAGAAGCTGGCGCTGCTTTCCTGGATCCTGTGGCTGTAGGCTTCTCATTCACAATGCTGGTACCACTGAATTGGAGTGGCACGGGACACCCTGTATCCTGCAGGAGAGGGGTATGTGAAGCTGGGCACATTGCCTTACATCCCTGCCCACCACCAGCTGAAGCCCATGCAGGGAGCCTCCTGTTACTTGTGAGGGTGATGAGATACTCCTTCACAATCACATGGTTGTGGATGTAGGGGTTGCTGCAGAAGTACAGGCTAATGGTGCAGCAACCCCAGGGATGCCTGACTTCCCTCACATGCAGAAGGAAAGTGGATCCAGGGAGTGAAATCGCAGCCCAGTGCTCCCGCATGTAGCTCTTTTCAGGGACAGGACACTTCCCCACCTGCCCTCCACCACTCCATGGAGCAGGTGGACTGACCTTCAAATTGATCATGTGGCCAAGGATGTTTTCTTCTTGGACCCTAATCATTGCCGACAACTCTGGGTGGTTGGCAAACTGCTGTGGGTCAAGCAACCTGCACCTTGGGAGCTGGGCATGGACCAGCTAGAAAGAGCAGCCTGGCCTGGCCTCTCCTTCCCTTAAGGCCACTCCTTCTCCATAAAAGGCAGAAAGGGGCACAGCACCACTCTGTTTCCTAACAGACCCTGATGCCCACCAGATTGTTTTGTGCTGAGGGCTTGACAGGCTACACATCACACATTCCTGCTTCTGACTGAGGAACTGGACATAGAGACGGCCTGTAAGGCAGCATTAGTTAGTCCCAGAACAGCCCGTGCAACACAGCCCTGTCTGTGGGCATCAGCCCCTGGTGTATGCGTGCCTCTGCCTTGGAGCTCTGCCCCTGGACCCTCAGGTACCGCTTCTATGGTGCCTGTACAAGACAGAGGGTGTCTCCAGGGTCCTGGGCCTGACTGGGGTGCACTGCCCCTAGATTGTCCTCAATGTTTTTTTCTATGGGAATCATCCCCGCTTACACCGTTCTCCTGCACTGTCTCATGCTCCTTGTGATCCTGCTCCTTTACCCTTAAGGATAGAGCTGTGAGCCAGAACGCAGGGATGCACCGGATATTGAGGCGTCTCTGTTTGAAATAGGGCTTTAGCCTCTGCCGAGTCCTGCACCTGAGCCGAGAGAAGGCCCTGCTGGCTTGCTCGTTCATGGGCTCCATCTCCAATTGAAGGGGCTGGAGCACCTCCAGAGGGGACCAGGTTAACTTGGCCCCGGGCCCTGACTGGGCCTGCTCCTGCTGCACTGGCTCCTCTTCTTCTGGCTTTGCTTTGGCCTTGGACTGAGGCTCCACCTCTCCCACCTGTTCCACTGCCTCCATGGTGCACTTCTCCTCCCCCTGCAGGACAAACTGCTGCCCTGCAATTAATTGCTCCTCCATCCACCCCTCCTCCTGGTGGTCACTCCCTTGCGGGTCACCTGGAGCTTGTGCCTCCAGCCTCAGCTCTTCACTCACCACCTCCTCCTGCCTTCCCACCTGCAGATGTGGGAAAACCTACTCCCCTGCCCACATGGCCTGCCATGGCACCACCTGCAGAAGGCCCTCTGTCCACAGGACAAACTGAGCCTGTGCCTGAAACTCCTCCCCCAGGCCTTCCTTGTCTTCCCCTTGCTCCTCACTCTGGGTTCCCTGCTGCACCTCCCTCTCCTCTCCCTGCACACACTGCTCTGCAGCCACCCAGTCCTCCCCTGCACCCCACTCAAGATCTAGCCAAACTTCTTACCTGCATCCAACCTCAGCTCCAGGATCACAGCCTCCCTCACCTGCATGAAATCCTCCCTCTCCAGGCCTATTGCTTTCCTCCATACCTCCTGTGCCCTTGTGTCCTGGGTATCACCACTTTCCTGCACCGAGGTGAAGCTAAAAGCCTCCTGGGCCATCCTGCTTGCCCTGTCCTTCCTGGTGCAATGGCCCTGGGGTGCACTGTGAGTCCTCAGGCGCCCTGAAGCTGAAGGCCTCCTAGTGGAACTGAGAGGAAGCGCGCTGCCCCCAGGAGCCCCTCAGTCTTCCAACACAGCCTGACTCTGGATGCCCCCTGGCTCTGAGACTGGTGCTGTGAAGGAGCAGGTGGTGCAGAGCCTGCTGAGTCCATGAAAGGCGCTCCCTCACTGGTGCATCCATCCAGGCCCTGGTGTGCTGACTGGGTGCACACTGGGCTCATGCACAGGCGCTGGTCATGTGAGCATGTGGTACAGAAGGCAACTGGCCAGGCCCAGCCTGCAGTCTCTGGATGGGCTCCTGAAAAGTCTCCTTCAATCAAGGGCAGGGCAGTGGGCGTCACCCTGCGCAACTCCGCCCCTTAGTCACAGCCCTGGTGTATGAATCTGGCCCCTGCAGCCCCAGGTTCCTGAGGAAGCCCACCCACTTTCACACACCAAAATCCTCCCCAAAACCTGAGTGTGAAGACTGGAATGGAGAAAGGCACGCCAGTCCCGCACTTTAACAAAAGGCAAGTTTTGTTCATGTGATTGCCTCCTTTGGGAATGGGTTTCCCATTTCATTCTTGCTTGACAGGAAAATAAACTTTGTTGTGTTGAGGTTCCCCCCTCTAGAATGTTCGGATTGGCTTATGCGGTTGTCTGTGTACAAGGAAGGCTTTGGTCTACTGACAGAGTTTTGACCTTTTCCCTTTCCCAAGTGCAACCCATGCAGGGTGCTGCAGTGTGCACCTGCCTCCATACACCCCAGGCCTTAGCACCCTCCCTGGTGTGTAACTCCTCTCCTCTGCCCCACACCCCAGATCACTTCCATGCAAGTCTGCCCCACACAGGGAGGGTGGCTCTACCTGTAAACTTTCAGGTTCACAGGACAGGCCCATGGCTTCTTTTGAGCAGTGCCTCCATCTTGAAAAGGCCAGCTGTCTTCTGTCTGACCATGGCATGTCTATGTGAGTGACCGCCCAAGCCAAGGGAGTTGAGAGCCTAAGGGACAGGATCTAAAGTCGCCCCCTGCACTCCTGCCCAAATTATAATACTTGTCATCAGAAGTCAGCCATTCTTCCTTCCTCCTCCCAGAAAGAAGGGAACAACATCAGAAGGCCTTCCGAGGCCTGGTGTCTCCTCTTCTGTAGCCCTGCCACTTTCTAGGCAGGCTGAAATGCTGGAGATGCTGCTCCCACAGCCCCTTGTGAGGTCTTTGCCCAATACTATTACATTTCCCTGCTACCAACAACGCAGAGTCAGCAACACCTTGCAAGCTTCTTTATGGTTCTTTCAGTGACACTCATGTTAGGTGGCATATGCTCTCTGACTCTTCCGCAGGCGATACTTTTCTCCTCTTTTCCTCCTGTGTAAAGGGAATGGACAGAATCCCTCAGCCAACCTTGGTGTGTGCCCACACACCGCATCGTTTCTGTCCTTCGGGGCCATATTTGATGTTCTGCTCCATCTCCTCTGAATCTGGAGTGTCCCCTTCTATACACACACACCCACACTCACAGACACTGGCATGCGCCTGAAGGTGTGTGGGGCCCCTCTGAAGCACATGTCCACAGTCAGTACACCGTGCCTTTTCCTGGCCTGTTTAACTTTCCTACCCCAGGACTTCAATAGTCTCGTCCAGATCCTGCTGCCATTGCCAGCATTGTGGGCTCAGCTCAGCGGAACTGAGCGGTGGTTATAAAAACAAAGAAACGTGAATTAGAGGCACTGAAAACGGGTAAGGCATGGGAAGGTAGGACTCCACTGGAGTGGCAAGAGGCCTAAGTGGGTGGTGAAAGCACCGACAACAGGATTGCAGAAACATGATGAAGAACCATGTTTGTTGCCCAGGGCCCGAGGCCAGTCATCCTGAAAGCCATGGTGCTTACAGCGCCCCCATCTGCTTACATTCTGAGGGCACCAGGACTCCCAGTTTCCCTTTGCTGCTCTCACACACATTCCTGGTGCATGAGGGTACCTCCAATTTACCCAGGCCCGGTTTTCCACATCCACTTTTCTAAGGAGATTCACAGGGGCAACTACTCACCTTTTAATGCCCAGCAGGGGGGCTCCTCCTCTCCAACAGGTCCCCTCTGCAGCTCCCTCCTCTGGGTCCTGAGTCTGCGGGGTAGTACTGCAAAGGATTGGGCCACAGGTCCTCGCTGATGATCTGGGAAGGAACACAGGGCAGAGGGGGACCAGACCAGTTTGCTACTCTGCTTTTCAAGCACGTGGGGCTTCCACCATTACATTTTCTGACAGTGGCCAGAGCAGTATCAATCACCTCAGCAATCTTGCCTGACCCGGGCAGGGTATGTTCAGACAACCAGTTGAAGAAGCTGATGCTGCTTGTATCTTGCCGGCGGCTGGGGGCTACACGTTCATAATCCCAGAACCAGAGGATTGGAGTGGATCTGGAGGCCCTGTACCCTGCAGGAAGGAAGTTGGAAGGCTGGATTCCCATTGGTCCAATGTCCACACCCACCCACCATTTTCGCGCTCTTCCAAAGGCCCATCCTGGGAACTGTCACTCACCTGCAAGGCTGACATCATATTGCTTAATGATCAGGTCATTCAGGAAGTAGGGGTTGCTCCTGAAGTAAAACATCAACTTGCAGCGGTATTTGGGAAGGCTCACTTCCTTCACCTGCCAAGAGATGCAACTAGTAAAGTGTCTTGTCTGCCAGCTTCTGGAGTGAGCCTGCCTGCAGGAATCACCCACCTCCCCTCCCTTTCTTTCTGCTGGGACACGTCCCACTGGGTGCCAAAGCCCTCATCCCACGCTTCACTCTGCCTCCCAGTCTGACCTCCACATTGATCAAGTAGTTCAGCAGGTCTTCATCTTCCTCAGTGATTATGGCTGATATCTGCGGGTGGTTCCGGATCTGCTTTTGGTCAAGGAGCTCTCAGAGGCTGTGAAACGAAATGGGCAGCTAAAAGCCACAGAGCCATCCTAGGGGCATACGAGAGTTGGCCGTGGATGGCAGACATTGACCCTGTTCCAACATCCTCACCAACTACCTATCTTCACACATGCTCACAATAATGGTACCTGTGGGTTCATGTTCACCTGAGCATGAACCTGCCCTAACAATCGTGGGTTCATTTCCAGACATGTTCTGAGCCCTCCCTGTCCTCCGTGTGCCTGTGCAGATGACGCAGTGCTTAGGGCAGCGGTTCTCAACCTGTGGGTCATGAACAATGAAAATACATCCTGTCTATCAGATATTTACATTATGATTCATAACAGTAGCAACATTACAGTGATGAAGTAGCAACGAAAATAATTTTATGGTTGGGGGTCACCACCACATGAGGAACTGTATTAAAGAGTCGTGGCATTAGGAAGGTTGAGAACCACTGGCTTAGGGTGTCTGCATGTACCCTGGCCTTGTCCCTTGGGATCGCCTACACGAAATGTATGGTCTCCAGAAACAGTGGCAGCACACATCTTCTAGAGGTCCATGTGGGTCACAAAGGCTGCAATCCGGGTTGAAAATAAGCCTTTTTTTGCACACAAGTTTCAATAAAAGGGTGTGTGTGTGTGTGTGTGTGTGTGTATACCTCTGGTCCTTTGTGTATACCTGTGTGTGTGTCTGTGGAAGGAGGGAGGAAGCCTTCCTGGAATTCCTATGGGCATCTGATGTGTTGAGAGTGGACACTGGAAGCATTCGCCTTAAACCGGGCTAAAACGAGCTGAGTGTTTACACTGAGCTTTTTGGTCAAAAAGGGAGAAACACAAAACACTACCTCCAAGGATCTTTCCACTGCCCAGAAAAGGTGCCCTTCCACTATCTGATTGTGGTGTGGTACGTTGTGCCATACTTCCTGACCTGACACCTAGAAGCCGGCCATCGCTTTGCCCAGTGCTGTGCCACTGGGGAGGGGAGGCCCTTTCCTCTGTCCTCCTCCGCTTCACCTTCTCCTGGCTCCTCCTCCACTTACTCCCTGTAGTCTTTGTCAGCAGTGAAGCCAGAAGGGCTCAGGCAAGGATACAGCTTCGGCCCAGAAGTTGGGGATGCACTGGATGATGGCCCTTCTGCACTCAAGAATGGGCTTTCTACGCCGAGAGGTCTTGCGCTTCACCCGAAGGTAGGCCCTGCTGGCTCGGGCGCTCTCAATGCTCAGCTGGACCTGAAGGGCCGCCAGCACCTCCAGTGTGGGCCGGGTGCTTGTCCCACTGGGCCCTGGCTCTGCTCGCTGCTCCTCAGGCTGAGCCTCTGCTTCTACTTGGGACTCCGCCTCCTCTGCTGCACTCATTTTGTCCCCAGCCTCAGCTTCCACCACCTGGGAGAGAAGGTCCATGTCCAGTAGCTGCCCTGCCCCAGCAGCACCTGGGCCCTCGCCTCCTAGGACCTCGGTTTCTGCACAGCATCACGCTTAACTTGGAGGTCACCTCGCCACCACTACTGCCCTGGGCTGCGTGGTCCCTCCCACGCCCCACCCTGCACCTGTACACACAAGATCCTGTGTTCACCCGAAGGGCCCTTGCGGGTACACTTCTGACACAAAGTGCTGGCGAGATCAGCAGTCTACTGACCCAGCAGGACCCGCCCCCTCCCCCCCACCCCCCACCTCCAGATGGCACTGGTCCTGAACTGGGCAGATGCCAACAAGCAGGTGGCAGTGCTTGGAGCTCACTGCATGTCCCCAGGTCCCTTATCTGGATCCTTTAGGCATAGTCTTGGTTTCATAGGGTGCGTCTCCTACACAGGGGGTTTGGGGCCTCCTCGTGGAAAGGAGGATGCACCAGCTATGCTGGGTGCACTGGCCATGCACAAGATGCTCTTTGCACATGAACTTCAATCAGTGAGCAAGACTGCACTTGGCCCCATTCTGCTCCGCCCCTCCCTTCGCCAGCACCACTGCAGGCCACCAACCTCCATGAAAACTCCTCCTTGCCCCCCCCCCCTTCTGAAGTATAAATAATCCTCTGCCCTTTTCCTGGCTGTCACCACCTGCTCTTCGCATTGATGCAAGCGCCAGAGTTTGCACATGGCGAATTTGCTTTCTGTGTCACTTACAGACTGGTACACATTTGCCCCTGGTAGAATGGACAGTCACAGTCCTGGCTGGTGTCTCCATGAGCTGGAGCCTGGTCCCAAACACCAGAGGTTGCTAGTCTGGCAGGTCAGGGAATTCACCTCGGTTTTGTGTTGGATTCCTGGTCAGGGTGATTAAGGGAAGCAAGGGATATCTCTCTCTCTCTCTCTCTCTCTCTCTCTCTCTCTCTCTCTCTCTCTCTCTCTCTCTCTCTCTCTCTCTCTCTCTCTCTCTCTCTCTCTCTCTCTCTCTCCCCTCTCTCTCGCCCTCACTCTCTCTCTCCCTCTCCCCCCTCTCGCCCTCTGTCTCCTCTTCTCCTCCCCCTCCCCCACCACCTCCCCTTCCCCCCTCCCTCTTCTCTCCTCTCTCTCTCTCTCTCTCTCTCTCTCTCTCTCTCTCTCTCTCTCTCTCTCCTCTCAGCAGTAACATATCCTGGGATGAGAAATAAAAATGTAATAATAAACAGGTTCATAGGATCTAGGTAAGAGGGCACTTCAACATGGAAGGTCTCTGAGGTCCAAGTTGGAGCCAAGGGGAAGGCTTATGGCTATAAGGGGCTGTAGCCTCCATTCTTGCAGATCCAAGGCTTAGGAGAACAAAGCCAAGAAAAGGGCTCATTCTCTGGGCCTGCAGGTCATTGCTTTGCTATCTGCATCACATTTCTTTCATTCTCACTGGCTTTTCTTCTGAATATGTGGGTGCATATGCTCTTTCTGATTGGTGTTTGTCATTTCTTGAGATATGTTCCTAGTAGTGGGATTGCTGTTCAAATGGGAGCTCCATTTTTTCAATTTTTTGAGGAAACTCCATAGTATTCTGCATAGTTGCTACACCAGTCTGCATTCCCACAAGTAATGCAAGAGGATTCCTTTTACACCCCATCCTTGCCAGCACTTGTTTTTTGTTGAACTGTTGATGATAGCCATTCTGACCAGTGTGAGATGGTATCTCATTGTCCTTTTGACTTGAATCTCTTGAATGATTAGTGATTTGGAGCATGTTTTCATATGTCTCTTGGTTTTCTGTATGTTCACTTTGGAAAAGTATCTAAATCCTATGCCCACATTTTGAGTGGAATATTAATCTTCCTTTTGTTTGAATGAGATCATTATGAATTTTGGAGAATAGGTCCTTATTGGATATAACGTTGGTAAATATATTCTCCCAGGCAGTGGACTTCCTTGTTTTGTTGTTGTTGTTGTTGTATTTTTTGGCTGCTTCTTCTCTACAGAAGCATTTTAATTTGACGTCGTCCCATTTGTTTCTTTTCTCCTCAGTTTCCATTGCCCTAGGAGCTGTATCAGTAAAGGTACTGCTGAGACAGATGCCTGCTATTTTTCTGCCTATGGATTCTTCTAAGATTTTCAAGGTTACCCACTTACCTTTAAGTCCTTTATCCATTTTCAGTTTATTTTTGTGTATGGTGTAAGTTGGTGGTCTAGATTCATTTTTTTTACATGTATCTGTGCTATTTGTCCAACATCAATTATTGAAGAGACAGTATGACTCCATTGTATGATTTTGCCCCCTTTGTCAAATATTAATTGAGCATAACTGCTTGGATTGACTTCTGGGTTCTCTATTCCATTCCATTGGTCTATATGTCTGTTTTAGTGCCAGTAACAGGCAGTTTTGAGAATGGTGGCTTTGTAATATAGCTTGATATCTGGTATTGTGATCCATCCAACTTTGTTCTTATTTGTCAAGATTGCTGTGACTATTTGGGGTCTTTTGTAATTTCATAGGAATTTTTGGAGACTTTGTTCTAGGTCTGTGAGACATGCCATTGGTATTTTAATGGAGAATACATTAAAACTGTAGATTGCTCTAGGTAGAATGAACGTTTAATGATGTTGATTCTACCAATCCATGAATGTGGTGTGTTCTTCTATTTGCTTTTGTCTTCATCTATCTCTTTTAAATTTCCTGTAGTTTTCCAAGAACAGGTCTTTCACCTCCTTAGTTAAGTTTATTCCTAGGTATGTTAACTTTTTGTTGCAAATGTAAATGAGATTTTTTGTTTTGTTTTGTTTTGGTTTCTTTAGTTTTTATTTCTGTAAGTTCATTATTGGTGTATCAAAAAGCCATAGAATTCTGGGTGTTAATTTTGTATCCTGCTGCATTGCCAAATTCATTTATTAAATCTCCTAGATTTTTGATGGATTCTTTATGTATTTCTATGGACAGTACCATGCCATCTGTGAATAATGACAGTTTTACTTCTTCTTTTCCAGTGGGCATGCCTTGTTTGACTTCTTCTTGTCTGACTGCATTGCCTAGCACTACCAGTACTCTGTCAAACAGAAGTGAGAGTGGGCATCCCCGTCTTGTTTCTCTTCTTAATGTTTTTTGCCCATTGAGTATGTTGTTGTCTGTAGGTTTGTCATACAGAGGGTATGATCCCTTTGTTCCCAGTTTGCTGAGAATTTTTATCAAAAGTAGAGGCCCAGTGCAGAAAAATTTGTGCACTTGGTGGGGAGGGAGGGGGGGAGTCGTTCAGCCTGGCCTGAGGCCTATGCCTTCTTGCAGTCTGGGATCCTTGTAGGATGTCCACCTTCTGGCTAAGGCCTAATGCCTGAGGGATCAGGCCTAAGCTGGCAGTCAGATCTCCCTCTGGCAGCCCAGGAGCCCTTGGGGGATATCCACTTGCTAGAGGGTGCAGGCCTAAGCTGCAGTCGGATATCCTGAGCGGTGCTGAGGAGGCGGGAGAGGCTACCACCACCAACACTGTGCTGGCAGTCGTCAGCCTGGCTTGTGGCTGAGCAGAGCTCCGCCTGTGGGAGGGTACTGACCACCAGGGGGAAGCTCCCGCATTAAGTGTCTGTCCACTGGTGGTTAGTGTGTGTCATATTGACCAGTAATTCCCAGTTGTTTTGCTGTTAGGGTCAATTTTCATATTACCCTTTTAATATATAGGAGGACAGAGGCCTGGTGCACGGGTGGGGGCCGGCAGTTTTGCCCTGAAGTGTGTCCGGATCAGGGTGGGGGTCCCACTGGGGTGCCTGTCCAACCTGGGTAAGGGGCTGATGGCATTTTGCAGTCTGTCGAAGCCCTCCAGTGGGGATCCTCAACCCGTGGGGGTGCCTGCCCCGCCTGGGTGAGGGGCTGAGGGCTGTTTTCAGGCTGGCCACATCCTCTTCAGGGTTGGGGGGTCCCTACCGTGGTGCCTGGCCACTGTGGGTGAGGTGCTGATGGCTATTTGCAGGCTGGCCGAGCCCCGCAGTAGGGACCGTCACCACATGGGTGTGTAGCCAGCCTGGGTGAGGGGCTCAGAACCATTTTCAGGCTGCTCACAGCCCCTTCAGGGTGGGAGAGTCCCGCTGGGGTTCCCGGCGAGCATGGGTGAGGGGCTGATGGCCATTTCCAGGCCTGCCATGTCCCTGGGCAACCTACGCTCCCAGCCTCTCCTTTTTCTCTTTTTTCTGTTTTTCTGGGATTTAGCTATCTTCTATAATTGAAACTTTGTAGCCTTGAGCAGAGCCCAGGTCTGGCTGGAAACCTGCATTGTCCCTGGCAACCCAGGCTCCTAGCCCGTCCTTGAGTAGAGGTTGGCTGGAAGCAGGTATCAGAATTTATTTATCTTCTATCATTGAAACTTTCTAGCATTGAGTGAAGCCAAGCGCTTGCCAGAGCAGGCGGGAAGCTTGGCTTCCTCCATCGCCGGGAGCAACCCAAGCCTCCTGCTTACTCCAGCTCCATGGCCACCATCACCTTAGTTGGGTTAATTTGTAAACACACTCCTGATTGGCTTGTGGGCGTGGCGTGTAGGTGTGGCTTGAGCATAGCAGAGGGATGATTAATTTGCATGTTTCTGTCTTATTATATAGGATTGGGTGTTGGATTCTATCAAATGCTTTTTCTGCATCAATTCCTATGAATATCTCTCAATTTGTTTACGTGATGCATCATGTTTATTGATTTCTGGATGTTGTATTATCCTACTTCCCCAGAACGTATCCACTTTGTCATGGTGTATGCTCATTCCAAAGTAATGTTAACCATGATCTCTCTCTCTCTCTCTCTCTCTCTCTCTCTTCTCACTCCCACCTCCCCTTCCATGCTTTCTGTTGACAAAAAAAAAACAACAATAGAAAAAGGTCCTCTACTTGGATTAGCAACAACAAAACACACAGATACATTATGCTGCCTACATATTATAAAACCAACATTGAAAAAATTCTGCAGCCACTGTGACTGAAAATTTTAAATTCATAAGCTCAGGTACAATAACATTTGCTATTTACTTGTAGAATTTTTCGGAGAATTTTCTGGGTTTTGAAGTAATGCTTTTAAAGAATATAAAACGATGTTCAAGGTTAACTATACTATAAATTATTTTATTGTAAGTGGAAGGTTACAAATTGTTTTAAGTGGGAGAAGGGGTGGAAGTATTTCTGAAGGTAAGATTTAGTCAAGAATTTCCTCAATATAGTTATTTTGATAAGATCCAGAATGCCTCTTTTTTGTCTGTTTTGATGTTGTCTTATAGCTCCAACTAAATGTACTTACCTGTGCAAAAGATTTATTAAAGCATAGAAAAAGTGAATGAAAAAAAAAAATGACTGAAAATCCCAGTGCACCAAAAGTGACTGAAAATGATACTAAGAAATGGATGATATTTAATTTTTAAAAAGTAGGTCTTCTGTTATTTAAGAATGGGTAAAATCAAATGGTGGGTTTGGGGAAGAAGCAAGACTAGAAGGTCCCTTTATGAAGTTGCAATAAAAAACACCATTGAAAGTTTCAACAGTAGACTAGGAGAAATGGAGGACCGAATTAGCAAATTAGAAGACAGGGAAACAAAACACACCCAAACTGAACAGCAACTGGAGAAAAAAAAAATAAAGGAGAGAAGGAGAGCCTAAGGGAGCTATTGGACAACATGAAATGAAACAACATACGAATAATAGGGGTGCCAGGACTATAGCAAGAGGAACAAGGGTTAGAAAACCTACTGGAAGAAATAATATCAGAAAACTTCCCTGAGGTGGGGAAGAAAAAAAACACTCAAGCACGGAGAGTCCCAAACAAGGTGAACCCGAAAAGAAACACATCAAGACACATCATAATTACCATGGCAAAAGTTCAGGACAAAGAGAATATCTTAAAGGCTGCAAGAGAGAGACTGAAAGTTACATTCAAGGGATCTCCCATTAGATTATCAAATGATTTCTCAAGAGAAACATCAGGCAAAAAAAAAAAAAAAAAAAGGACGATATTTGCAAGTGATGCAAAGTAAAGGACTGAATTCAAGAATACTCTATCCAGCAAGGCTATCATTCAAAGTTGAAGGGGAAATAAGAAGCTTCACAGACAAAAAAAGGCTAAGGGAGTTTATCACCACCAAGCCAGAAATGCAAGAAATGCGAAAGGAACTGGTGCAAAAAGAAGAAATAAAAAGCTCAGAAAGAAAACAGCCACACACAAAAAGAAATGGCTACAACAAGTATCTTTCAATAATAACTTTAAACGTAAATGGACCAAATGTTCCAACCAAAAGACATCGAGTGGCTGAATGGATAAACCAGACATGACACATACATTTGCTGTCTATGAGAGACCCACCTCAGAAGAAGGGACTCACACAGTCTGAAAGTGAAGGGATGAAAATATATCTTTCAGGTAAATGGAAACAAAAAAAAGCTAGGGTAGCTATACTTATATCAGACAAAATAGACCTCAAAGTGAGGCCATAACAAGAGATAAGGAAGGCCACTTCATAATACTAAAGGGATCAATAAAACAAGAAGATATAACCCTGATAAACATATATGCACCCAATGCAGGAGCACACAGATACATAAAAAAAAAAAAAAAAAAAAAAAAACACACACACACACACACACAAAAAAAAAACAAACCTCCTGGAAGTAATCAAAGGAGAGATCGACAACAATACAATCATAGTAGGGGACTTTAATACACCACCTCCATCACTGATTAAATCCTCTAGAAAAACAATCAGCAAAGAAACAGCAATATTAAATGACTCACTGGACCCGATGGACTGAATTGACATCTTCAGAACACTGCACCACAAAGCCAAGGAATATACATTCTTCTCAAGGGCTCATGGGATATATTCAAAAATAGACCACATATCGGGTCACAAACAAAGTCTCCCCAAATTCAAGAAGATTGAAATCATACCAAGCATCTTCTCAGATCACGATGGCATAATATTAGAAATAAACGACAATAAAAACAACCCAAAATACTCAAACACTTGGAAGCTGAATAGCATGTTATTAAATATTGATTAGGTTACCAATGAGATCAAAGAAGAAATTAAAAACATCCTGGAAACTAATGACAATGAAAACACAACAATCCAAAACCTATGGGACACAATGAAAGCAATCTTGAGAGGGAAGTTTATAACTCTACAGGTCTATCTCAAAATACAAGAAAAAATGGTAGTAAATCATGTAACGCTACAACTCAAAGAACTAGAAAGAGAGCAACAAGAAAACCCCAGAGTGAGCAGAAGGAAGGAGATAATAAAGATTAGATCAGAAAAAAATGACATAGAGATCAAAAAAATATATATATATAAAATCAATGAAACCAAGAGCTGGTTCTTTGAAAGGATGAACAAGATTGATGAACCACTAGCCAGGCTCACCAAGAAGCAAAGACAGAGGACCCAAATAAACAAAATCAGAAATGATAGAGGCGAAATAACAACAGACCCCACAGAAATATAAATGATTGTTAAAAAATACTATGCACAACTCAACTCCAACAAACTAGACAACCCGGAGGAAATGGTCATATTCCTAGAAAAATACAACATTCCAAAACTCAATCAGGAAGAATCAAAACATCTCAAAAGGCCAATAACTATGGAAGAAATTGAAGCAGTCATCAAAAAGCTACCAACAAACTAAAGCCCGGGCCAGATGGCTTCACAGGGGAGTTTTACCAAACATTCAAGGAAGAACTAAAACCTATCCTGCTCAGACTACTAAAAAAAATCCAAGAGGAAGGAACACTTCCAAGATCATTCTATAAAGCCAGCATCACCCAAATACCAAAACCAGGTAAAGACAACACAATGAAAGAGAATTACAGGCCAATATTCCTCATGAACAAAGATGCCAAAATCCTCAACAAAATCTTAGCAAATCGGATCCAGCAGTATATCAGAAAGATCATACACCATGACCAAGTTGGATTTTTCCCAGGGATGCAAGGATGGTACAATATCCGAAAATCAATAAATGTGATAAATCATATAAACAAATTGAAAGAAAAAACCACATAGTCATATCAATTGATGCAGAAAAAACATTAGCCATAATCCAATACCCATTTTTGATAAAAACTCTCAGCAAGGTGGGAGTAGAAGGATCATACCTCAACATAATAAAAGCCATATATGACAAACCCACAGCCAACATCATACTCAATGGACAAAAACTAACACCATTTCCCCTAAGAACAGGAACAAGACAGGGATGCCCACTCTCACTACTTCTGTTCGATATAGTACTGGAAGTATTAGCCATTGAAATTAGACAAGAAGAAGAAATAAAAGACACCCAAATTGGAAAAGAAGAAGTAAAACTCTCCTTATTTGCAGATGACATGATATTAGAGATAAAACACTCTAAAGACTCCATCAAAAAACTATTAGACTTAATAAATGAATTCGGCAATGTAGCAGGATACAAAATTAAGGTCAAGAAATTGATGGCATTTCTATACACCAATGGTGAAATTACAGAAAGAGAGACTAAAAAAATAATCCCATTTACCATCGCACCAAAAAAATTAAGCTACCTTGGAATAAACTTAACTAAGGAGGTAAAAGACCTCTACTCAGAAAACTACAGTGCGTTGAAAAATGAGATAGAGGAAGACATAAACAGATGGAAGAACAGACCATGTTCTTGGACTGGTAGAATCAAAATCATTAAAATGTCCACACTACCCAAAGTAATCTATAAATTCAACGCACTTCCCATTAAATACCAACGGCATATTTCAAAGACCTAGAACGAAATCTCCAAAAATTCATCTGGAATAAAAAGGTCCCCGAATAGCTGTAGCGATCCTGAGAAAGAACAAAGTAGGTGGGAAAGAACAAAGTAGGCCGGAATCAATATGCTCAATTAATATGTGGCAAAGGAGGCAAGAACATACAATGGAGTCAAGATAAATGGTGTTGGGAAAATGGGACAGATACATGCAAGAAAATGAAACTAGACCAACAACTTACACCATACACAAAAATAAACTCAAAATGGATAAAGGACTTAAATGTAAGACAGGAAACCATAAAAAATACTAGAAGAATCTAAAGTCAACAAAATCTCAGACATATGCCGAAGCAATTTCTTCTCTGATACAGCTCCTAGGGTATTGGAAACTAAAGAGAAAATAAACACATGGGACTACATCAAAATAAAACGCTTCTGCACAGCAAAAAACCATCAACAAAACAACAAGAAAACCCACTGTGTGGGAAAACATATTTGCCAATGTCATATCTGATAAGGGCCTAATCTCCAAATTTATAGGGAACTCATACGACTTAACAAAAGGAACATAAGAAATCCAATCAAAAAATGGGCAAAGGACCTAAATAGACACCTTTCAAAAGAGGACATTCAGAAAGCCAAGAGACATATGAAAACATACTCAAAGTTACTAATCATCTGAGAGATGGAAATCAAAACAACAATGAGGTCCCATCTCACACCTGTCAAAATGGCTATCATCAACAAATCCACAAACGACAAGTGCTGGAGAGGATGTGGAGAAAAATGAACACTTGTGCACTGCTGGTGGGAATGCAGACTGGTGCAGCCACTATGGAAGACAGTATGGAACTTCCTCAAAAAACTAAAAATGGAACTCCCATTTGACCCTGTGATCCCTCTTCTTGGAATATATCCCAAGAAACCAGAAACACCTATCAGAAAGGATATATGCACCCATATGTTCATAGAAGCACAATTCACCATAGCTAAGATCTGGAAACAGCCTAAGTGCCCATCAGTAAATGAATGGATTAGAGAACTGTGGTACATCTACATGATGGAATACCATGCTGCTGTAAAAAAGAAGGAACTCTTACCATTTGCAAAGGCATGGATGGAACTGGAGAGCATTATGCTAAGTGAAATAAGCCAGTCAGTGAAGGAAAAATACCACTCATTCGTGGATAATAGAGACCATTATAAACTTTTGAACAATAATAGATACAGAGGCAGAGCAGCCTCAAACAGATTGTCAAACTGTAGCAGGAAGGCCGGGAAGGAGTGGGGTGCAGGAGGGAGGGGGGTAAGAGATCAACCAAAGGACTTGTATGCTGCATATAAGCATAACCAATGGACATAAGACACTGGGGGGTAGGGAAGGCCAGGGGATTGTCAAGGTCGGGGGGAAAAAAAGGGACACATATGCAATACCCTTTGTAAGACTGTGAGCAATAAAATAAAATATAAATAAAATAAAATAAAGAAAAAAGGAGACAATTATAAACTTAAAATAAGAAGACTATCGGCTCATGAAAGAGTGCATTCATTCATTCTTTTAAAAACATACTGAGATCTTAATGTTTCCAAATGATACATATAGTTATTAAAAAAGAAAGAGAACTGTGCTTGCTTCGGCAGAACATATACTAAAATTGGAACAATACAGAGAAGATTAGGATGGCCCCTGCGCAAGGATGACATCAAAATTCATGGAGCGTTCCATATTTTTTTATAATTAATGCTGAAAGGTATTCTTTAAGAAGAGGAAGAAGAAGGAAAGGTAAAGATAAAAATTATGAACAACAGATACATATCAACAAGTGAATCTAAAAATCAAGTGAATAAAAATTCTGATCAGAGTAAACTGGTGAATATAATAGAATTGGGCATAGAGAGGGGGTGGACTGAAAATTTTTTTCAAGGGAAAGGGATGTGGGGGGGTGTGGGGGGCATGGGAGGAGACTGGACAAAAATCGTACACCTATGGATGAGGACAGTGTCAGGATAAGGGCAGAAGGTGGGGTGGGAACTGGGTAGAGGGGAGCTATGGGGGGAAAAGTGGAACAACTGTAATAATCTGAACAATAATGATAAAAGAAATAAATGAAGCAGTGTGTTACTTCTTCATGGCATACTGCCCTGTTTCCAGTTAGGAAGGGTAAACAATTTACATATTTTCTTTGGACTACCTAAATGGAAAAAGGATTGGGGAACCTCCACCAAGGCTGCAAAACAATTCTTGACCTCCTTCCTGTGACATTTTGTATGTCCTCAACCTTGAAAGGAATAGTAGAAATAGAGAAAAATTGAATACGGAATGATATAAAAGTTTGAAGAAGTATAAATGCAGGCATCCTTTTGCTTATTTAAATGACATCAGCACTTTCTGAAGTGGTTATACTAAGATTGAAATAGAGATTACCACTTAAATGGAACCAGTTAGCTTTCCGGACTATGCTTCTGGATGGAGTAAACAAAAGCGCCCCTAGATTGTGATATGTATTTTATTGGTGAACTATTCATGCACTTTCTCTGCAACTATTTGACATTTAATGCACCACAAAGGGTATGATCACTCAAACTCTGAGTTATCTTGAATCCTCAGTATTTGTATTAGTGAATATAAACAAACATCATGAATGGGAAAGGTTTTTAAAAACTCACCTCTTGGACTGTTGAGTGTATAGTTATCAACAAGCCTTCCAACTTCAATTTTAAATATTACCCCAATAATGTGTGTTTTTTTAACATTCTTTTTATTGAAATAGTGTATGTGAAATTAGTTGAAAATTTTGGAAGCTGGGACCTCAACTTTTTAAGGATTTTAAAATCTAGCCTGTCAGATTGCGCATTGTGTGGTGGAACAAACCATGGATGGTATGGCTCAGTGAGCCCATTTTTCATTGCCAGCTGGTATGCTCCTGGATTGGTGAAATACTTAATAAAGCCATTTGGATGCCCAATTTACTCAGCCTAATTTTTCCACTGTAGGTTTGTATTGATAACGTATTATGGTACAGAGAAATACAACAAGACAAACAATACAAAACGTCCCAGCATGAAATAGATCACTTTATATACAATCCCATGGGGAAGTGGACTAGAAAGGAAGATTAAAGGGGAAGAAGGAACAGCATAAAAATCCTGACCATGACGCCGAAACCGGTTTGACTCAGTGCATAGAGCGTCGGCCTGAGGACTGAGGGGTCCCGAGTTTGATTCTGGTCAAGGGCATGTGCGTTGGTTGCGGGCATATCCCTAGTGGGAAATGTGCAGGAAGCAGCTGATCGATGTTCCTCTCTCATCGATGTTTCTGACTCTCTATCTCTCTCCCTCCCTCTCTGTAAAAAGTCAATGAAATATATTAAAAAAAAAAAAAAGACTGCTAAAAAAAAAGAAATCCTGACCATGACAAAAGGCTCCTTCTTGTATTTCTAAACGGATATTCAGGGTATCAAAACCCTAAGCTATGTACATACTTTTAGATATATATTTTTTTATTGATTTCACAGAGGAAGGGAAAGGGAGAAAGAGTTAGAACCATCAATGGTGAGAGAGAATCATTGATTGGCTGCCTCCTACAAGACATCTACTGGGCTAAAAGCCCACAAAATGGGCATGTCACGACCTGGGAATTGAACCCTGACCTCCTGGTTCACAGGTCGAAACTCATCCACTGAGACAAGCAGGCCAGGCTTTGGCTCTTCTTTATTTAGAGTCTTCCCTTTGACATTCGTGTGCTCCAGCTGCCCTGTATCCAGCCTGCCTGACTGCTGTGCAGATTGGTGGACTCTGGGGTACATTCTAGTAGTAAGGAACCTACTGTGTGTGCCTTGCTCTCCCTGTTTGCTTTCTGATGGCATAGAGACCCTGCCCATAGGGCCTTCATGTACAAGATGCCTGTGCACCAGCAGTCACCTCCTATCCAGGCCCCTTCTGTGCCCATCTTCACAGATGTGGTCTCTATCTAAGCTTTCTAAGCCTCATTGCCTTAATACTATGCTTTTCTGAATATTTTGATGGAAAAGTCCAGATTCCAATAAAGAATTTTGCTAGATTTCTCATTGTGGTCTCGAGAACAAATAAAGCGTCAAATGCAGGACACTTGGTTTTAGAGGCAACATGCAGCAATGAGTTTTCTTTTGTTGTGTTTTAATATGGTGGGTTTTTAACATTAATTCTTTAGAGAGAGGTGAATGGAGAGAGACAGACACAGAAGCATGCATTCCTGTGAGAGAGAAACAATATTGGATGCCTGGGGACTGAACCTGCAACCTGGACATGTGCCCTGGCCAGAAATCAAATCGGTGAACTTTCTGGTGCACAGGACAATGCCCAGACACACTGGCCAGGGTGCACTGACTTTTATATTCTTCCTTATGTTGCATCTGGTGGTTAATAAATACCATCAATGCTAATACCAGTGGGCAATTCCAGAGGAGGACATGCTGACAGGAGCTTTACATAAGTTGGCCCCACAGGTGAATCTCCACACAAGGTAATGGGCACGATCTCTTTGTGCAGAGGAATTAACACCGAGACCACAGGATGTTTTGCCTATGCCCTTCCTCCCTCAGAACCTGCCCATTTGTATACTTTTCCCCAAATTACAAAGGTTCTGATTCCCATTATGGACACTATTTCCTGTGAAGGTTGGGATGGGAAAACAAGGTGCATGTCAGACAGAGGGACAGGGAGAGGGAGACGTAATAGGAGAGAGAGAGGATGAGAAAGAGAGCGTTTGCAGTAAGAGATATACCTTTTCTGAGCCTTGTTCTCTTATCCTCTTTTTTGGGGGGGTGGGGAGCTCACCGACTGTTACAGAGACTTTAGCATTTTCTCTTCCCACTAGAAGAAACAGACTGTGCCTGCCCAGTGTGGCTCAGTAGGCCTATGAACCAAGAGGATATAATTCAATTCTCAGTTGGAGCAGAGGCCGGAGTTCACAACTGGATCCCCAGGTGGATGTGCAGGAGAAAGCCAACCAATGATTTTGTCTCATTATTGATGTTTTATCCATCTCTCCCTCTCCCTTCCTCTCTGAAATCAATAAGAAATGTACTTAAAAATGGGAAAATGAGCTCCCTCGTTGATGGGCCCAAGTTAGAAGAGTGGAAGGTAGAAGAAAAAGAAAGGAATAGCAATAAAAAGTGAACGAAGGGCCAGGTGCTGTGTGTGACAAGCTAGGAAGCTGCTGACACCCAGCAGAGAGCAGCAAGCACATGAGTGGTTGGCACTGGACCAGATGGCTTCACAGGGGAGTTTTTCGAAACATTCAAAGAAGAACTAAAACCAATCTTTCTAACACTATTTCAAAAAATTCAAGAGGACGGCATACTTCCAAGATCTTTTCATGAAGCCAGCATTACCATAATCCCAAAACCAGAAAAAGACAACACAAAGAAAGTGACTTACAGGCCAATATTCCAGATGAACATTGATGCTGCAATCCTCACCTAAATTCTAGCAAACCGGATAGAGCATTACATTAGAAAGATCATACACCATGACCAAGTGAGATTTATTCCAGGTATGCAAGTATGTACAATATCTGCAAATCAATGAACATGAAACATCACATAAACAAATTAAGAGAGAAAAACCACACAATCATATCAACTGGTGCAGAAAAAGCATTTGACCAACTGCAACAGCCTTTTCTGATAAAAACAGTCAGCAAAGTAGGAATAGAAGGATCATCCTTCCACATAATAAAAACCTTATATGACAAACCTACAGCCAACATCATACTCAATGGGCAAAAACTAAAACCATTTCCCTCTAGAACAGGAACAAGAAAGGGACACCCACTTTCACCACTCCTGTTCAACACAGTACTGGAAGTCCTAGTCACAGTGATCACACAAGAAAAGTAAATAAATGGTTCCCAAATTGGAAAAGGAGAAGTAAATTGTCATTATTTGCAATTGACATGATACTGTTCATAGAAAAACCCAAACACTCCTTCAAAAGTTTAGTAAACTTAATAAATGAACTCGGCAATGTAGCAGACTACAAAATTAACGCCATGAAATATATGGCATTTTTTATACACCAATAGTGGCATTTTAATACACCTACAGAAAAGGAGATTGAAAAAAGTATCACATTTACCATCCCACCAAAAAAATTAAGAAAGCTAGGAATAAACTTAGCTAAGGAGGTAAAAGACCTCCACTCAGAAAACTAGAAGATGTTGAAAAAAGAGGTAGAGGAAGACATAAACAGATGGACGAACATACCTTGTTCATGGATTGGTAGAAATGACATCATTAAAGTAGCTATACTATCCAAAGCAATCTATAGATTCAATGCACTCCGCATTAAAATACCAACAGCATATTTCGCGGACCTAGAACCAACCCTCTAAAAATCCATCTGGAATTAAAAAAAGACCACGAATAGTGGCAGCAATCTTGAGAAAGGAGAACAACGTAGGAGGGATCACAATACCAGATATCAAGCTGTATTACAAAGCTACTGTGCTCAAAACTGCCTGACACTGGCACAAGAATAGACATATAGGCCATTGGAATTGAATAGAGAACCCAGAAACCAATTCAAACCACCAAGCTCAATAAATACTTGACAAAGGAGGCAAAAACATACAATGGAGATAAGACAGTGTCTTCAATAAATGGTGCTTGGATATTTGGTCAGACAAATGCAAAAATGAAACTAGGCCACCAACTAGGCCACCATGGTTATGAAACCATGCATAAAAATAAGCTCAAAATAGATAAATAACTTGAACATAAAGCTGGAAACCATAAAAATAATAGAGGTATCCATAGGCAGCAGAGTCTCAGATATATACGGAAGCAATCTCTTCACAGACACAGCTCCTGGGGCAATGGAAAATAAACTTAAAATAAACAAATGGGATGACATCAAAATCAAAAGCTTCTTCATAGCAAAAGAAACCACCAACAAACAACAACAAAGCCCACTACATGGGAGAACATATTTGCCAATGTTCTCTCTGATAAGGGTTTCATCTACAACATTTACAGGGAACTCATACAACTTAACAAAAGGAAGATAAACAAACCAATCACAAAAATGGGCAACGGACCTAAATAGATATTTTTTACAAAGAGGACAAAAGGAAGGCCAAGAGACACATGAAAAAATGCTCAGAGTCACTAATCATCTGAGAGACGCAAATCAAAAGGACAAGGAGGTACCACCTCACAGCTGTCAGAATGGCTATCACCAACAAATCAACAAAGGGCAAGTGCTGGTGAGGATGGGGAGAAAAAGGAACCCTCCTTCACTGCTGGTGGGAATGCAGACTGGTGCAGCCACTATGGAGAAGAGTATGGAGTTTCCTCAAAAAACTAAAAACGGAACTCCCATTTGACCCAGTGATCCCACTTCTAGGAATATATCCCAGGAACCTAGAATTACCAATCTGAAAGGATGCATGCTCCTCTATGTTCACTGCAGCACAATTTACAATAGCTAAGGTTTGGAAACAGCCTAAGTGCTGGTCAGCAGATGAGTGGGTTAAAAAGCCGTGGTACATCTACACACTGGCATAGTATGCTGCCACAAAAAAGGAAGGGGCACTGACCATCTGCAACAGCATGGATGGAGCTGGACAGCATTATGCTAAGCAAAGCTAGTCAGTCAGTGAGTCCGAGAAAGAGAAATATCACATGACCTCACTCATCTGTGGATTATAATGAACAACATAAACCAATGAACAAAAACAGATCCAGAGACAGAGAAGCATGGATCAGACCATCACCCTCAGAGGGAAGGTAGGGGAGGGTGGGGCTAAGGGGGAGAGATCAACCAAAGGACTTGTATGCATGCCTATAAGCCTAGCCAATGGACGCAGACACCAGGGGGTGAGCGTGAGGGCATGCTTGTGGGGTGGGGGTGGAGGTGTGAGGGTAGTGGGGGATAAGAACACATATGTAATACCTTAATCAGTAATAGGAATGAAAAGGAACCCAGGAACATATCATCAGGTGAGAATTCACACACTCACACTCACGCACACTCAGGCACCCGCACACTCACACCAGGAGAGGGCTCTGCCGCTCTCAGTGGAAGTCACCTCTTATCTCCAAGCCTGACCACCGCTTTCTCACCAGCTGAACCAGAGGACAATGATGAGTGACGGGCCTGGTGCTCTGCGGAAAGCGACCTCTCCCTCCCGGACAGTTCCCACCATCCAGCAGCCTCTTTTCGGCCCCCTCTCTGTCCCCACGCCCTGAGCAGGGCTGGGCTGGCCTGAGAGCCCACAGACTTGAGGAGCCAGATCCCGGGGGAGTTGGCACCGGGGCCTGTGGGGGTCCCCTTGGTCAACTGGAAACTCGGCCAGCTGAGGTCACACAATAAAGGCCGACGCCAGAGTTCCATGAATTGTTGCGTGTAAGTCCCCTCAGCGAGCTCCCACTCTGGGGCAGCAAGCGGAAGGCTTCACGCCAGTGAGCCAGGTTTGGACCTCAGGCCTTCACTCCAACCAGTTGGGAACTCATTTTCAGATGGAAAAAGCGACTGGGGAGAGGCTGCGCGTTGCCAGTGACTAGAGCAAGTTCACCCCTGGAGACAGCAAGTTCACCCCCTGAGACAGCAAGAACCCAGAGTGTGCGCTTACCTTTTCCACAGGCCGTGCTCCTCACCACTTGGACTCCTGCACAGCAGGGAGGCTGGTGGAAAGGAAGAGGTGGGGGGCTGCGCCTGGCAAGCTTCCTGGGACTGCGCCCTGGTTCCTGCCAGGGCGAAATCTCGCGGGATCAGGAGATCAGGAACAAACCAAGATCAGGGGGCAGGAGGGGGGGCGTGTTTTAACAAGCCCACAGAAGGTGGGGAGAGGGGTGCCTGTGCCACTCCCACCAGGCTGCAAGGGGTGGCAGAGGGTGGGGGACTGTCAGGGGGACCCTGTGCTTCCAGGCATGAGGTTGGGGGCGGTCGCGGAAGTGGAGGGAGAAACAGGAGGCCGCGACCCCCAGCTAACCTCCCACTCGCCACCCCTGGTCTGTGTTTCTGGGGACCCCTTTCCCTCTGTGGTTGTGGCTGCCACTTACCTACCTTGTTCCCTGGGCCAGGCTTGGCGCCCCACTCCCACCCCACCGCAGCCCTCTGTCTAGAAAAGAGCGCCCTGCCCTGGGCTAGCCCACTGTCCCTACTGTCTGGATGGGGACATTTTAGTAACCCCCGGGGCAGAGGAGAGCTGGCCAGATGCAATTACATTGTCTCTCTCCACAGGTGCCCTCCTCAGTCTACCCCTGGGGTATGGGTCACCAGAGCTCTTTGACAAGCCTGGAATCCAGCCTTTGCTCTGCTCACCTCCCCTAAGCCTTCAGGTGATGGCAGCCTCCCTGCCTTCCTCCCGCCTCAGGAAGGGGTTCTCCTCTCACCAACAAATCCCTTTGGCGAAGTCACACCTGGGCCTGAAAGCAGAAGAGTGGGCAGGGGGCTCCTGAGGAGGAGCAGGCCAACAAAGCTGAGGAGAGGTGGGGAGGCACCAGCCACAGCCTGGTGCTCAGGCGCTGGCAGAGCTGCCCCTTAGCTGAACCTTAACCCAGGTTTCTCCTCTCAGGTGACGCCTCCAGGGCACACAGGGGGCCTGGCATGCTCAGTCTGGCAGGTTTTGCTGCCTGCTTTTCCATAGTCTCTTTAGGAGACAAAAGTCAGGCTTGTGAGGAGAGAGGGAGAGGGGAAGAGCAAAGCTGAGGCAGAGCCTTGTCATCCAAGCTGGCCTGAGGCATCTCCTGGGCGTCCTTGGAAATCAGCTTCTCTTAGTGAGGAAGGGCTTGTAATAAGAATAGAGCCGCAGTTGTTTAATCATTACTTACAAACTATAAATACGAGGCCCTGGGACACTGGAGGATGAAACAGGCTCTACTGAAAACATAGGCTGCCTCCATGGCCCATTACTCAGAAAAGAATTGCATTTTGGGAAGAGACCAGGCACAGGACCGGCTTTGATTTGGCAGCTGTGCTGCACCCTGACCCCGTCCTGGGGTCTTCCTCAGGAGGGCTGACCATTCCAATCTCATCCCAGGAAAGGGCTGAGCTGTTCCTAAAGTCTTGGAAGATTAGCCACCTTGTGGTCAGCCTTTGAGCTCCTGAAGGGCAGATAGTAGGCCCTCCCCTCCCCTTTGCATGTGACACTTGCAGCTGGCAGCTACAGGTAGCTATCTTCTCCCCAAGAGGCTGAGAGCCGAATTTCCAGGGTGAGCGACTGCTCTCCCCATACTGACCGAATCCTTGGATAAACGCTCATTGTGTGGTTCAAACCTCTCTCTGCTTAACTTGGCTCAAGGAGTGACAGGCAGCCTCAGACACATTGTGCTGCCTTTCTCTTCCCCACTCAGCCTTGGGGAATATTCAGACTCTGCAAACTGTGAGACCTTATCTGAGAGGGAGAGTGGGCAGAGGACACTGTGTCCCTGTCATGCAGGTGACCCTGCATCTCTTCACCATAGGCTGTGGGGAGGTCGTGTGGACGGAGCGTAACAGCAGGGTGGTGAGGCTGGCTTCTTGTGTGTCCCTACCCTGCCATTCCTCCAGACGTTCCCCATGCCTATGAACGAGCAGAGTTTAAGGTTTCCAGCTACATAGATGGAGGAATGTGGACAAATGAGGCGACTGCTCTCAGCCCCAGTGGATCTGGGATTGTCACCTAGAGCAGAGCAGATAAAAAGCAGAAACAAACAAACAAACAAACAGAACCAACTCTATTATTTTATACTAGAGGCCCGGTGCACAAAAATTTGTTCACTTAGGGGTGAGGGGGATCCCTCAGTCCGGCCTCTGCCCTCTTGTAGTCTGGGACCCCTCGGGAGATAATGACCTGCTGGCTTAGGCCTGCTCCTGGGTGGCAGAGGGCAGGCCCAATCCCTAGGTGCAGACCCTGGTCAGGCTCAGAGCAGGGCCGACTGGGGAGTTGGGGTGCTGCCTCCTGTCATGCACAGAGCAGGGCCTATTGGGGAGTTGGGGCGCCGCCCCCTGTCATGCACAGAGCTGCAGGGTGATCAGGGGTTTGGTCGCTCCCCCTGTCATGCTGATCCCGGTGCTGGGAGGTCTCCTTGCTCCGCTGACCCTGGGGCCAGGACCCCTCTCGCTCCGCTGATCCAGGGTCCTGAGGCCTCATGGCTCCGCTGATCCCAGGGGCTGGGAGGCCTCTTAGCTCTGCTGATAACCTGGACAGGGAGGCCTCTTGGCTCCGCTGATAACCTGGACAGGGAGGCCTCTCGGCTCAGCTAATCCCAGGGGCCGGTAGGTCTATCAGCTCAGCTGATAACCTGGACAGGGAGGCCTCTCAGCTCAGCTAATCCCAGGGGCCGGTAGGTCTATCAGCTCAGCTGATAACCTGGACAGGGAGGCCTTTCGGCTCCACTGATCCCCGGGTCCTGAAGCCTCTTACACTGCTGATCCCGGGGTCCTGAGACCTCTCGGCTCTGCTGATCCCTGGGCTGGGAGGCCTATCGGCTCCGCTGATCCTGGTGCCGGGAGGCCTCTCGGCTCCGCTGATCCCCGGGTCCTGAGGCCTCGGGGCTCCGCTCATCCCGGGGTCCTGAGGCCTCGGGGCTCCGCTGATCCCGGGGTCCTAAGGCCTCTTGGCTCCACTTATCCCCGGCCAGGAGGCCTGTCTGCTCCACTGTTCCCGGGGCCCTGTGGCCTCTCTGCCCTGCTGCTTCAGGGCTGTATGGCTTCGCTCAGCTTGCAGCCTGAGTATGCAAATTAACCGCCATCCTTTAGCCTCTATAATTAAAACATTGTATCTTTTGGAGTTGTTGCTTCAGGAGCTCAGAGCCCCCCAGCTGCAGATGGGGAACCTTCGCATCCTCATGCTGGGGCAAGCAAGCCTCCCTGTTCCCATCAACTGCCTGGCTGCCGGCGGCCATGTTGGCTGCCAATTAATTTGCATATCTCGCTGATTAGCAAATGGGAAGGGTAGCGGTCATACGCCAATTACCATGTTTCTCTTTTATTAGTGTAGATTGGAACTAGATATTCAGCCTAGCTCTCCCACCTCTTTCCTAGATGCATTTGGCAATTATTTGTCCTGGTGGGGTCTCCCCCATGGCCTGGGCTCTACTCCCTTCTTTCTCCTCAGGACACACGTGACCGTTCCCAAGGCAAGTTCATGTGGGTGCCTGCACTGACGCCTCTCCCTCCCCTCCAGGTTCACCTGAGTCATCCCCCTCTTCTCCTCTGCATTTCCCCCTCTTCTCCAGGCCCTGGGCCCAGCAATCCTGGACCCAGCCTCTGCCCTGTCCAGCTGTGGGCCTACGAGGTGTGCTGGGTGAGCTGAACTGCCACCAATTCCAGTACTGGACACAGCAGACACTGGAATTTATAACCCTGCCTCCTGGGGCCAACAATGTCTGGGAATCGCTCCCACACTCCTGATTGATGGTGACAGGGGAGGAGGGGTATCTAGCTAATAGACATCTGCTGAAGCCCTGTTGTTTACCATGTTTCACTCCAATCAGGCAAAGGCAACAACCTTCTGAAGAAGGTCTCTCCCTCTCTCTCTTTTGGCCAGGAGGGTGCTGGGGTGCCCAAAGGTGCTCTCTGACACTTTGGCTACTTAATAAACAGCTGAAAATCAATATCCCCAAAAGAAGCTTCAGGGTGGCAGAAACTTGGTTTCCTTTATTTCTTAACCGTTGGCTAAGAGGGTTCAGACTGGTGTCAGTTGGCTAGTTAACCCGTGTCTCATGGTTTCTTAATTTTCCTGACACGTGTGCTCTGTTCTTCCTCAACTACCTGCAAATTGCCCATTCTCACTTCTGAAAAATAACGTCCCCCCTTTCTCCTTTGTTCAAAATATATACTACATAGTCCAATCGGCCTGGCTCAGTAGTTGAGCATGGACCTATGAGCCAGGCATCAGCATTCATTTTCCTATCAGGGCACATGACAGTTTTCAGGCTGGATCCCCAGGGTGGTGCCCACGGAAGGCTGAGGATCAATGATTCTCTCTCATTGTTAATGTTCCTACGTCTCTTTCCCACTCCTTCCTCTCTGATATCAATAAAAAACTTGCTTTAAAAACTTTAAAAATGTCATATACCCAATGTTGCTTCAATGAGTTTGTAATTTTATGGCTACGTCAATTCTATGTGAAACCTTCTTGCACATGTACTAACCCCTGATGTTCTGCTGTTTATCTCTGTGTGTTAATTTGTCTATTCGCCTGGCCTAGAAGAACCAAGCAGCCACAAATAAAGGACTTGTATGCATGCATACAAACAAAACCAATGGACATAAGACACTGGGGGGTAGGGGAGGCCAGGGGATTGTCAAGGGTGGGGGGAAAAAATTAGACATATGTAATACTCTTTGTAATACTTTAAGCAACAACAACAACAAAAAATGTTAATGAGGTATTTTACCTTTAAGTTTTGCACAAAGTCTTCTTAGTTTGATGTCTCTCACAGGCCATCTCACTAAGGATTGAGTGCTAAATTGTATCTTTTTAAATCAGGAATGCTGAGTCTGTATTTGCATTCCCTAGCATTTGATAAAATAGATTCATTGACACACTCAAGGTGTTCTAAACAATAACCAAAGTATATGTTACCTTGATAGATTAAAATAAAAACTCAGCTCCTCAAGTGCACTGCATATATTTCAAGGGCTTAATCATCACATGGGGTTGGTGGCTACCGTACTGGACAGGGAGGCCCTGACCATCTGCTATGTGCAGCACAGCAGGTACTACAAGGCTGAGTACCTTGTTTCCAGGGGTGGGGAGGGCTGCTGTTGGTGAAACTGGTCCCAGGGGAGATGCTGCAAGCACTGGTCAAGGGAAGACACTGCAAGGGTAGATGCTGCAGCTCTGTTTGGCTGTGTGGCAGCTGCAGCCACAATTAGGGACACAGCAGGGAACCTTTGTTTGGGCCCCAGTGTCCCCAACCTCAGTCCAGGGCTCACTAAGTTTTGTGCTGAGCAGAGGTCTCTGGGCTCTGCAAACCTCCAAGTGGGGTGTGTGTGGGGGGTGTGGGGTGAGGCTCCGGGCTCCCTAAACTGCTCCTTATATTTGATTTGCACCCATAGATGAGAAAGTGAATCATGCGCAGGTATCATGAATGTTTGTTTACCAGCTGTTGTCAACCTCTGGGTCAGGAACAATGGAACTACATCCTGCATATCAGATATGTACATTACTATTCATAACAGTAGCAAACTTACAGTTATGAAGTAGCAACGAAAATAATCTTATGGTGGGGGGTCACCACAACATGAGGAAATTTATTAAAGGGTCGCAGCATTAGGAATGTTGAGAACACTGGTTTAGACAGTTGTGGAACTATGGAACAAACCTTGGCTCACACTTATTGGGTCCTGTGGTCTCAGCTCTTCGCCCTGAATAACTCTGCTCAGGGGCCTTGTCTCCATGGGGAGCCCCTCCCAGATTTATTTTTAAACATATATACCAGACACACCCTCTTGGCCAGGTCCCAAGGAGGCAGGACACTCTTTGAGGTCCCACCTTTAGGGGTCTGAAGTGAGGGGGGACAGTGAAGACAGTCCAGGCTCAGAGAAGGCCTCTGAATGAATAGGCATGAACACCTTCCCACCTCCACCGCCAACACAGGACAGCCTGCTGAGACCAATAACCCCAGGGGTAGGCTGCCCTGTCCAGCTCTGGGCTCAGGAGGCACTCTGAGAGCCTCTAGCATGGCTGGGTTCCTGTGCTCCTCACCACCCTTGATCACTGCACAGGCATAGTTTGTTTCTTGGGTGACCAGTTATTTCATTGAGGCTCAACTGGAGCCATGGTCCTGGACTTGCAATCTGCCTGTGCCTTTGTCTTCATTTTCAAGTTCATGAACTCTCTCTTCATGACTCAACCTCCCTCAGCATTCAGGTCTCTGAAGCAGAAGCTCCAGAAGAGCCAGTGACACTGGGTGGGGAGGAGTGCGGGTTATAATGAGGTGGCCTAGCCCCAATAAGGCAGGGCCACTGCCTCTCAACTTCTGATGGATCCTGTCAGTTTGTAGCCTTCAGGGATCTCAGACCATTCCTCTGGCTACCGGTTCGGCACTCCAGCCTCTGTGATCATCTCTAGGCTCCAGCTTGGAAGGGGGCTGATGTCATTGTTTCATATCCCATCTGTGGCACTTACCACAGTGCCTCAAGCAACTGGGGGAAATGAGAGCAAACCTGCCTGAGCTCCCAGGATCCCTGCTCACTGAATTCCTGTTTCCCTGTGTCCAGGGACATTTATGTCTCCATGGCTGGAGTTCTCTCTGAACTCCTCTCACCTCTCATCATGGACACGAGGAACCTACTCCAGTTTGGTGGCCCCTTGAAAAAGAAGCTTACCACAAGAGACACCACAGATGAGAACTTCCTTTAGGCTCTCTGTCTCCTTTGACACAACAATCAGTCAATATTTCATGAGGACTGAGCTGGGGGAGAGTTGGAGGGACAAATCCTGTGCACTGTACAGAACTGACCCCCCCAAGGCCCTACCCGCTGCCCTCGTACCAAGCTTGGCACAGTGTCCTTTCCATCTTGATGAAATATTTCCCAATTGGCTCCTTTGCCCCATCTATCAAAAGATAGCATGGGGCTTTGTCTGTTGAGCAACTTTCTCCTAACTGCATTCACCTAATTTGCCTGGATGAAAGCATGAAGAAATTCATCCACCCACAGGTGTCATGAATGTGGAGTCTATGAAGAACTTCTGAACAAACTTGGGCTTGAGCTTCTGGAGCCTTGTGTACCCGGTTCTTCTCTCTTCCGTATTTTCCCAAACTCAGAGTATAGCCATCAGTCCCAGCTTGAGGAATCTCCTTGCCCCTCCTGGAACAGAGCCTCACAGGGACCAGGGGGAGCCTCTCCTCTCTCAGGTGGAGTCACACCCTGATCACCTGTCCTTCAATTCTGTAATGCCAGGTAGGTGCTGGGCCCAGTGCCTCCTTAGACATCAAGGAAGGAAAGGGCAGAAAGTTGAGAGGTGCCAATGGATGTCACCCAGGCTCCACACGGAAAGCATCTTCCTGCCCGTGATGGGAGGGAAGGAATTCCTTAAACAAAGAACCACATGGGAACCAGTGTGGGAATTCATAAGCGACGTCCTAAAATGTCATTGATTGTAGGAGGAAAATGTCCTCTTTGGTTTATGGTAAGGCATAATTCAATGGGAAGCACTAGTGAAGGCTACAGAAGCTAGACTGTGAGCAAGGTTATACTGATGGATATTTCTAGGTCCTTCCCTTACTTTGTGTGCAGTCCTAAGCAGTGGGAACAGACTCTCAGGTTTCCATTAATATTAAAAGTATTTCAAGAAAAGGACAGCCAGGTCAATTTAAACGCTGTTTAAAAGTTGGTTTGGGGTAGCTCCTGTGTCTGGAACACCTCCATGTGCCACTGTGCAAAACATCCTGAGAACAGCCTCTCAGAGCCGTGTGTGTGTGTGTGTGTGTGTGTGTGTGTGTGTGTGTGTGTGTCACTGTGCAGGACTGGAAGGCTGGTTCCAGAGCCTAGGTAATGAGGCCACAAAGATATCCTGGTGTTAATCCCTGGGATCTGGGAATGTTACCTAATAAGGCAAAAGGGAGTTTGCAGATGGGATGAAGGCTTTGAGATGGGGACTGGGATTGTTAATTGTATGCCTTGGTTTCACAGCCCACAGGACAGGAGAGCAGCCCAACCTAAACATGATTTCTGGGTGTGTCTCTGAGCTAGTTTCAAGAGAAGATTAGCATTTGAAGTGGTGGACCCTAAAAGGATATCACCCTCCCTATGTGCACAGCATCAATGCACTGAGAACCTGACTAGAACAAAAGGAGGAACTCACCCCTATATTCATGAATCACTGTAGGGTTGGGACATCACATCCCATCTCACAGGCCTCTGTCCTCACACTGGATCTTAAACCATCAGCTCCTCCGGTTCTCAGGTCCTTAGTCTCAGGCCAAATTAGACCAACAGCTTTCCTGGGCCCCCCAGCTTGCAGATCTTGGGGTTTCTCAGTCTTTGGAATCACACCAGCCAAGTCCTCATATCCTCCTGCTGCTCTGAAGAACCCTGACTAATACAGTGGATTACGAATGTGTGCATGCAGAGTTGGGGACAGAAGATGAGCAGGAGATGGGACCACAGAGCAGAGATTGGAGTCATGTTGCTACAGCCATGGAATGCTGGCAACCTAGCAACTGGAGGAGCCAGGAAACAGACTCTCCCTGAAACTCCACAAGGAACCAGCGCATCTCTCACCTTGACTTCTGCTATTCTAAGCCTCTGGGTCTTCTCAATCTCACAGAGCCTTTGCTTCTTTGTACAATATTTTTCTCCTCACAATTTGAGAAGTCAGTGTGTCTTCACCTGGCACCATGTTTCTCATCCAGCCTTGCTATTCGGTGTTTTTAGGTAATGTGTCCTCAGCCTTGAGCCAAGAGCTGCCTCACAAGCAGCACCATGGTGCCTAGTCTATGGTGGGGCATACTAATAAGCCCTGATAATAGCATCTGGGCCACCTGGTGTGGCAGGCAACACCTTCCAGTCTAGAGGAAGTTGATGGACAAAGGGCAATGGGCTCACTGGGAAATAGAAGGGGTCAAGGAACCTGGTGCTGAGCTGGAAGGGACAGAAGATGGGAAGGAATTAATCTGGGAATTGTCCCTTCCCTCTCAGCTTCCTTCCCTGAGGAATGCAGTCTTGGCACCCCAGGGGGATGTATAGTCTTAGGACCCTAGGGGCACAAGAGCCTGGATGTGGGGAAGGTACTTGCTGGGCTTTATGCTGTCCTGTGATGAAGTTTGAAGTGCTGCTTCCCTGCAAGCCCATGAGGTCCCCAAACTGTTGTGCCCGATACATCATCTCTTAAAAGAGCTAATACATTCAAGGGCTCTGCTTCAGAATAAAACCACTGCAAAGACAGAGGATGGAGCCATGCAGAGGAGCCATCCTCACTAAGGGGAATAAGAAGGAGTGGAGGGCAATATGCAGACCCCAGCTCTGCCATTGACACCCAGGAAATGGAGTGCCCGAACCTGCCTCAGTCAAGCTGTCTTTACCTTTGCCCACACCACACAAAGGGAAGTCCTGGGATAGCTCATCCAGGATACACCAGGACTCCCCGAAGAGAATAGGTAGGTATCCCTTGACTGGCTCCATTACTGCATGCTGTCCTGGGCTCTGTCTGACCTTACTTAGAGTATATGAAAGAGTTTGACTGTTTTGAAAGCATTTACTGATTGAATTTAGGGAGAGAGGGGAGGAGAGAGAAGGACGTGGAGGTTTTGTTCTGATTTCCTAAGCACTCATTATGAATTCCTGTATGTGCACTGGCCAGGCATCAAACACCCAACCTTGCCATACCAGGATGATGCTGTGACCCACTAAGCCACCCAGCCAGGGCAAGAGCTTCATTCTTGGGAAAGCTCTTCTTTCCAGGGTTGCAGGTGTATGTAGACTCCAGGTCAGTATGGAGTGGAATGTGTTGAGGCAGGAGAAGGAAGCAGATTTGCATGGAGGCCCCTCCCTCCTCTGAGGCAGGGGAGTAGATAAGAGAAGTGTGTGGAGCCAGGCTCAGGCTTGGGGTGTCAGAAGGCAGCATTGTTGGTGTAGCTCCACCATGACTTGGCCTCTGCTCCTGCTCACCGGCCTCACTCAGGGCCCAGGTGAGGCCTCCATGGTAGGGACCGTGGGTTCACCTTGGCCTGATTCTTTGCCTCCTCTTCAGGCTCACCAGGTCCCCAGCACTGCACCCACCAGTGAGTGCTTTTGCTGTTTTCAGGGCCCTTGGCCCAGTCTGCCCTGACTCAGCCTCACTCAGTGTCCAGGGCTCTGGGACAGGCAGTCTCCTCCACCTGTGCCAGACACAGCGATGATTTTAGTTGTTATGAACATGTCTCCTAGTAAAAAGAATGACCAGGCATGGCCCTAAACTGCTGGTTTATAAAATCCAAAAATGGCCATCACTGATCCCTTATTTATTCTCTTGATAAAAATGTGGAAAAAGAGCTACACTGCCCAATCCTGGGCTGCCATTACAGGATGGGGCTGATTAGTACTGTTGTTCTTCACATGAGCCATGGCACTACCCACTGCCGGAGTCCATTCATTGTCTTCACTAGCTGAGTTTAGACAGAGACCCCCCAAAAGCTAGTAGCCCTTGAAAGTCCTAGTAAAGGTCAGGGCTTGAAAGTCCTAGCAAAGGTCAGGGCTGTGCACCACCCAGTTAATCTAGGAACCACTCAGTTAATTTAGGTAATAATAGTTGAAGCATCCCCACCTTAGTTCCCTTAATTCCTTAGATACTTATGTAGATCCTTCTTGATTATTGTTAATCAGATACTCCCAGAAATCTATTGATGGGCTAATCAGATACTTTGTCTATTCCTGGAAATTTTCTGCTGATCTGTGTGTCATTGAAACCTCCTTACCCTAAGGGCTACTCCAGATCAATAAAAGATTGGAGCGGCCTGACCAAGGAGGAAGTCCTTCGGGACTTGCCGCCTGGTCCCCCAATATTGCAAAATTATCTCGCGTCTTTTTCTCTCATTTGCTGTGCGGCTCCTCTTTCAGATACCGAACCCTACTCCACGCAGAACGTGGAGGGAGTCTCACTCGACAATCCACAGTGGTGCTTGTTTGTGAGAACATGAGACCAACACCTGCCCTGGGCTCACAGGCTCCCTCCTTGCTCTGAAGATGCTTCACCACCCCGAGCAGGTGCTCATACAACATGGCTCTGAGGAAAATTCATCCTCTCTGTGTCCTTCCTCCTCTCACAAAGCATTGAGAGCACAGTTGTTTTCTTCAGATAGTGTTCTCTCTCACACACAATCCCAAAGCAAACTCTCCGTTACTGGCTGGTTGTCTTTACTTGTGTTTTGTGCTTCCAGATGACCACTCATTCAACCTTTCATTGTAACAGCCACAAGGAGGCCCCTCGTGTGCTTATTGGGTAGGTTTCCCACAATCCTCTTGGAAATCCCCACTTTAAATCCCTTAGCCTCTTGAAGGGAGAGAACGGAACTTGAAAGAACTAAGCAGAACTAAGCAGCAATGCACCCTACTCCCTCTTCAAGGACGAAGCCGGGACATACTCTTCTCCCTCTCCTCTATCTTGTCTTGCAAGGCTGGGCCCTCAGCCCAAGCCGCTCCCCCCCGAGAGTGACCACAAGAATGCTGGTATTGTCCTAACTCTCCCAACCACCCACCTGAGTGGACCAATGAAGCTCCAGAAATGTAGCGACGGTCCTAATAAGCCTACAGTGGAGGACGGCACCAACCTTCAGAATATGATGGTCACTTCCTGACCCTTATGCTGTAAAACCCTGACCAATCTCTGTAACTCACGCCACCCCTAAAGCCCACCCCAAATAGCTAGCCCTATATAACCTTTGTTCTCCTGGGACACTCTCTCTCGCCTCACCGCTGTGCCATATAGAGGCTGGGAGCCAATTCTAGAATTGATCAATAAAGACTCGTTGCTTTTGCATCGGAGGAGGCTCCCTGGTGGTGGATTATTGGGGACCCCGAGCTCTGGGCATAACATTTTGGGGGCGCGTCCGGGATCCCCAAGAAAAACCCATGAGGGACCCAACTCCCAGAGTCTGCTGTCCGCGGTAAGTGTCTATGTGTTATCGGTTCTGTCTTATGCGAGCTCGCTTCTGCAATCTGGCCTGATAAAGATCTAAGTGGACGCACTGGCGGGTCTCGGGAAGGGGGAGGCAACGGATCCCTTGCACCTCCATCTGGCGGGGTGTAAAAGCCCCCATCAGTTTTTTTTTTGTTTTTTTGTGTTTTTTTTTTTCAGTTTTTCTTCTGCGGGGTCGGAAGGCTGTTCTTAGGTGTCTTTGTTTGTTTGGTGTCTGTGTTCTTTTGTTTGATTTTGTGGACTCACTGGACAAAGGCTATGGGACAGACTCAAACTACTCCTTTAAGCATTATTGTTGATCATTTTAAAGAGGTTAAGGGAAGGGCTAACAACCTCAGTGCAGAAGTGAAGAAGGGTCAATGGCGGACTTTCTGTTCCAGTGAGTGGCCGGCTCTCAATGCCGGGTGGCCGCCGGAGGGGACGTTCGACCTCCCCACCATTCGCCGGGTCAGGGAAGTCGTAGCTCGGCCGAAGGGGGGTCATCCCAATCAACTCCCTTACATTATTACTTGGCAGGACCTCGTGGAGGACCCTTCCTCCTGGCTCAAGCCCTTCCCGGCTCCACGCCCTCCGGAGCCGGCACCCATACTTGCCTTGCAGGATGCAGAAAAGAAGAAGGTGGTTCCCGGCGTAGATGGGAATCCAACTACCAACCAGGCCCAGATAGATGTCTCTTTCCCTTTAACCAGGCCTGAATGGGACTTCAACACGGCTGAAGGTAAGGAGAGGCTCAAAATCTACCGTCAGACTTTGATGGGGGGGGTCTTCGTATGGCTGCTAGGAAGTCTACCAATTTGGCCAAGGTAGGGAACGTACAACAGGAAAGGGATGAATCTCCAGCTGCCTTTCTAGAACGGATCATGGAGGCATATTGCACCTATACCCCCATGGATCCAGAAGCTCCTGAAAATAAGGCGGCTGTGGTTATGAGCTTTATAAACCAGTCAGCCACAGACATTAGAAGGAAACTGAAGAGGATAGATAGATTAGGGGAAAAGAGTTTTCAGGACTTGTTGGAGGTGGCTGAAAAGGTGTATAACAACCGAGAATCTCCTGAGGATAGGCAAGCCCATGCCATGGTGGCTGCCAGTGACAAGCAGACCCGAAACCTGGCCAAGATTCTGCTGGCCACCACCACGGAGAACCCTGAGGAGCGGACCCGCCACCTTCGCCAGCTTGCCACTGACCAAGAGGGAGGTAAAGGGACCGCCCGGGGCGGGAAGAAGAAGCTGCAACGAAACCAGTGTGCTTACTGCAAAGAGATAGGACACTGGGCCCGGGAATGAACAAAGAAGGCCGGTAAAAAAGGAAACAAGACAGATCAGGTGGAGGTCTTGGAGCTGGGAGGACTGAGTGATTAGGGGAGTCGGGGTTCGGACCCCCTCCCCGAGCCCAGGGTAACTCTTAGACTGGAGGGGACGCCTATTAACTTCCTTGTCGACACTGGGGCACAACATTCGGTCCTACGCACACCTCAAGGGAAGCTAGCCAGCAAGAAGTCCTGGGTGCAAGGGGCAACTGGCATAAGCCAGTATTCATGGACTACCCGAAGAACAGTAGATCTAGGAACGGGCCGGGTATCCCATTCCTTCATGGTAATACCGGAGTGCCCCTACCCCCTATTAGGATGGGACTTGCTGACCAAGATCGGAGCCCAAATAACTTTCAGACAAGGGGGGCCCCAGGTCACTGATGGCAAAGGCCATCCCATCCAGGTTCTGACTCTGAGACTGGAGGATGAATATCGCCTCCACCAGGGGGCGCCCCCAGGAGAGAACAATATGGACAGATGGCTACAAGAATTCCCCACCGCCTGGGCAGAGACGGGGGGCCGGGGGGGGGGGGGAGTAGGACTGGCCGCTCACAGGGCCCCAACCCTGGTAGAGTTAAAACCAGGGGAAAGTCCGATAAGAGTCAAACAGTATCCAATGCCCCAGGAGGCCCGGAAGGGGATTCAGCCTCATATCCGAAGACTGCGAAGCCTAGGGATACTGGTTCCATGCCAATCTGCCTGGAACACCTCCCTCCTGCCAGTCAGAAAGCCCCACACGAATGACTACCGACCAGTCCAGGACCTCCGAGAAGTAAATAAAAGAGTTATGGATATACACCCAACCGTTCCTAACCCGTACACTCTCCTAAGCTCTTTAACACCCACTAGAGTGTGGTACACTGTATTGGATTTGAAGGATGCTTTTTTCAGCCTGACGCTCGCGCCTCAAAGCCAACCCCTGTTCGCCTTCGAATGGCACGATCCAGAGGGTGGCTACAGTGGACAATTAACCTGGACTCGGTTACCCCAAGGGTTCAAGAATTCGCCCACCATCTTTGACGAGGCACTGCACAAGGATCTCGGTGAGTACAGGAGAGAACACCCTAGTCTCACCCTCCTGCAGTATGTAGATGACATCCTGGTTGCTGCAGACACTGCCGAGGACTGTGAGCAGGGGACCAAAGACTTGTTGACCACCCTAGGGACCTTAGGGTACCGGGCCTCTGCGAAGAAAGCTCAGATATGCCAAGAAAGGGTGAGTTACCTGGGGTACATACTGGAGGGCGGACAGCGGCGGTTGTTGGACGCTAGGAAGGAGACAGTCCTGAAAATCCCTATTCCCACCACCCGGAGGGAAGTAAGGGAATTCCTAGGATCAGCTGGCTATTGCCGCCTCTGGATCCCAAGTTTTGCAGAGATCGCCAGGCCCCTATATGAAGCTACCAAAGAGGGAAAGGCCTTTGAATGGACTGAGACAGAGGAAATTGCCTTTAATCAGATAAAGAGAGCTCTTTTGGCTGCTCCAGCCCTGGGCCTGCCAGACATTACAAAACCCTTCCGCCTCTTTGTAGATGAGCGCAAGGGAATAGCAAAAGGGGTTTTAACTCAGGCTTTAGGCCCCTGGAGCAGCCCGGTAGCGTATTTGTCCAAAAAGCTGGACCCCGTAGCCGCCGGCTGGCCACCATGCCTAAGAATCATTGCAGCAACCGCGCTCTTAGTCAAGGATCCCGACAAATTGACCCTGGGACAGGAAATCTGGATAACAACCCCCCCATGCCCTTGAGGGAGTCCTAAAACAGCCTCCTGACCGATGGATGAGCAATGCACGCATGACCCACTATCAGAGCTTATTGCTCAACCCTCCTAGAGTGCGGTTCCATCCCAGCGAGGCTCTCAACCCCACTACCCTGCTGCCTGACCCCGACCTAGATGCCCCGCTGCACGACTGTGCGGGGATCCTGGAGCAGGTACATGGACTTCAGAAGGACTTGACCGACCGGCCCCTCCCTGATGCAGAGGCCACCTGGTTCACGGATGGAAGCAGCTTCGTGCGGGACGGATGCAGGTACGCGGGTGCAGCGGTGGTCACCGACACAGACACTGTGTGGGCAGAAGCACTGCCCCCTGGGACATCAGCCCAGCGAGCAGAACTCATTGCTCTCACCAAGGCACTGACACTGGGGGCGGGGAAGCGGCTCAACATTTACACAGACAGCCGTTATGCATTTGCTGCGGCTCATGTTCACGGGGCGATTTACCAGGAAAGAGGGCTGTTGACAGCAGAAGGACGAACAGTGAAAAACAAACAGGAGATTCTCGACCTGCTTGGGGCCCTATGGCTTCCCACGAAGCTAGCCATTATCCACTGTCAAGGGCACCAGAAGGCAGATGACCCAGTAGCAAAAGGTAACCAAAAAGCTGATCAGGCAGCCAAGGCAGCGGCCTTCACCCCGGTCCCTGCAATGGCCATACAACTACCAGACCCCGGGGACCCAGTTCTACCAGATCAGCCTAAATACTCTCAGGAAGAGCTGCAGCAGATCAGAAAACTCCCCCTCGCTAAGGAAGTGAAAGGATGGTGGTACACCTCAGATGGGAAACTCACACTACCGGACTGGCTTGGGGTCACAGTATTAGAACGCATGCATCGGTCCACCCACTTGGGAGCCTGGAAGTTAAAGGACTTAATTCAGCATGCCAAAATCAAGATCCACCAACAAGACTCCAAAATCAATCAAATTATAACCTCCTGTAAGACCTGCCAACTCACAAATGCAAGAGCTGGGTCAGGTGGACAAGGAACCAGGCTCAGGGGCACCAAACCAGGAGCAAACTGGGAGGTTGATTTCACTGAAGTCAAACGAGGGAAGTATAGTTATAAATATCTTTTAGTATTCATAGATACCTTTTCTGGCTGGGTAGAGGCATACCCAACTAAGCATGAGACGGCCCAGACGGTGGCCAAGAAGCTGCTGGAAGACATCTTACCCAGGTATGGTTTTCCTGCTATGATAGGCTCCGACAACGGGCCAGCCTTTATTTCGCAGGTAACACAGGCAGTAGCCAAAGTCATAGGGGCGGATTGGAAATTGCATTGTGCTTACAGGCCCCAGAGTTCAGGGCAGGTAGAAAGAATAAATAGAACTCTAAAAGAGACCCTTACCAAATTAACCATGGAGACTGGCGGGGATTGGGTGGCTCTCCTTCCATATGCCCTTTACCAGGTGAGGAACTCTCCTTACACCCTGGGACTCACCCCTTACGAGATCATGTTTGGTAGGCCCCCTCCTATCATCCCTAATCTAAAAGCTGAACTTCTTATTGAGTTTGAAAATCAGGAGATATCTTCTTTCCTAAGAGAATTGCAGAGGGTGCATGAGGACATTTGGCCGCGCCTCCGCGCCATCTACGAGGCTGGCCCCACCCCGACGCCTCATCAGTACAAGCCAGGTGACTGGGTGTTCATCAGAAGACACTGCCGGGAGATCCTCAAACCACGCTGGAAAGGCCCCTACATCGTCCTGCTGACTACACCCACCGCTCTCAAGGTAGACGGCATCGCGACTTGGGTCCATCACTCCCACGTTCGCCCAGCTGACCCCTCTGCAATCCAGGAAGACTTCATCACACAATGGAGCATCGACCAAGACCAGCGCAACCCGCTCAAGCTCAAGCTGCGGTGCACTCGACCTACCTGATGTTGGTTACTTTACTCGTGAACACTCCTGCCACCGGGAGCCCGCACACTCCTTATAATATCACCTGGCAGATCATAGACACTAACTCAGGGGTGATCCTTAATCAGACTTCTCAAATCCATCCCAAAGACACCTGGTTCCCTGAACTGCGAGTAGACCTCCTAACTCTCCTTCCCAACCCACTCGACACCAGCGATTACTGCCTGGGTGCGGCAATACGCCAGGCTTTTGAGGACTCAAAACCAAGGAGAACCCTCTATTTTTATGTCTTCCCCGGACACTCACAAGCTCAGTCCCGGGGAAATGACCCTTGTGGAAGTGCTGGAGACTACTTCTGTGCTTCCTGGTCATGTGTGTCAACCGGACACATCTGGTGGAAGGCCCCCAAGAAGGGTGACCTAATCACCGTTGGGTGACCGGCTGCTCCACCGTGTCCCCAGAGTGGCCGTGTCTACTGCAACCCTGTGAGCATTTCCTTCACAAAAGAGGGTAGAAAGGCTACAGGATGGGACACCGGAAAGACTTGGGGATTCCGAATCTATTCTTGCAGGGGGGCTTTGCGTAGGGCGGACCCTGGGATGTTGTTCACCCTCCGGGTTCAAAATACCCCCCTTCACTATCATTCCCCTGTGGGAATGGGGCCCAACAAAGTACTAGCTCCTCAACCTCAGCTGACCACTCCCCGGGTATCTACAACTGAAGGAGCATGGGCCCCGGCATCACTGCCTAACACCCTACTCGCACCTACCACGAAGAACCTGACTCTGAGTCATACCCCCCCGCCTGAAGTAGACCCACTTATAAGCATGGTTATAGGAGCTTATTATGTTTTAAACGCCTCCAGGCCTGACCTGACCAAATCTTGCTGGCTCTGTCTAGACGTTGAGCCACCGTATTATGAGGGTATCGCGGTTAAGGGTAACTATACAACCGCCACGATTGTCAGCTCCTGCAGGTGGCAGCAAACTGTTGCAAGGCTAACCCTCCAGGCAGTAATGGGGCAGGGGGCCTGCGTAGGCAACGTACCCCCTGAGCAGTTGCATCTCTGCAACGAAACTCTGACTATCCCTGAAGAGGCAGTATACCTTTTGCCTCCCAAGAATGCATGGTGGGCCTGCTCCAGTGGCCTCGCTCCTTGTGTACACTCCCTGGTCCTTAATTCCCAGAAGGAGGGCTGTTGCGTGCTCGTGCAGTTAATTCCCAAGTTAATATACCATTCAGAGAAAGAGGTATATGAATTTGTTAAGAGGTTCCTTAACAAATTCAGCGCTGCCAATCCCCGAAATAAAAGAGAGCCCATCACAGCCTTAACTATGGCCGCCCTCTTGGGATTGGGACTAGCGGGAGCAGGGACTGGAATATCCTCACTTGTCATACAAGACAAGAATTATGGAGCCCTAAGAGCAGCCATTGACCTAGACATAGAAAGAATTGAAAAATCTATTACCCATTTACAGGATTCTCTCACCTCCTTATCTGAGGTAGTGCTCCAAAACAGAAGAGGACTAGACTTGCTATTCCTGCAGCAGGGGGGCTTATGTGCAGCTTTGGGAGAGGAATGTTGTTTTTATGTTGACCACTCAGGTGTTGTTAAAGAGTCTATGGCCCTCAAAAGGGAAGGATTGCAGAAGCGGAAGTTGGAAAAAGAGCGGTCTCAGTCCTGGTATAAATCCCTGTTTAATTGGTCCCCATGGTTAACCACTCTCATTTCTGCCCTCGCCGGGCCCCTTGTAATCCTCCTAATGTTGCTAACTTTTGGCCCCTGCATTATTAACAAGATAGTTCAATTTGTCAAGGAACGCATAGGGGTAGTTCAATTAATGGTCTTACAAGCTCAATACCGGCCTCTAGCGACAGAGGGAGAGGTAGAAATGCAGTCCGTCTCATGACTGAGCCATGAGTTCCAAGACAAGGGGGGAATGAAGGGACAGAACGGAACTTGAAAGAACTAAGCAGAACTAAGCAGAAATGCACCCTCTTCCCTCTTCAAGGACGAAGCAGGGACATACTCTTCTCCCTCTCCTCTATCTTGTCTTGCAAGGCTGGGCCCTCAGCCCAAGCCACTCCACCACCCCCCCCCCCCCCGAGAGTGACCACAAGAATGCTGGTATTGTCCTAACTCTCCCAACCACCCACCTGAGTGGACCAATGAAGCTACAGAAATGTAGTGACGGTCCTAATAAAGCTACAGGGAGGACGGCTCCAACCTTCGGAATATGATGGTCACTTCCTGACCCTTATGCTGTAAAACCCTGACCAATCTCTGTAACTCACGCCACCCCTAAAGCCCACCCCAAATAGCTAGCCCTATATAACCTTTGTTCTCCTGGGACACTCTCTCTCGCCTCACTGCTGTGCCGGATAGAGGCTGGGAGCCAATTCTAGAATTGATCAATAAAGACTCGTTGCTTTTGCATCGGAGGAGGCTTCCTGGTGGTGGATTATTGGGGACCCCGAGCTCTGGGCATAACACTCTCATACCTGTGCAGACCACCTGGATTCAGTTCTCCACAAATGAAGTGGGAATGAGAATAAAGGAAAAAAAATTATTTCCTTCTCTTCCTTTCTCCCCTCCTTCCAATTTGATTTTCTGTCTTTTTATGCTCGCAATACTTCCCAGAACCTAGGAAGGTTTGAGGCTGTGTTTTGAGTGAAAGGTTCTGTGTCCTCTCAGAATCACCTCTGCACTCAGGTATCTAAAGGATGCTTCTAAAAGCAGCCCATGGCTGCTTGGATCTTGCAGAATCTGTGGGAGGTGGCCCCATTCCTCAGGGGTCCCCAAAGATTTCCGTGATGCTGCAACACATTTCCAGTGATAATCCCAGTTAAAGTTCATCAAACAGTACAAGTACACATAACTATCAGGCCAAGAAGTTCAGGACTGTTGAAGGAAGCTGAGCCAAGGTACCACAAGCCCTGGTGTGTGACCTCATGATCCAAAGGCTGTAAGCCATCTCTGACTTCCAGCCCTGCAGATGTCAGCTCTTAGAAATGACATGGATGATCACCCTACCTGGAAGTTAAGTCTTTGCTATAATTTTCTCCATTTAAGTCACTTGGTGACATTTTCCCAAGTACTGCTTTGTTTACCATCATGCTTTAATCATCCAAGCTGCAACAGTGACCCATGTAGACCCTCTCCAGTTGTGTCACAGCGCAGTGGGAAAGGGTCCCTGCTAATGAAGACGCGGAGAAGATCCTGAGTCCCAGCCCCACATCTGTGTAAAGCTGGTCAGAGGGGTGAGCCTGCCTATAGGGTGTGTGTGTTTGTGTGTGTGTGTGTGTGTGTGCGTGTGTGTGTGTGTGTGAGGGGGCGGGGGGCGAGCAATGTAGCTATGCTGGACACCAGTACGAACCAGAGAGTAATGGCTCTGCTGACCCTCCACCGTGGCATTTGAGATTGGTTGTGGCTCCTGACTGTAACAGCAGGGTCCATAGGTTGCATGTTATTTCGATGTTCATACGACTGTGGGAGCCCCCACTGGCCCTTCTAGTGTTTCTCCTCAAAGGTGGACCACCATTTCCTTTTAAGAAGGTAGTCACTATTTCATAAGAGGGACTATTACCAGGAGAACCAGGACAAGCTGTTGGGTGCTCAGGGTCTCTCTGATGAGACCTTGCTGGAGTAAGAAGCACACTGTTCCCTGGGTATTTGGGGTCTCAGATGGTAGACATGGTCCCTGCATTTCTCAAGTAACACCATTGGACACCTGTTTAATTTTTATTGGATGTGGAAGAAGGGTCATTTTTGATGGAAGGGATTAGAAGTGCTTTAGGTGTCACTATGGCCAATGTACCCATCACTCTTCTCCCATAAGATTCAGTCAGAGACTCAGCACCATAGAGCATGACCTTTCATGTGTCACAGAACCTCCGTGTCAGGTGCTCTCTCTTTATCATGTACTATTTCCGGATGTTTCATCTTTCTCCCTAGTTGGCATTCTGAAAGGAAATTATTATATCTCTTTGACCTGAAAGTATGGGTTTGGGAATAAATATTAGTGTGTTTAAATGTATTTGTTTGGCTCTATTGGTTATTAACTATTTTTGCAAGTGGTCCTTTTGCCTGCTATGGCAGCCATCATGCTTAGCATGTCTACGTCACGTGTTATCATGTGGGCACACGGGTAGAGGATGGTGTTAAATGAGAGTGGTTACTCCTGCAGCACTGGCCCTGGGTCCCTGTGGTCCTGACAGAACAAGGCGCAATGAACGAGGACAAGGTGCAACTCCATGAAGGTCAGAGGTCTGCTTCCTGCAGGAAGGATGAGGATAACTGGAATGTGCCTAGGGCTTCCCACACTTTTCCCAGGAGATGAGGATTCAGTCTACTTGGTCCACAGGTCCAGCTGATGGATTTAAGAACAGGTCAGGGATTAGTACCATTTCACTGTTATCTCACACCAAAGACATTACTGTGGAAACTGACTTAATGGAGCACATACAGGTTTAGGCACTGACACTGAAGCCATGGTATCACATAGAATATTGTCACTGCCTAACATATCCAATTTACACGGCTCTGCTCCATCACAGATGTCTGACCTCCCTTAGCCAAGTTGTCACCACCCTTTGCTCTTCAGAATGTCTGTGCTGTGGTATGAACAATAATACAAACTTTGTGCCCTAGCTTTGTGGGAGCATCTTGATCCATAGGACTTCCAGTCATTACCTGAGTACAGTGCCATGTCAATCTGGCAAGGACCACTCGGTTCTGACTTGTCTGTTCTCCAATTCCAACTCTTTCCAGAAGAATACACCCCGCCAACCATCTCTCTGTGCATGAGGCAGATTTTGCCACCAGAAGTCACATGGCTCAGAGGTGAGGATTCCCAGTGGATCATGTAGGGGGTACAGTGAAGAACATGGTGTGCCCCATTTGAGATCCTGCCACACTCTTGGGAGAAGACCTGGGGTTAGGTTTCTTGCCAAGTCACCTCCCTGAATCTCAAACTCAGGATCCCACTTCGTGTTTTCCTCTCACTGCAATCAATCCTACTGAGCTCTCTCCATCATGGGTATTGTGACCTTCAACGTTGTGGGAAGTCATTCTGTCTTCCCTTGATCCCATTTTCTTTTCACCCACTTGCCCTCCTGCAATTGATTTTACTCAACGTCTAATGTCTCCTCAGGCAAGGCAAAGAGCTACCTCAGGAGCACTAACCCTCTGCCAAAACTACCTAGAAACAAGCAAAATGGTCCTAAGGGGAGGGTCTGGTCCACCTCCTGTGGCCGGTGACAGCCCATGCAAAAGGAAGTGGGATACAAAGGTAACTGGGCTCAGATGCATGTAGGAGTTATCGAGGGGCCAGGTACTGAGCTGGATTGGACTTGAAAGAGTAAGAGAAGCAGACAGAGCAGAGTCTGCCACCTCCCTCTCAGCTGCCTTCTCTGACTCTCAGGGTGAATCATCTTAGGCCGTCAGGGGGCACCGCTGTCCTCATACGGGGAGGAAGTTTGCTGTGGTTTACCCCTGACCTGTATGAAGTCCTCACTGGTGTTTAACAGGAGATTCTCTTGAGTCTGTGTCTGCCACAGAGGGGTATGCCCTGTGTCTGCTGTGTCCCAACATTTCAACTTCCCAATATTTCTACTTCTGGAAGTGGCAATAACGGGCCCCGAGCATCAGACACTGTGCAGATTGGGACAAGGGGGGCATGAGGACTCATTGCAACTGAGAGTGTCAAGGAAATGGCTGAGAAAGAATAAAAGAGTCCAGATTTGTCCATGGTTCTGGAGTAACCAAGCGATTGGATGTTTTCCGAGACAACCTCAGTCACTGTCCGCTCTTTCCTCCCAATGTCACATGAGGGAAGTCCTCAATTCCTCAGTCAAGTACCATGTTGATGCCCACAGGAGAAAAGACAAGGACATCAGAGGTTGGATCCAGTCACCAGGTCTCAGTGTGTCCTGAGTAAGAAGAAACACTCAAACTATTCCCATTCTCTCAGGTTGGCTCGCCAGATTGTGTTCGTGGTCTTTTCAGGGTCCTGTGTCCTTGTCTGCCCTCAGGGTCCTGTGCCTTGTCCGGCACACCTGGAAAGTAGGTCACCATCTGCTTGCTGGAAGAAGTGATGGCACTGGGTTATGTGACCTGGTACCGTTTATGTCTCTGACATGGCCCCTAACCTCCTGATTTATGGGGTCACACTGGCCCTCAGGAATCCCTGAGCACTTCTCTGGCCCCAAGTCTGGCAACACAGCCATGCTGACCATGCCTGCGCTGCAGTTGGAGGACGAGGCTGATCATTACTGTTGCTCACACACAAGGAGTGACAATCTTTACACAGTGGAGCCAGCTCATGGGACACTGGGAACTCAACTGGCCCTGTGCTCACAGGCTCCCTTCGTGCCCTGAAGATGCTTCCACAGCCTTCATTCACAATGGGCTGGAGAAACATTGCAGGAGCCTCTCTCACCATGGCACGCAAACCGTCTCTCTAGCTTATTCTTTTGGGACAGTGACGGTTTCCTCTTTACCTGTGTGTCAGAGTCCCAGAACATGCAACTCTTTCCACCTCTTCAACTGCAGTCATGGGGAGAAGAGGGCGAGCATGCATGGGGCCATTTTAGAGCTCTCAGGAGAATCTCCACTTTAAGTGTTTTCATCTCTACCGCAGAGCAGAGCGCCAGAGATGGATTTTCTTCTACTGTTGCCCACTTCAATTCTGAGTGCCCAGGCTCTCTTGGCAGGATGGCCCTCCTCAGTGGGTGGTCCCTCTCTGGGCCCGTTGCTGAAAGAAGAGCAACTGAGAAAAGGGGACTGTGTTGCTGAGGGACTGAGGAGAGTCAGGTGCTCTCAGTCTTTTGGGATATCTCATTGTGACACCATATCCAAGGAGACTGAGCAGTAAAGGTCTGGAGATGCAACTCTGTTTTACGGAGAATGTCCTCTCCCTTAGAGCAATGGACTCCTAATCTGGAGGCGGTTCTCACAATGCCTGTCTCCCTATCACCTGACCTCTTTCCAAAATGGCTCCTTTTTCCCCACAAGGGAAGAGATACAGGGTGTGTGTGTGCCCTCTTTGCAAGGACCCTCAAGGGGTCTGCGATACGTCGATGAGTTTCTACCTGGCACATATGTATTTCTGCTGTGTATATACAATGCCAAGAACTGTTTGCATGTCTCAATCAGCCTGGCAGAAGCACTGAAAAAACTGCACTGTGACCGATTCTTGCCATTTTTCCAGGATTTCCCCGGTTTTAGCACTGAAAGCGTATATCTTAGCAAGGTCCTCATTCTCAGGGCAATTAGGATAGGTGTTCATGGTGAAGATTAATTTCATGGTGATCTCGAGAGGGCTACGGGGTTCTGGGATTACACATTATTTCTGGGTGTATCTGTGAGGGTGTTCCTGGATGTGATGGACATGTCACTGGCTGACTCAGTTTAGCAGACACATTGCCCTCCCGTGAGATTGAGCTCAAACAACCCGCTGAGGATCTGAGAAGAACAAAAGGCCAGGTAAGAAGGATCTGACCCCCCCGTGTCTCATGGATTGAATGGGGACATCTCATCTCACCTTCTCCTGCCCTCAGACTGAAATTTACATAATCTTCTCCCCTGGTTCTCAGGCCTTTGTAGTGAAATTGAGTGGCAACACCAGCTTTCCTGTCTCTGTAGCTTAGTGGGCAGCTCCTGGGACTTTCCTGCCTCAGTAATCAATAACCATGTGAGAGCCTATTTTATATATCCAGGGTGGAGCAAAAGTAGCTTAACAGTTGTTCATGTGGAAAAGAATACCATGATTAATAAATAATAATACAGGCATAAACTCTGTGTTTCCCATACTCACAGCTGTAAACCTTCCTGTGCCCCATCCGTGTGTTTCTGAGTCAGGACAGACGGAGCCCAATGACAGAGCCGAGGGAATCAAGCCCGCCTTAGGGTGTCCTTACTTTCCTACTGCAGGAGTTACAGTGCTGAAGGCAGAGGAATCCTAGGACATCCCCCATTGCTGTGTGGGACAAAGGTAACAAGAACATCACAGGATGGCTGGGGTTAGGGCGATCCAAATCCTGCCCTTCTCGGGGACCACGGGCAGAGCTGGAGATTGGAAATTCTCCCTCAACCCCTTCTTGATCCCGCTCTGTTGGGAGATGCTTACTGGCACTTCCAGAAAAGGAATTATCCTGACACAATCAACATTGATACAAACAGTAAACATTCTTTGTGTCCCACTTAGGAATGGCTCAGCATGCAGCTAATGAGACTCTACACAGCAAAGGATAACAACGAAAGTACCTTTCCCAACTACAGGCCCTTGCTGACCCCTTGCGGCCTTAGATAGTGAATACCGAGCACCATGCTCTGCTCCTACTCCTGGCATCCCTCCCCAGCTCATGACCAGGGCCCTGGCCCCTCTGATCCAATTCATGATCCTTTAAAGTCCGCCAGAAAGGCTTATGTTGGGCAAAGATGTGTCGCCCATGGTAAAGCCTTTCTTCTTTGAAAGCAAGGATATACCTTCGCACAGACCCCAGTCCATTTTGAGATGTGTCAACAGCACCCTCTCCTTAATGGTTTCCCCACCTTGGTAGGAACACCTTGGAACTTAGAGGGGATGGAAGCCACCTCTGATGCCCAGAGAAGACCTCTGACAGAGCATGGAACTATAGACTCCCCACAGGTCTCTGGGTAATGAGAATCCCATGGAGCTTGGCCTAGAGGTTAGCTCATGTCAGCTATCCACAAACCAGTGAACCATGACGATCAGGGTTGCTACCTTCTGGGTCTAGTTCCACGGCTTCTGGTTTAGCAGTGATGGCAACTAGAAAACGTCACCTGTCTTCTGTGCTGACAAGGGTAGGTGTCTGAGAAAATTGCAATGTCAGTGACTACCCAAGTCAAAGGTATTGAGAAGCTATGGACCGGGAGCTAACATCAGGCCCCTGTCCTCCTGAAGTGTACACAGCCCCTGTCCCCTGAAAACGTATAACATGTCCTTTTTCTTTCCATTATGTTTTTCATGGCAGTTATTTTTTAAAAATCTTTATTGTTGAAAGTATTACATATGTCTGTTTCCTTCCCCCCAGCGACCCTTCCAGGCCACTCCAGCTCCCTTCCCCAGGCCCTGACCACACCCATTGTCTGCTTCTGTGGGTTGTGCATACATTCACACAAGGTCCTTGGTTGGTTATGTCTCAGCCATCACCCACTCACCCTCCCCTGCCTTCCCTATGAGTTTCCACAGCCTGTCCATGCTTCCATGTCTCCGCCTCCATGATTTTTAAATCAATGTATTTTGATCATGAGATTCCAAATAAGAGTGAGATCACACGATACTTGTGTAGTTCTGGCTTGCTTATTCCCTGAGCATAATGCTCTATAGGTCCACCCATGCTTAGCAAATGAAAGAGTTCTTCCTTTTTTTCTGCTGAGTAGTATTCCATTGTGTCAATGTACAGCAGTTTGTTTGTCTTATCCACTCACCTGTTGATAGGCACTTAGGTGCTTTCCAAATCTTAGCAATTGTAAATTATGCTGCTATGAATATAGGGGAACATGTATCCTTAATGATGTGTGTTTTGGGTTTCCTAAAATGTATTCCTAGGAGTGAGATGGCAGGGTCATATGGGAGTTCCGTTTTCAATTTTTTTATGGGCATGCCATTTTGTTTGTCATTATGGCTGCACCAGTCTGCTTTCCCATCATCAGTGTGCTAGGGTTCCCTTTCCTCCACAACCTTGCCAGCACTTGTCATTTGTCGATGGTACCCATTCTGACAGGAGTGAGGTGATTCCTCATTGTCCTTTTAATTTGCTCAATGTCCTTTTGGTTTCTGGTGTGTTGAAGGTGCTCTTTACATATTGACCTTTATACCCTACGTTCATATTTAGGGTTTTGTAGTAGCTAATAATTAGATTTGCCTCATAATTTTTGTTGAGTTCAAAGATCCATTTATTTGACTTATGAAGAATAATTGATGGTCATTCCCTTTTTGCTACTTTCTAAGCACAACAAAATGTAGTTTGTGTAGACGTTATTCCTCAATTTCTTCTTTCAACAGATATTTACATGTGTGCCTTCTGAGTGCTAAGTACGAGAAACACCATATTTTATTCAGCAATGAGTTTTGTGGTAAAGACAACAGATATTCAAGGAAAAGAAAGTAAGTACTATTATGCACAAGAATGTTGAGAAGGAAAATAAGGGTGGTAATTTAGGCGGAATCAGTGGGGGCACTTGAAAACGCTTTTATTCATAAAAAATCAAGGGAACCAAGGGTATTAGCTAAATCTTGAATGTTGGGGATGTGGCAGAGGTGCGTAGATCTCGAGGGAATATTTTAGACCCAGAATATGTGAATGGCTCTTATGGCTGTCACTTTGTATCAGGGCCCCTGTGTGGCAGAAATTTTATTGGGATTTGTTTACAAAAGTAATACCAAATTTTCCTTCTGAAGTTGTTTATGTGCATCAGTTACTATCCCATCAGTTATGTTTACACAGCCAATTTGACTTTGGGACATCAGCGAATTTAAGTATTTATGAAAATGAAAATGCTACATTTTAAAATGTTATATTCATAGACCCATTTAAGTAAAAATAGCTGAGTGATGTAAACATACGATAGATTATGTAATGATTCTATTTCATAATAGAAGAGATGAAATCATTTTAAGCTGTAAGCAAAGAATGCAATTCAAATGGAGAATTTTTACTTCTGGCATTTTAACCGGAGAAGTAATAAAAATAATACAGACTATAAGTAAAATAACAAAGCACTCTGAACGAATGATTCAATACTTTATTTCCAAGCTAGTACACACTTGTTGACCACCTGGGCACACTTTAAAATGAATAAAAGCTGACAATGCAAAAATGAAGAGAGGGCAATGCATGTAATCTCTCATCATATGGGAGACATGTAAAACTTTGCTTATTTCTAGGGGGCATTTGCATAACTTTTAATAATCAATATATATGGCCCACACTTTTTCCTCCACCTTAGTGGTTTCCTGAGTCCGCACCCCATCTAATTAGCAGCTCCAGCCAAGCTGTTTGTAGCAGCTTTTCCATATGCATGGCCTGGCCTGGCTCAGGCTTCAGACTCTCTAACACCTCTCAAACAAGCAGCAGCTGGCATCAGAAAAAAATGTTAAAAACAACCCAAGATCCAGCACTAGCAGAAATCTGCATTGCTTCATGCTGGGTCTCTCCAGGGCATTTCCAAGCCCAATAAAAATAGCAGCTGGTGGTGGGCACGGTTGGAAGGTGCTGTGCCCAGCTTCACAGACCCCTCTCTTGCAGGATACAGGGTGTCCCGTGCCTCTCCCATTCAGTGGTTCCAGCATTGTGAATGAGAAGCCTCCATGCACAGGCACCAGGACAGGAGCCCCAGCTTCTTCTACTGGTTCTCTGACCACAGTGTGGCAGCATCTGGCAGGATTGCTGAGGTGGGATGTTGCTGGCCATGCCAGCATGCAGCTTCCTGTGTCCGCCTGCTGCTTGGGATTCTATTCGGGTCCCTGTGCTCTCCTAACCCAGGTCTGTTTGCCCTACCAGATCATCAACAAGGACCTGTGGCTCAATGCCCTAAAGAACTATGAGTGGGCGATGGCCCCCAGTGAGCGGACAGGACGGGTGAGGAGGGGCCGCCTGGGTCTCCCCCGGTGTGCTGCCAGGTTCCTGGGCCATTGCTTTTCTCTCACAGGGACACCTGGATGCTGGGAGGGAAACAGCCTGTGACACCAGGGCCGCAGGGTGTGTGCCTGAGACAGGAACTACCAGTACAACAAGGGCAGTGCAATTCCAGCTCAGGCAGGGGGGCTTAGGCAGGAGGAGGGAGTGTGCATGTCCACTGTCACTCAGAGTCAAAGCAGATTCCATGAGCCACTCCTCTGAACTCTCCCTCTAGGCCGCCCACAGCACCTTCAGGCCTTGCCACCTGCCCCTCAACAGGGGCTGCCATGACATATTCTTCCTATACTCCTTTCCACAGGTGTCTGCAAATCCTCCTCATGCCGTGGCCTAGGCTGATGCGCTGCCACGCCACATTGCCCTATTGCTGCTCACCACCATCTCCTATTTCCCCAGGGTCTCCTCTTCCTCCTGGGGCCACTGGGATCGGCCTGCTCGTTATCAGTATCTTAGGGAGAAAAGTGTGGGCCACAGAGCTGGAGGAATCCTTGTTTTGCAGCCTTGTCAGAGGTTCTTCAATCCGTTTATCCATTTAGGTTTTCCAAGGAGAATACCTCATTTGTGTACCCTCCCTAACTGGAAAACAGGGCAGCATGCCCTGAAGCAGAAACACAGTGCTTCATTTTGTATGCAGTTCACTTCAAAGACTTTATGTACGTATGGTCATAGACACCCTGGGAAATCTGGGCCATGAATATAACTCACCATCCAAGCACATTGCTTTGTATGTCTGTAGTAAAGTCAGACAAATTCAATTTTGTGGGAAACTTTATTCTGAAAATTTTAACACAACAAGTATTCAAATTAAACATTTAAGTATATTGTAATTAAATGAACACCTATGAAAAAACCTTGAATAATTCAAATTTTGCATTCTCTGCAGAAATTTCATAAAGGGTCGATAATTCTTGCTTCTTCCCCATCCCACCGTTTGCTTTTAGTCATTCTTAAATAAAAGAAGGCAATATCTTTACAAATTAAATGTCAACCAAACCTTAGCATTATTTTTTATTTCAGTGTCTACTTCCTTTGTCACAGGGGCTTCCCCTATGACTCCTCCAGAGGAGCCCAATAGTTTAGCTACTGCACTGTATGATTCACTCTCTCCTGCGTAGATGGTGAATCCTATGATCCCCGCCAGCATCACGCTCAGGACCTCTTACAGGGGTGTCCCATCGGCTGTTGCAGTAATTGTTATTCCCCCTCCATCATATCCATCTCGTCTGCGGCTGTAATAATCATCCCAGCGACTCCTTCCACCATAAGTCAGAGGGGCCCTCATGTTGGTGGTGCTCCACCTGAGCTTCCTGGAAAGTCAGTGACCAGATAATAACACTTTCACATCTTAACGAATAAGTTTAAGTCAGTATGACATGACCCTAGTAAAGCCTTAAATAGTTGGAAAACCTATGCTTTTATACATACACCTGTGCTAAAAATATGTCAGTATTGCTGAGGCAGGCAAGGGAGCTTACATTTATCTAAAATACAGCTGAAGAATAATGTTTTAACTGAAATAATTGATTATGAATATATGTGAAGGCACATTTTCTGGAAACAGGCTGAAATCCTGACCTTCGTATTATCTCTATGCTTCACACTGTCAAATTCTCCTTCTGAAAAAGAAAAAAGTGAAAAGAGCCCCCTGGATGTTGTGCCTAAGTGTGTTGAGCACCAGCCTTTGCACTGCAGGATACCGGGTTTGACTCCAGGTCAAGGGCATGACCCTGATTTTCAGGGTCCATTCCTGTCGCTGGATGGGGATTGTACATGAAGAAACGAAACAAAGTATCTCTCTCACATTGATGTAGAGTTCTCTCAGCCCCACTCCCTCCGTACCACTCTCCCGAGGTCAATGATATATATCCTCAGGTGAGAAAAAAATAAAAAGAAAAAGAAAAAGTTGTACTTTGTTTCATTAATAAAGACAATAAATGAGTGTGATCCTTCACCCCAGAAAGAATTGCACTGTTCGAATTGAGCTGCTAACAAAAGAAAACAAGACCTCCCAGATAATACAAAACCCATACTGCATATAGTCCTCCCTGTGGCAAATGGAAGTAAAATTAGAGTAAATCACAAGGCGGCCTGTTAAATCCAATCCTGTCACTTACACACAGTCTGTCTGGACACTTACCATAGCTCTCATAGGAACCTCTGTAAGAGCCTCCAGTTCGATATTCAGAATAATATCTACCAGGACTGCTGCCACAGCCATCAAGATCACTACGTTAAAAAAACACGGTATTAATTTTGTCCAAGTTAACAACTGCAGTGTGCTACTAGATAAAAAGAGAGAAGGCTTTTAAACACCTGTGTCTCCTACAGGAGTGCTCATCTCCAGAACCTGAAAGGCCATGGTCACAGTGTGCATCCTCCCTAGATGGTGGGCCATAATGCTTCCTGACTCGGGAACCTGGATCAGCTCTGCCGGAATAACTGAAGGAAATAAAGCAGAAGTATTTTGAAATCACCTTCTAAGATACAGAACAGGGACACACTCTGACTACACAGATAGGAAAATGCCAATGGGCAGAAGGCTTCAAGAGACATTTCTCCAAAGAAGATAGACAAACAGCTAACAAGCTCATGAAAGGATGGGTCATTAGGGAAGTGCCAATCAACTAAAATGAGATACTTTATTCCTAAGTAGGTTCCAATGTTTGAAGAGGAAAACATCAGGAAATGTTGGGGATTTAGAACAACTGGAATCCTGTGCACAAGGAACAGGAAGGTGACAAGGTCTGGCTGCTGTTGGAAATAATGGAAATTAGGACTCTGAATATACTACATGCTACTTAGTCGGTCAATGGTAAATATTTAGTGTTATGATAGATGAATTTCACCTCACCAACAACAGTACCTAGCATATATTAGGTGTCCTTATGTTTTGTTGCCGGTTACCTATAACTAGTAGTGCCATCATCATTTCTTGGAGACAAATGGTAATTTCTCCTGGAAGGGGTTTTCTCTTTGCAAGGAACGCCTGCATAATTCTCTCTCACACATGACAGCGGTGCTGTAAATGACAAATACTTACCTGAGGGTATCACAATGGAGATCAATGTTTTAAGGAAAAAGCAACTATTCAAAGCACCACTTTATTTCCTCTTTCAATGAAAATGTTTACATTTCCTCTAAGACTCCAATAAGCTCATGGTTAAATGCACTGTAGAATGTTATTCTGGAATGTATTATCTTTTGACATCTTGTCCTCCCTCTATATCTTCCTTAATTTCTTAAATTACCATCGGTGGGAAAAACCTGTCCACTCCTGAACAAAGTGCAAGCAATTTCCATGATGTCCACATACATATTTATCAGTGCCTTCCTATATCTTGACACGCATTTGTCAATTTTTCTCCTTCTCTACTTTGCACTGTCTTTCTCACAATCCCTTGTTGACATTACTAAAAGATTCTTAATCGTCCTGCTACACTCACTCACCATGCACTTTCACTTATGAACTAATAATTCCTTCATTATGCAAGTATTGAATTATTAGCTTCTCGGTGAAAACACTTTCCATTGCTCCCGGAAGTCCATAATATGCCAAGTAATGCACATGCAATTTCAAAATCAACTTCCTCACTTATCTAAGAACATTTCGTGGTGTACTTTCAAAAACATTTTGGACAGAGGATAAGCCTTGTGCTCTTGTTGTGCACTTGGGTATATCTATATATCCTATCTAATAAAAAAACAATATGCAAATTAACCATCACTCTGTCACAAAGATGACAGCAGCCACAGAGCTGGAGCAAGGAGGAGGCTTGGGTTTCCCCAGGCGATGGAGCAAGCCAAGCTTCCCATCTGCCCTGGCTGGCCGTGGGCTCTGCTCAAGGCTACAAATTTTTTACTAATAGAAGATAAATAAATCCCCAATATCTGCTTCCAGCCAGCGCTGGTTTCCACTCAAGAAGAGTCTGGGAGCTTGGGAAGCCGGGGGGCGTGGCCAGCCTGAACATGGCTTTCAGCCCCTCACCCAGGCTGGCCAGGCATGCCAGCGGGACCCCAAGCTTGATCCGGGACAACCTTCAGGGCATACCAGACAGCACCCACCCATGCACCAGGCCTCTATCCTATATACTAAAAGGGTAATATGCAAATTGACCCTAACAGCAGAACAACTGGGAATGACTGGTCCCTACGACACATACTGACCACCAGAGGGCAGACGCTCAATGAAGGAGCTGCCCCCAGTGGTCACTGTGCTCCAACAGGGGGCGTGCTGCTCAGCCACAAGCCTGGCTGATGGCTGCCAGCACAGCGATGGTGGTTGGAGCCTCTCCTGCCTCCTCAGCAGCACTAAGGATGTTCGACTGCGGCTTAGGCCTACTCCACACTGGCAAGTGGACATCCCGGGCTGCCAGAAGGATGTCTGACTGCTAGCTTAGGCCCAGTCTCCTGGGGAGTGAGCCTAAGCCAGCAGGTGGACATTCCTCGAGGTGTCCCAGACCACAAGAGAGCACAGGCCAGGCTGAGCAACCCCCTCAGAGTGCAAAAATATTGTGCACCAGGCCTCTAGTCTACACTAAGAAAACAGAAAGATGCAAATCAACCATCATTCCATCACTCTGCTACACCCACAAGACACGCCCACCAGCCAATCGGGAGGAACTATACAAATGAATCCAAGTAAGATGGCGGTGGCCACAGAGCTGGAGCAAATAGGAGGCTTGGGTATCCCCTGGAGATGAGGAAAGAAAAGCTTCCCACCAGCCCTGACTGGCCCTGGGTTCCGATAAAGGCTACAAAGTTTCAATTATAAACTACCCCCAAAAAAACAATAAATCCCCCAAAAACTAAAAAAAGGAGAGTCTGGGAGCTTGGGTCACCAGGAGGTTAAAAACAGCCCTCAGCCCCTCACCCCGGCTGGCCAGGCATACCAGCAGGATCCTCACCCTGATCCGGGACACCCTTCAGGGCAAACTCGCTAGCCCCTACTGGTGCACCAGGCCTCTGTCCTATATAACAAAAGGATAATAGGCAAATTAACTCTATCAGCAGAACAACTGGAAATGACTGATCACTATTACACACGCTGACCACCAGGGAGAAGATGTTCAATGCAGGAGCTGCCCCCCTGGTTGTCAGTGCACTCCTACAGGGGGAGCTCTACTCAGTCACAAGCCAGGCTGATGGGGGCCAGCACAGTGGTGGTGTTGGGAGCCTCTCCAGCCTTCTCAGCAGTGCTAAGGTCGTCCTACTGCAGCTTACGCCTTCTCCCTGCTGGCAAGTGGACATTCCTGAGGGCTCTCGGGTGGCCAGAAGGATGTCTGACTTCCAGCTGAGGTGGACATGCTAAGCCAGCAGGTGGACAACCCCCGAGGGAGTCCCAGACTGCAAGAGGGTACAAGCTTGGCTGACGGGCCTCCCCGAGTGAACAAATTTTTGTGCACCAGGCCTCTAGTCTACACTAGTAAAGGACAAACTTGCAAATTGACCGTACCTTCACTACACCTAAGCCATGCCCACACGCCAATCAGAGTGACTATATGCAAATTAAACCAACCAATAAGGCAGCTGGCAGCCATGGAGCTGGAGCGAGCAGGAGGCTTGGTTGCCCCAGTGATGGAGGAAGCCAAGCTTCCTGCTTGCCATGACTGGATCTGAGCTCCACTCAAGGCAACAAATTTTCAATTATAGAAGATAAATTAATCCTAGATTCCTGCTTTAAGCTGGACGTGGCCTCGGAGCTGGAGCGAGCAGGAGGCTTGGGCTGCCCCTGGTATGGAGGAAGCCAAGCCTCCCGCCCGCCCTGGCTGGCTCTGAGCTATACTCAAGGATACAAATTTTCAATTATACTAGGTAAATAAATCCCAGAATATAAAAAAAACAAAGACAAAAACAAAAAAGTGGAGAGGCTGGGAGCTTCCATCGCCAGGGTCTTGGCCAACCTAAAAGCAGCCCTCAGCCCCTCACCCAGGCTGGCCAAACCTTTATGGGGTTAGGGTATCACTGGGGTGGGGCTTGACCAGCCTGAAAGAGCCATCAGCCCCTCATCCAGGATGGCCAGGCACTCCAGTGGGCACCCCCACCCTGACGGGTGTGTGACCTCCTGCAAACAGCAATCATCCCCTCATCCAGGCAGGCCAGGCAGCCCAGTGGGGACCCCAACCCTGATCCAGGACACCCTTCAGGGCAAACCAGCCGGCCCCCACCCGTGCACCAGACTTCTATCCTATATAGTAAAAGGGTACTATGCCTCTCAGCACCGGGATCAGCTGAGCCTCGAGGCCTCCCGGCACCGGGATCAGCGTGACAGGGGGCAGCGCCCAAACCCCCTGATCGCCCTGAGGCTCTGTGTGTGACAGGGGTCGGGGCCATAACCTCCCTATCCGCCCTCTCTCTTCGTGACAGGGGAAGGTGCCCCAACAGCCCAATCAGCCCTGCTCTGAGCCCGACCAGGGGCTGCACCTAGGGATTGGGCCTGCCCTCTGCCACCCGGGAGCAGGCCTTAGCCAGCAGGTCGTTATCTCCCGAGGGGTCCCAGACTGCGAGAGGGCACAGGCCGGGCTGAGGGGACCCACCCTCCCCCTCGAGTGCACAAATTTTTGTACACCGGGCCTCTCTCTACATATAAAAGACTGAGTGACTGACTGTATGTCTTTGTGACCATCAGACCCACAGCCAGTATACATGATGTGCACTGGCAATCTACATTTATAAAAGGCAAATATGCTAAGTGTCCATCTGAGTAATGACATCATGTAGCAATGCCAGGCTTCCTCTCCCCAGCAACTCACCTCCTTGCAGTTTCTTCAGTCCTGGAACATGACTTGGTTTAGAGCCAGGTGGGAATATTTTACACTAACCAAATGTCTGTGAAGCATTTTCCCGTGTGTCTTTTGATCCTCACAGAAGTCGTGGAATAGGTAGATGGTAGACTCGGTGGTATCCTATTTTCTCTTCATTAGCCAGAAAACAGAGATTTAGAAAGCTGAGAAACTTGACCTGACTGAAAATAAGGAAGAAATGATGGAACTTGTAAATGACTTCAGGTTTTCTCACTGTGAAGAATATAGTCAAACACTGCTGCAGTTAAATGGTTTACTCTTTGTTCTCCCTGGGTGAGCTACAATAATAACCTGCTTGTGTTGAAATTTACTGCTGTGTTGCTCACAATTACCTGAAAGAGAAGTTGCGCTGCTTCACTGGGTTGGAAAAAATTTAGCTACCTTAGACAGCAGGTCTAATTAAGCAAGTTTACACCCTCTCGCTCTCTCTCTGTCACTCTAGGTTGACCTGCCCACGTGCGAAACATATGCAGCTCTTGCTGGCGCCAATGGTATGCATGTGTTTCAATTTGTCATGGTCAATCCTGAATTTGGTTGACACTTCTATTATAGAGAAAGGGCAAATAGCGGCATTACAATATTTCTTCTAATTAATTCCTTAGTATTAATTAGTATTTCCTTAGTATTAATTAATTAATTAGGGCCACAAGTATTCTAATAGTGGCAAGATGTCATCTGTGAATAGTAAGGTTTTATTGGGCCAAAAGCCTAAGGGACCATTATGAGTCGTTGCTATGATGCACACTGACCAGCAGGTGGCAGATGCTCAACACAGGAGCTTCCCCCTGGTGGTCAGGGAGCTCCCAGAGTGGGACCCTTGCTCAGGCAGAAGCCAGGCTCATACCTGGAGAGTGCAGCTGTGGCAGGAGGTGCCTTCGCTGCCTATGCCACAGTGCTACCAATTGGTGGTGGCAGGAGGAGTGGGGCTTGGATGAGCAGGAACACAGCACCTGGCTCCAGCTTGGGCTCCTGCCCACCTGCCCGCCGTTTTGTGCACTGCTACATCCCTCAGGAGATGTCAGACCTAACCTGGCAGTCCCACATCTCCCAAGGGGTCCCAGATTGTGTGAGGCCGCAGGCCAAGCTGTGGGATGACACCGGTGCTTGAATTTCATTCACCGGGCCTCTAATCATTTCATAATTTATCACCCATTTAGCATGGTTCTCTTCTAATGCTGAATAATTTAAAGTAGAAACTGAATTTTGGTAATGATGGCCATTGAGATTTAACTGCTCTTTAGCGGTATTATTTAATGGCTTATATGAAGGGCACTAATCTCCTTCAAATATGAGAAATATTACATTCCCATAAATATTACTATGTTCCAGTGCTAATTCTTTCCACTAATGCCACTAAGTGAGCCTTTCACTAATTTTCTTTGCTCACTAGCTCATCCAAAATTGAAATGGGAGGCTGCTTGTCTATATTCAAGGGCAGAGGCATATTCTTCTTAACTACACTGATGCTCTCAATACTTTCATTTTTCCAACATAATTTATAGTGAGGGTCTCTATGTTAGATTTTAAAACATCTCTTTACTAATATGAATAAGTCACTTTTACCTGATTTCTTCACAACTGTGTGCATGCAATGATTTGGAACTTGCAATGCCTGACTCTTTTAAGTGTGCCTTCCCACCCTTGTTTTCATTAAAACACCATCAGAACCCACATTAATCACTTTTCAGTCTGTTAAGAAAATGCAGACCATCCTCGGGTTACATTGGACTCGAAGTACATCATTTTGTGGTTACAGTGCCATCCTCTGAGTATTTATTTTAAAAAAACTTCCATCATTTATATGTATTTACATATGTGCTTTATGTTTTTTATTATTTACTAGAGGCAAGGTGCACAAAAATTTGTGCACTGGAGTGGGGCCCCTAGGCCAGCTTGGCCCCTATCACATACTGGGAGCCCTCAGGGGATGTCCTACTCCCTGCTCCATGCTCCCTTTGGGGAGTGGGCCTAAGCCACAGCCTGGCCTCCCTTTGTGGGCGCCGACCGGGCTTATCAGGCAAAGATATCAGCTCAATCACCCCGCTGTTGCAGCCACTGCCAGTCAACCTCAGCCACCAAGGTGTTTTCATCAACACGGACTCCAGTCCCTTTACTATGAAAAAAATGACAACTTTTTTTAGGCATTCTCAAGATGTGTCTTTCATAGGATATGACATTTCTTTCTTTTTTCCTTTTCTTCCTTCCTTCCTTCCTTCCTTCCTTCCTTCCTTCCTTCCTTCCTTCTCACCTGAGAATATGTTTCCATTGATTTTTCAAGAATGTGGAAGAGAAAGGGAAAGACAGAGAGAAACATCAAAGTGAGAGGAACACTTTGATTGGTTGCCGCCTGCATGAGCCCTGACCTGGGCCCAGGCCAGGGAGGAGCCTGCAACCTATGTACATGCCCTTAGCCAGAATTGAACCAAGACTCAGCAGTGGGCAGGCCAAGGCATTATCCACTCCGCAAAACCAGCAAGGATAGGATATGACATTTCCTACCCCTCCAGGAGTGGACTTTCCTTTTTTCTCCAGGAGTGGGGTAAAAATCCCTACATCACCTATTTTGATTCTTATTACCCAATTTACTAAGAATATTACCACTGGCATAGAGGGAGCTTAACCAATGAGCAGTCAGAAAAGGTGTTTCCTCTGGAGTTCACACCAATTGCCGGCTTGGTCCCTGCCCAGGCCTAATGCCTGTGGTCCAGTCATTAGCTCTGGGCAGGGGACCACCAACTCCCTCAATCGCCTGCTCAGACCCTGCTCCCCATGATCACTGGCTCTGCCCCTGCTCCCGGCCATGGCCAGCTGCCTCCCTGCTCCCCGAAATTGCTGGCTCTGTACCTGCACAGGGCGAATGCCTCTGGCCGGGGCATTAGGCCTGGGAAGGGGACCCCCAACTCCCCAGGATTGTCAGCTCCACCCCTGCCAAGGCCTAATGCCATGGGAAGGAGACCCCATGCTCCCCTCAATCACAGGCTCCTCCCCTGCTCAAAACTAACGCCTCTAGCAAAGGCATTAGACCTGGGAAGGCACCAATAGTACCCCTGCAATTACCGGCTCCAGCCCTGCCCAGGCCTAATGCCTCTGACAAAGGCATTAGGACTGGGCAGAGGACCCCCAGCTCCCACCAACGCCAACTCCTCTCCTGCTCCCCACCATCGCTGGCTTACCCCCTGCTACCCACCATCCCAGCTCCGCCCTTGCCCAGGCCTAACACTTCTGACCAAGGCATCAGGCCTTGGCAGGGGACCTCTCAGCTCTGATTGCAGGCTCCAATAGCCTATAGCCATTGGGCACCTACTTATGCAAATTAACCGCCATGTTGTTGGTGGTTAATTTGCATATCATGCTGATTAGCCAATGGGAGGTTAAGGGAAGATACTGTCAGTTACCCTGTTTGTCTATTATTAGATAGGATTTAGCACAAGTAAAGGTCAGGAATCATTATTTTACTTTTAATTTTTTACTTTTATATTTTATTTTTTTTAATTGTTTCACCTCATTACTGCTGTGTATGTGTGCTCCATGTGAGTGATGTAGATGCTTATCTAGGTGGGTTCTGACTTACGGCAAAAACCATTATGACGTGCTGCAGGAATAGATCTTAATTGTAACATGAGGACCTATTGTACTTAAATTCTCCTGATGAAGATGTCGTTATTTGGTCTTCATATTTCCTCATTAAGTACATGATTGTTGGAAGCACAAAGTATATATATATCTATGTGATTCTTAGACTATTAATTCAATAAGAAATAAAAACTGGGGTGGGGGGGGGAAGCTGGGAAGGTCAAGGGGAGAAAACAAAAAAAAAATGGACACATCTCTAATACGCTTTGAAATACTTTAAGGAATAAAAAAAAATTAAAAAATGAAAGCCTTATTCTTATAAAAAGATCTGGCCTTATAATTAAATGGCCTAATACATTTTAGAGTAGGGCACCTTTCCAAAGTATTCTCAGAAGAACATGGCTTGAAATCCAGGGTGTATCCTTTAACACCCTATTGGAAACAAGAGCCTTAGTTGGGCTCCATCATGATCCAAACAGAGACAGAAACAGCAAGAGACATGGCAGGTTTCTGTTACTATATTCCTACTGAGCATCCCTCAATGCACATTTCCTGATGGTGCTATTGATCAGAATGTGCACTCACAGGACATTAGGGCCTTCATGCACAACTCCGTCATGAAACCACATGAAAGAGAAGCCTATTGGACAAGAATGTTAGCAGGGACTTTACAATGCAGAGGGATTCTGAAGAACATTGAAAAAGGTGGCAGAACCATAGCCAGTTTGGAACAGTGGACAGATCACTGGCCTTCAGACTGAAGGGCTCAGATTTGATTCAGGTCAAGGGCACTTGCCTGGGTGTGGGCTCAATCTCCAGTCTTGGGCTTGCAGGAGGAACTGATCAAAGAATCGCTCTCATCACTGAAGTTTCTAACTCTCACAAGCTCTCCTTTCCTCTCTGAGATAAGTACAAATATATTTAAAAGAATGGTGGCAGAATCATGGATGATGCAGGGACATGCTCCCAGGAACAAACTGATATTCCAACTAAAATACAGAACAACTTCCTGAATAATCAATGGAAAACTCACAGGAGAGAACCCTGAAACCAGAAGACCGAAGGTGGAGGCCACTTAGACACTGGTAGGAGGAGAGGAGGCTTGAAGGGGCGGGCCTGACACCCACAGACAGCAACTGAAGTCTCGGAGAGATATCTCAGCTGTGGAGGACTGCCACTGAGAACTCTGGGTCTAATCCCCAAGCTGGGCCTCCTAGCAGAGAGCACCAGAACTGAGGAGGGTACCCATATAACCTGTGGATGTGAATAGCAGCAGGGCACTCTCTGCCAGGGAGAGACAGCTAGAAATTCAGGTATACTCTTAAAGGGCCAGCACACAAATTTCCCTGTGGAGCCACACACCTTGTGCCCTGGCTAAGGGAGGGTGAAGTGGACTGGAGCTGTGAAGGAAAAAGCCAGAACTGGGGAGTCAAGGGTTCCAGCACAGAAGACAGACACTTCAAGTTTCCTGGGAGGAGTCATTTCCTCAGGCAGCAGAGAAAATCTTTCCCACGCAGACATTTGCCTTTCCTGGAGGAGTGACAATTAACACACACTACTGGGAAACACCTTGCCCGGAGGACACTTAAGAGATTATAAATAACAATAAACCTCCACACAGAAGCAACTGCCCCACCCTGTTGAAACAAACTCTTGCTATAACCTGAGGACCATTGCCTTGGAAGCAAGTTAAGTTGGAATCCTATCAGTCTATAGACAGAGGAGGTCTCTGGAGGCTTTGAGTCTTTGCCTGATCTAATTAGTCAGAAACATCCTTTAACAATGTTCTGCACTAGAGACTGAGAGGCACAGAGGATCTACCTAACTTGTCACCACAAACCCACACAGAAAGCCGGAAAGAGGAAATAAAGAAACAACCCCCAAATGAGAGAACTAGAGAATTCTCCAGATATTGAGAGAGATGAAGCACAGAGAAGACATTTATCTGAATCTGACTTCAGGGTTATGAAGGTAAAAGAGCTCAACAGCATGAAAAAAGATATAGTGACTATGAAAAGAAGAACAGTCCTAGTTATAAAATGACATAATACAAACAGGAGGACCACTTACATAACAGTATTAGAATAGCGAGTGTGCCAAAAGAGGCAGGAGGGGAGAAAAGCGTAGAGACGGTCTTTGAAGAAACAATGGCAGAACACTTTCCTAACGTGGTAAAGAAAAATCCCACACAAGGTCAAAAGCCAAAGAGAACCCAATAGAAAAAGTTCCCAAACACGTGCCCAGACACATCATAATTAAAATGCCAAAAATTAAAGACAAGGAGAGAATCTTCAAGGCAGCAATTAAAAAGAAAACTGTTAGCTACGAAGTCGTCCCCATAAGGATGAGTCCTGATATCTCATCTGAAACTCTACAGGCCAGAGGGATTGGCATGAAGTACTCTAGTTAATGGAAAGAGAGGATCTGAGACCAAGATTACTATATACGGCAATTCTTTCCTTCAAAATAGACAGTCAAATACAGAGCTTCATAGACAGAAAAAGGCTAAAAGTGTAAATTGTCACCAAGCCAGCATTACAAGAAATGCAAAGGGATTGCTGTAATGAGAATGAGAAACAGAGACAGAAACTTAGCCATACAGAAAGATAATGGAAAGAAATAAATACCTATCAATAATAACTCTAAATATAAATAGGTAAATGCTCCAATCAAAAGGCATAGGGTATCAAAATGGATACAAAAATATGATGCAAGTATATGCTGTATACAGGAGTGCCATCTGAAAACAAAAGACACACAAAGGATTGGAGTGAAGGAATGGGAAAATTTCCATGCAAATGGAAAGAAAAAAAGGCTGGAGTACCAATATTCATATCAGACAAAATAGACATTTTAATAAAGGACATCACAAGAGACAGAAAGGTCACTGCATGATACCAAAGGGATCAACCAGCAGAAAATATTACCCTAGGAAACAAATATTCATCCAACATAGGAATATATGTATATCTCCTATCTAATAAAAGAGAAACATGGTAATTAGCATACGACCAGTACTCTTCCCTTTGGCTATCAGCGAGATATGCAAATTAGCTGCCTGCCAAGATGGCGGCCGGCAGCCAGGCAGCTTGAAACTAACATGAGGCTTGCTTGCTTCAGTGACAGAGGACACCAACGTTCCTAGCCTGCCTTGCCGGCCTCTGAGCTTGCAGTTTAAGAAACATTGTAACAAATATAGAAGCTAAACAAAGCCCCAGAAACATGCTTTCAGTGAGCCCGGGATCTCAGAGCTGGAGTTCTATATTGTTTCGATTATAGAACCCAAACAAACCAGATACCTTCCTTCAGCAGCAGAGGCCTCAGAGCTGGAGCCAGAGCTAAAGCTGGCCCAGAATAAAAACAAGAGAAAAAAAATAGCATTTGGGAGCTTCAGTAGGCCAGAAAACAGCCCTCAGCCCCTCACACAGGCTGGCCACGCACCCCAGTGGGGACCCCCACCCTGATCCAGGACACCCTTCAGGGCAAACCAGCCAGCCCCACCCATGCATCAGGCCTCTATCCTATACAGTAAAAGGGTAATATGCCTCCCAGCACCGGGATCAGCAGAGCTGAGAGGGCTCCCGGCACGCAGGGGGATCAGCGTGACAGGGGGCAGCACCCAAAACCCCTGATCGCCCTGAGGCTCCATGTGTAACAGGGGATGGGACCTCAACCTCCCTATCCGCTGTGCTCTGTTCATGACAGGGGAAAGCGCCACAACCTCCTGGTCAGCCCTGCTCGGTGCCTGATGGGAGGAGCTCCCCAACCGCCTGATCGCCCTGCGGCTCTGTGTGTGACAGGATGCGGCACCTCAAACCCCTGATCAGCCCTGCTCTGTGTTTGACAGGGTGCTGGGCCCCAACCCTCTCCTCCCCCTCGGGCCCTGCTCTGTGTGTGACGGGGTAGAGCCATAACCTCCCCATCAGCCCTGCCCTGAGTGTGACTGGGGGCTGTGGCCCAACCCCCCAATCGGCCCTACCCTGAGCATGAGTGAGGGTGGCATCGCAACCTCCCAATCTGCCCTGCTTTGTGCATGGCAGGAGAAGGCACCCCAACTCCCCAATCAGCCCTGCTCTGAGCCCGACAAGGGGCTGAACCTAGGGATTGGGCCTGCCCTCTGCCACCCAGGAGTAGGCCTAAGCCAGCAGGTCGTTTTCTCCTGAGGGGTCCCAGACTGCGAGGGGGCACAGACCCAGGTGATGGACCCTCCTTTCCCCACCAAGTGCACAAATTTTTGTGCACCGGTCCTCTAGTATATACATGCCAATTCAAAGCTATATGCCAAAATGCTGGACAATGTGGATGAAATAGATGAAGTCAGTAAAAAATGCGAACTACCAAAATTGATTCAGAAAGAATTACTTATACATCTGAAACAAACAAACAAAAATCAAACAAAGAGACTTCCAGGGGACTTTAATGGAGAGCCTGAAAACAGGACAGTCATAGGAGCAGACTTTTATCACTCCTATCACTTCACTGGATAGATCTTCCATGTGACAAGACAATGATTCAGAGACTCTAAAGGACACACTGCATCAGATGGATTTAATTGACATTTTAGAACGTTCACCCCAACAGAGCAGAATATACTTTCTTCTCAAGTGCACAGGGGTCATTCCCAAAGATAGACCACATGGTAGGACACATAACAAGTCCCTACAAGTTCAAGAAGATTTAAATCATATAAAGCATCTTCTTGGATCTCAGTGGAATGAAATGAGAAATCAACTAGCGTAAAAACACCCCAAAACATTTAAACACTTAGAGGCTAAATAGCATGCTATTAAACAATGAATTTGTTACAATGAGATCAAGAAAATATCAAAGACTTTTTGGAAAAAAAGGAAAATGAACAAATAACAACACAATATCTCTGGGAAACAGCAAAAGCAGTCCTGAGAGGGAACTTCATAGCACTATAGACCTATCTCAGAAAATAACAAAAATCAGCAATAAACTATTTATCCCTACAACTGAAGAATTAGAAAGAAACCAACAAGAAGAGCCCAGAGTAAGTAGCGGAAGGAAAAAATAAAGATTACAGTAGAAAAAATAACAGAGAAAAAAAATTCAATGAAACCAAAAGCTCGTTCCATGAAAGGATAAACAAAATTGATAAACCATTAGCAAGACTCATGAAGAAACAAACACGCATGATTCCAATAAGTAAAATCAGAGACAAGAGTGGAGGAGTAAGCACTGACACCACAGAAATTCAAAGGATTGTAAGAAAATACTATGAACAACTATATGCCAAAATGCTGGACAATGTGGATGAAATAGATGAAGTCAGTAAAAAATGCAAACTACCAAAACTGATTCAGAAAGAATTAAGAAAACTCAATAGGCTCATAACAACTGATGAAATAGAAGAAGTAATCAAAACACTTCCAACCAACAAAAGCTCAGGTCTGGACAGCTTCACAGGGGAGTTCTACCAAACAGTCAGAAAACTACAATCTATACTCCTCAAACTGTTTCAGAAAATCAAAGAGGAAAGAATACTTCCAAACTCTTTGTATGAGGTCAGCATTATTCTAATTCCAAAAGAAGGTAAAGACACTACAAAGAAAGAGAATTACAGGCCACTATAGCTGATGATGACAGATACTAAAATCCTCAACCAAGTATTAGCAAATCACATCCAGCATTATATTAAAGGACCAAATGACATGATCAAGTGGGATATATTCCAGGGATGCAAGGCTGGTATGATATTCACAAATCAATAAATGTGATACAACTCATAAACAAACTGAAGGTTAAAAATCACGTGATCATATTGATAGACACAGAAAAAGAATTGGAAAAAACCCAACCCCCAATTTTGATAAAAAGTCTCAGCAATGTGGTAATAGAGGGAGCATACTCAACATGATAAAGGCCATATATGAGAAACCCACAGCCAACATCATACTCAATAGGCAAAAACTAAAACCATTTCCCATGAAAGAACAGGAACATGACAGTGATGCCAATTTTCACCATTCCTGTTCAACATAGTATAGGAAGTGCTACCATAGTGCTCAGACATGAAGAAATAAAAGTCATCCCAACCGGAAAAGCACATAATAAATGAATTTGGTCATGAATCAGGATACAAAATTAACACCCATAAATATATGTATTTTTATTTACCAAGAATGAACTCCCAAAAAGATAAACTAAGAAAAGAATCCCACTTACCATTGCAATAAAGGAATTAAGGAAAAAACTCAATTAAGGAAGTAAAAGAACTCAATTAAGGAAGTAAAAGAACTGCACTTGGAAAATGACAGAATATTGAAAAGGAGATAAAGATATCAACCAGTGGATTAATATACCGTGTTGATGGGTTGGTAGAATTAACATTATTAAGATGTCCATACTACCCAAAGCAATTTATAGATTCAATGTAATCTCCATTAATATACCAACAGAATATTTCACAGACAAAGAACAAACCCTCCAAAAATTCATATGGAGTAAAAATAGCCTCAGCAATCCAGGGAACTACAAAAAAATATGGAAGGCTCACAATACCAGATATTAAGCTATATTATAAAGCCACCATTCTCAAAACTGCCTGCTACTGGCACTAGAAAAGACATATACACCACTGAAACAGAACAGAGAACCCAGAAGTGGACCCAAGTCATTACACTGTATTATTAATTTACAAAGGAGGTGAGAGCATTCAATGGAGTCAAGACAGTCTCTTTGATTTTCTACAAGATGGCAGCGATATAGGCAGACGCGACCCAGGTCTTGTGCCAGAGCAGATGGAGTAAGCAGCTGAAACTAATAACACCCACCGCGAATTGGGGAAATTACTCAGCTGGTGAGACGGTTTGCAGTAGGGAAGGGCAGAGCTCCTCTGGAAAGGTAAAAGAACCAGGGATCTGGGCAGGAAAGTTTGCCAGACCTCTGAGCCCAGAGGGTCAGAGGGAGACCGCATGGCACTGGGACAGGCACAGCCCCTGACTGGGGAAAAGAGATCCGCGGGATTCCTGGCACAGGGGGATTTGAGATCTGGGTTCTGTGATTACGGAGGACTGAGCCTAGAGGGGGCTGCCTCAACAGCTGAATAGACCATGCAGTGCTGGTAAGAGAGGAGCTTACAGAAATTCAGACTTCCTCATTTCTGTGGCCAGCATTTGTTTGTTTATTTTCACTGAACCCTGTTCATAGGACATTTCAGATACAGACACTCACCTGTGCTGAAGAGAGGGAGAAGGTGCAGATGAGTGGAATCTGGGGAGAGGCTGGGGAGAAAGGGGGCGCCGGGAGAGGTGCCAGCGAATATAGTGCTGAGACACCCTTGGGCCAGGACTAGGGCAGCCATTCTTTCCGGAGTGTGGGACTCCTCCACCTAGCCCCCAGGCAAGGAGCACAGCCACACCCAGATTAGACCCTGAACGAGATGAAGGATTAAAATAATCTGATCAGTCCCTGGGCATTAACAGGGTCTGGCCTATAGAGGGACTTTCAGTCCCAGCAATAACACAGACCAGGGCCACGATTAAAGAACCAGTTCTGGGGAGTTGACCTCCCCAAACCAGTTTTAAGTGCAATAGAGAAAATAAACCCTTGCTACTGGATAGAGAAGCTGTATAGCCTCAGAGACAAACCCAAAAATACTGCCACCCAGAGGCTAAGCCACAACCTTAATCTCAGCTAAACACAAATTAAGGCAGTCTGGGACAAAAATACGGCCTGCTTTAAAATCAGGACTATGGTTTACAACACTGAGGAACAGTGTATCGCAGGGAAATTCAACACTCCCCTGAATAACTGGCAAGACCAAGGCGAGCCAGACTGAAGAGTAGAAGAACCGAATTACCTTCACTCCTGCAATTTTTTTTTCTTTTTTCATCTTTTAACTAAGAAAGCAATTTTTTTCTTCTTTTTCCATCAGCTGATTTTATCCTTTTAATTACCACATTTTTATGTTTAACCAGTATTATTGCTGCTACCACTTTACCATTTTTTTAGAGTGACATTTTATTGTCTCTCTATTTTATTTTGGGATTAGTTTTCTCCATTCTATTTTCATCGTTCCTATAGCATCAATTTTCCCTACCTCAATTTTATCTCTATGCTAAAACCCTCTTCCCCACTTTTCCCTTTTTGTTGTCCTGTTTCCCTTACCCTATTCCTGCTTTAGATTTTCCTGATTCCTTCTTTTTCCCCCTGTCAAAATTTCACCCTAATTATATATCCCATTTCCACTCCACTGCTCTAAATCCTTATACACCTATCCCTTATCTTTCTTCACTATCCAAAATTTTTTCCCTTCTTTTATCTTTCTATGTTTTGTTGCTGTTTGCTTGATTGTTGAGTATTTTGTTTTTTTTGGTGTTTTTTTTGTTTGTGTGTGTGTGTGTGTGTGTGTGTGTGTGTGTGTGTGTGTGGTTTAGGACTGGTTGTGAGGTTGTTTGCTTTTTCCTTTTTTTTCTTTTGCTGGCTTTTCCCCTCTCTCCACCCCCACTCCCCTCCAGTTATTTTTGTGCTTCTGTTTTCCCTTGGCTCTCTTGATATTATTGATTATTTGTAGTTTGCATTCATCTCCAGTGATCTGTTCCTGGAATCTGTTGGGATTAGTGGCGGTTCTTTCAGAGTTTTCTCCTCATATAAATAGTCTCTTCCCCTCTTCTACTTCGTTCTCTCTTTTCACTCTTTTTTTTTCTTTTTTTCCGCGTCATTTTTCCCAATTTCATTTTTGAACTCCTTTTTTTTCTTACTTTTCTTTTCTTTTCTCTCTTTTATATTTTTCTCTTCTTTCTTCCTTATCCCCTAATCCTCTTAATTTGGGCAGTCACCTTTATTTGGGGTTATTAATATTGTGAATATATTTGTCTTTAGTGCCTGGTACGTTGTGGCTTGATTTGTTGCATTATGTGCCCTTAAATCAGCGCAGCAGATCCAAGCCGCAGAAGCCTCCTGATCACCATACCCTCTGAGGATCAGCAGCTGTATGTGAAGCCTCCCCCCACCAGCAAGAAGAGCCACCAAAGCTGTGAACAGCACACATAAGAGGAGCTGCCAACTGAGGAAAAGCTGCTATCGCAACCGCCCAAGGAGCAACCACAGCCCAAGGAGCCACTGCCACCCAGGGAGCAGCTCATGAATGACTCAACGTCTACATATGTCAGTCAGATCAAACATGGGTAGACAAAGAAATCCCGAAAGGAAAGAGAAGGAGGATTCGCCAGAAAACCAGCTAAGTGATACAGAGGCATGCAACATGAGAGGAAAAGAATTCAGAATAAGGGTCCTAGAGTCCATAAACCGAATGGAGGAAAAAATCAAAAACATATAGAAGAACCAAGAAAAAACAGATGAAAAAATCAACTACTTAAGCAAGAATCAAGAAGTAAGAGATAAAAAATCAACAACTTAAGTAAGACCCAAGAAGAAATGAAGAGTGATATAGCTGCAATGAAAAACTCCATTGAAAGTATCAACAGTAGACTAGGAGAAGCGGAGGACCAAATTAGTGAATTAGAAGACAAGGAAGCAAACACACCCAAACTGTACTGCAATTGGATAAAAAAATTAAAAGACAGGAGGAGAGCGTAAGTGACATTGGGACAACATGAAACGAAACAACATATGGATAATAGGGGTGCCAGAACAACAGAAAGAGGAACAAGGATTAGAAAACCTATTGGAAGAAATAATATCAGAAAACTGCCCTGTGTTGGGGAAGAAAAAAGTCACACAAGCCCAGAGAGTCCCAAACAAGGTGAACCCGAAAAGACCGACACAAGACACATCATAATTATCATGGCAACTGTTCAGGACAAAGAGAGAATCTTACAGGCTGCAAGAGAGAGACGGAAAGTTACATACAAGGGATCTCCCATTAGATTATCCAATGATTTCTCAACAGAAACACATCAGGCAAGAAAAGAATGGACAGAAATTTACAAAGTGATGCAAAGCAAAGGACTGAATCCAAAAATACTCTATCAAAGGCTATCATGCAAAATTGAAGGGGAAATAGGAAGCTTCACAGACAAAAAAAGGCTACGAGAGTTTATCACCACCAAGCCGGCAATGCAAGAAATTCTAAAGGGACTGGTGTAAAAAAAGGAACAAAAAGCTCAGAAAGAAAACAGCCACACACACAAAAAAGAAATGGCTACAAACATGTACCTTTCAATAATAACTTTAAACTTAAATGGACTAAATGCTCCAACCAAAAGACATCGAGTGGCTGAATGGATAAAAAAAACATGACCCATACATTTGTTGTCTACAAGAGACCCTCCTCAGAAGAAGGGACTCACACAGACTGAAAGTGAAGGGATGGAAAATTATCTTTCAGGCAAATGGAAAGGAAAAGAAAGCTGGGGTAGCAATACTTATATCGGACAAAATAGACCTCAAAGTGAAGGCCATAACAAGAGATAAGGAAGGCCACTTCATAATACTAAACGGATCAATACATCAAGAAGATATAACCCTGGTAAACATATATGCACCCAATGCAGGAGCACACAAATACATAAAAATAACTCCTGGAAGATATCAAAGGAGAGATCGACAACAATGCAATCATAGAGGGGGACTTTAATACACCACTGACATCATTGGATAAATCCTCTAGGCAAAAAATCAGCAGAGAAACAGCCATCCTAAATGACTCACTAAATCAGATGGACTTAATTGACATCTTCAGAACGCTTCACCCCACAGCCAAGGAATATACATTCTACTCAAGTGCTCTTAAGACACATTCAAAAATAGACCACATATTGGGTCACAAACAAAGTCTCCCCAAATTCAAGAAGATTGAAATCATACCAAGCATCTTCTCAGACCACGATGGCATAATATTAGAAATAAACTACAATAAAAACAACCCCAAATACTCAAACACTTGGAAGCTGAAGAGCATGTTATTAAATATTGATTGGGTTACCAATGAGATCAAAGAAGAAATTAAAAACATCCTGGAAACTAATGACAATGAAAACACTACAATCCAAAACCTATGGGACACATAGAAAGCAATCCTGAGAGGGAAGTTTATAGCTCTACAGGCCTATCTCAAAAAACAAGAAAAAATGGTAGTAAATCATCTAACTTACATCTCAAAGAATTAGAAAGAGAGCAACAACAACAACAAAAAAAAACCCAGAGTGAGCAGAAGGAAGGAGATAATAAAGATTCGCACAGAAATAAATGACATAGAGACCAAAAAAATAATACAGAAAATCAATGAAACCAAGAGCTGGTTCTTCGAAAGGATAAACAAGATTGACAAACCTCTATCCAGACTCACCAAGAAGCAGAGAGATAGGACCCCAATAAACAAAATCAGAAACGATAGGGGTAAAATAACCACAGACCCCACAGAAATACAAATGATTGTTAAAAAATACTGTGGACAGCTCTACTCTAAAAAACTAGACAACCTGGAGGAAATAGATAAATTCCTAGAAAAATACAACATTCCAAAACTCAATCAGGAAGAATCTAAAAATCTCAACAGGCCAATAACTATGGAAGAAATTGAAGCAGTCATCAAAAAGCTTCCAGCAAACAAAAGCCCAGGACCAGATGGCCTCACAGGGGAATTTTACCAAACATTCAAGGAAGTACTAAAACCTATCCTCCTCAGACTACTACAAAAAAATCAGGAGGAAGGAACACTTCCAAGCTCATTCTATGAAGCCAGCATCACCCTAATACCAAAACCAGGTAAAGACAACACAATGAAAGAGAATTAAAGGCCAATACCCTCATGAACATAGAAGCGAAAATCCTCAACACAATCTTAGCAATCGGATCCAGCAGTACATCAGAAAGATCATACAACATGACCAAGTAGGATTTATCCCAGGGATGCAAGGATGGTACAATATCCGCAAGTCAATAAACGTGATACATCACATAAACAAATTGAAAGAAGAAAAACACATGGTCCAATCAATTGATGCAGAAAAAGCATTTGACAAAACCCAACACCCATTTTTGATAAAAACTCTCAGCAAGGTGGGAGTAGAAGGATCATACCTCAACATAATAAAAGCCATATATGACAGGCCCACAGCCAACATCATACTCAATGGACAAAAACTAACACCATTTCCCCTAAGAACAGGAACAAGACAGGGATGCCCGCTCTCACCACTTCTGTTCAACAAAGTATTGGAAGTATTAGCCATTGCAATTAGACAAGAAGAAGAAATAAAAGGCAACCAAATTGGAAAAGAGGAAGTAAAACTGTCCTTATTTGCAGGCGACATGATATTATACATACAAAACCCTAGAGACTCCATCAAAAATTTCTAGACTTAATACATGAATTTGGCAGTGTAGCAGGATACAAAATTAACCCCAAGAAATCTGAGGCATTTCGATATATCAATAGTCAACTTTCAGAAAGAGAGATTACAAAACCAATCCCATTTACCATTGCACCAAAAAAATTAAGCTACCTAGGAATAAACTTAAGTAAAGAGGTAAAAGGCCTCTACTCACAAAACTACAGGACATTGAAAAAAGAGATAGAGGAAGACATAAACTGATGGAAGAACATACCTTGTTCATGGACTGGTAGAAGCAACATCATTAAAATGTCCACACATCCCAAAGCAATCTATAAATTCAATGCACTTCCCATTAAAATACCAACAGCATACTTCACAGATCTAGAACGAACTCTCCAAAAATTCATCCATAATAATAAAAAAAAGACCCCAAATAACTGCAGCAATCCTGAGAAAGAACAAAGTAGGTGGGTATCAATACCACATATCAAGCTGTATTACCAAGCCGCTGTTCTCAAAACTGCCTGGTATGGGCACAAGAACAGACATATAGATCAATGGAATAGAATAGAGAGCCCAGAATTCGACCTGAACAAATATGCTCAATTAATATTTGACAAAGGAGGCAAGAACATACAATGGAGTCAAGATAGTCTCTTCAATAAATGGTGCTGGGAAAATTGGACTGGTATATTCAGGAAAATGAAACTAGACCACCAACTTACACCATACACAAAAATAAACTCAAAATGGATAAAGGACTTAAATGTACGACGGGAAACCATAAAAATTCCAGAAGAATCCAAAGGCAACAAAATCTCAGACATATGCCGAAGCAATTTCTTCACTCATACAGCACCTAGGGCACTTGAAACTAAAGGGAAAATGAACAAATGGGACTACATCAAAATAAAAAGCTTCTGCACAGCAAAAGAAACCATCAATGAAACAACAAGAAAACCCACTGCGTGGGAAAACATATTTGCCAATGTCATATCAGATAAGGGCCTAATCTCCAAACTTTATAGGGAACTCATACAACTTAACAAAAGGAAGATAAACAATCCAATCAAAAAATGCACAAAGGTTCTAAATAGACACCTTTCAAAAGAGGACATTCAGAAAGCCAAGAGACATATGAAAACACGCTCAAAGTCACTAATCATCTGATAAATGCAAATCAAAACAACAATGAGGTACCATCTCACACCTGTCAGATTGTCTATCACCAACAAATCAACAAATGACAAGTGCTGGAGAGGAGGTGGAGAAAAATGAACAGTCGTGCACTGCTGGTGGGTTGCAGACTGGTGCAACCACTATGGAAGGCAGTATGGAGCTTCCTCAGAAAACTACAAATGGAACTGCCATTTGACCCTGTGATCCCACTTCTAGGAATATATCCCAAGAAACCAGAAACACCAATCAGAAAGGATATATGCACCCATATGTTCATAGAAGCACAATTCACCATAGCTAAGATCTGGATACAGCCTAAGTGCCCATCAGTAGATGAATAGATTAGAAAACTGTGATACATCTACATGATGGAATACTATGCTGCTGTAGAAAAGAAGGAACTCACCATTTGCAACAGAATGGATGGAAGTGGAAAGCATTATGCCAAGTGAAATAAGCCAGTCAATGAAAGAAAAATAGCACATGATCTCACTGATTCATGGAAAATAAAGACCATTATAAACTTATGAACAATAATAGATACGAGGCAGAGCTGCCTCAAACTGATTGTCAAACTGCAGCGGGAAGGCAGGGAAGGGTTGGGGGGCAGAAGGGAAAGGGGTAAGAGATCAACTAAAGGACTGGTATGCATGCATACAAACATAACCAACAGACATAAGACACAGGGGAGGGGGAAGTGGAGGCCAGGGGATTGTCAAGGACGGAGAAACAAAAAGGACACATATGTAATACTCTTTGTAATACTTTACGCAATAAAATTAAAAAAAAGACAGTCTCTTCAATAAATGATGAAAATCAGACAGAAACATGCAAGAAAATTAAACTAGACCACCACCTTTCACCATACACAAAAATAAACTCAAAGTGGATAAAGGACTTGAACGTTAGTTGGAAATCTATATGAAGAAATCTCAGAAGACTGCACAGGCAGCAAATTATCAGACATATGTCTTGGCATCTCTTTACTGACACAGCTCTGAGGGCAATGCACACAAAGGAGAAATTAAACAAATGGTCCACATCAAAATAAAAATCTTCTGCACGGCAAACTAAATCCTGAACAAAACAACAAGAAAGCCCACTGCATAGGAGAACATACTTGCCAATGGTATCTCTGATAAGTGTTGAATTCCAAAGTTGACAGGGAACTCACACAACTTAACAATAGGAAGATAAACAATCCAATCAAAACATGGGCAAAGGACTTAAATGGACATTTTTTGAAAGGGGGCCTACATAAGGCCAAGAGACATAGGGAAAAATGCTCAAAGGCAATAACAGTCCAAGAGATGTGAATCAAAATGAGAGAAGTACCAATCCACCAGTCAGAATAGCTGTCAGAAAAAAATAAAAAATAAAAAACCGCAAGTGCTGGAGAGGATGCAGAGAAAAAGCAGCCAGGCAGCTGCAGCGAACAGGAGGCTATCTTGCTCCAGTGAAGGAGGAAGCCATGGTTCCCTGCCTGCCACTGCTGGAAAGTGAGCTTGTACTCTAAGCAACTATGTTGCAATTATAGACACTAAACAAACCCCATGCTTTCAGCCAGCCAGCAGATCTGGAGTTGCAACAGAGTTTCGATAACAGAACCCAAACAAACACAGATACCTGCTTTCAGCAGCCGAGGCCTCAGAGCTGGGGCTGACCCTCAGAGCTAAAGCCAGCCCTCAGTTCCAGTGACAGCCATAGAAGATAAATAAATCCCAGAATAAAAAAAAATTAAAAAAAGGAGAGGTTGGAAGCTTCAGTCACCCACCTGCTGAAAAGAGCCCTCAGCCCCTCACCCAGACTGGCCAGGCACCTGAGTTGGGACCCTGACCATAAAGGCGGTGTGACCAGCTGCACACAGCTATCATCCCCTCATCCAGGCTGGCCAGGCACCCAAGCGGAACCCCCACCCTGATCCAGGACACCCTTCAGGGCAATCCAGCCGGCCCCCACCTGTGCACCAGGCCTATATCCTATATAGTAAGAGGGTAATATGCCTCCCAGCACCAGGATCAGCAGAGCCATGAGGCCTCCGGAACCCGGGATCAGCGGAGCCACGAGGCCTCCTGGCACCGGGATCAGCAGAGCCTGCTAGCACCAGGATCAGCAGAGCAGCAAATGCTCACTGCCCATGTGTCAAGCACAGCTGCGAGGCCTCCCAGCACCAGGATCAGTGGAGCAGTGAGACCTCATTACCCCTGTGTCAAGCGGAGCTTCAAGGGCTCCCAGCACTAGGATCAGTGGAACCTCCAGGCCTCCTGGCCCCTGGAGCAGCATGACAGGGGGCAGCGCCCAAACCCACTGATCACCCTGCGGCTCTGTGTAGGACAGGGTGCTGCGCCCCAACCACCCCATGGGCCCTGCTCTGTTTGTGTCGGGGTGGAGCCACAACCTCCTCCTTGGCCCTGCCCTGAGTGTGACAGGGTACGGCGCCCCAACTCCCCGATTCGCCCTGCTCTGTGTGTGACAGGGACAGTGCCCCAACTCCCCTATCTGCCCTACTCTATGCATGACAGCGGGGAGCACCCCAACACCCTGATTGGCCGTGCTATGTGTGTGACAGGGTACGGAGCCCCAAACCCCCTGATGGGCCCTGCTCTGTGCGTGACAGCAGGTGTTGCTGCAACCTCCCCATCAACCCTGCCTTGAGTGTGACAGGGGGTGGTGCCCCAACCTTCCAATCAGCCCTACCCTGAGCCTGACTGGGGATGGCATCCCAACCTCCCAATCCGCCCTGCTCTGTGCATGACAGGGGCAGCACCCAACACCCAATCAGCCCTGCTCTAATCACAACCACGGGCTGCACATAGGAATTGGGCCTGCCCTCTGCCAGGCAGGAGCAAGCCAAAGAGGGCATGTCATTATCTCCTGAGGGATCCCAGACTGTGAGAGGGGACAAGTGGGGCTGAGGGACACCCCCCCCAACCAGTGCACAAATTTTTGTGCACTGGGCCTCATATATACACACAGACACACACACACACACACATAGGCAGACACACACACACACACACACACACACAAACACACACACACACATATACTAGAGGCCCGGTGCACAAAAATTTGTGCACTCAGTGGGGAGAGGGGTTCTCTCATGCCAGCCTGTGCCCTCTCGCAGTCTGCGACCTCTCAGGACATAATGACCTGCTGGCTTAGGCCTGCTCCTGGGTGGCAGATGGCAGGCCTAATCCCTAGGTGCAGCCCTTGGTCGGGTTCAGAGCAGGGCCGATTAGGGAGTTGGGGCGCCGCCCGCTGTCATGCACAGAGCAGGGTGGATCAGGAAGTTGCAATGCCACCCTCAGGCACACTCAAGGCATGGTCGATGGGGAGGTTGCGGCGCCACCCCTTGTCATGCACAGAGCAGGGCCAACAGGGGATTGGGGTGCTGCCCCTTGTCAAGCACAGAGCAGGGTCCATCAGGTGGGTTGGGGCTCCCCCCTGTCACTCACAGAGTAGGGCCGATAGGAAGGTTGAGGCCCCGCCCCCTGTCCACACAGAGCCTCAGGGCGATCAGGGGGTTTGGGCGCTGCCCCCTGTCACACTGATCCCGGTGCCGGGAGGCCTCGAGGCTCTGCTGATCCCAGTGCTGGGAGGCATATTACCATTTTACTATATAGAATAGAGGCCTGGTGCACTGGTGGGGGCTGGCTGGTTTGCCCTGAAGGGTGTCCTGGATCAGGGTGGCGGTCCCCACTGGGGTGCCAGGCCAGTCTGGATGAGGGGATGATGGCTGTTTGCAGCTGGTCACACACCCTTCAGGGTGGGGGTCCCCACTTGGGTGCCTGGCCAGTCTGGGTGAGGGGCTGAGGGCTGTTTTCAGGCTGGGACTGAAGCTCCCAACTGCTCCTTCTTTTTTTTTTTTTTTTTATTCTGAGCCACTTTTAGCTCTGAGGCTCCAGCTCTTAGGCCTCCACTCTCGAAAGCAGGTGTCTGGTTTGTTTGGGTTCTATAATCGAAACTCTGCATCAACTCCAGCTCTGAGATCCCAGCCGGCTGAAAGCTGGTTTCTGGGGTTTTGTTTAGCTTCTATATGTTACAATGTTTCTTAAACTGCAAGCTCAGAGGCTGCAAGGCAGGCGGGGAATGTTGTAGTCCTCTGGCATGGAAGCAAGCAAGCCTCATGTTCAGTTTAATCTGCCTGGCTGCCGGCAGCCATCTTGGCTGGAAGTTAATTTGCATATCACCCTGATTAGCTAATGGGAAGGGTAGCAGTCGTACGCCAATTACCATGTTTCTCTTTTATTAGGTAGGATATGCACACACACATATACATACATACGTATATATATGTATATGTACATGTGGGTGTGTGTATATATATATAGATATGTATATATATATATAGATATATATATATATATATATCTCATAGAGGGCTAATGAACTTTGATATTCAGCAAGGCTGAAAATCAGCATTATATTACCCTTCAGTTGGCAAAATGGCTGAAGGAAATCTCCTAACCTGATAACCCTTTTAATGTTTAGCATACTTGACTGCTGACATGCCTGTTTGCTTTGCTAAAGGGCATATATGAGAAACCTAAAGCCAAGTCAATAAAAGCTGATGGGTGCTGGGTTTCAGAGAGCTTCTCTGCTAGAAAGAAAGGTCTCTGCCTGGCTCCCCCATGTCTTCTAAATTTCTATTTGTTGTCTAGTGTATTCATTTGTGTTCAGCTCCTTTTCCAGATCCTGAATCCTTGCTGCAAAAGGTTGCAGCATTCTGGCGCCCAATGTGGGGCATCTGGAGAGGAAATTTCACCAGAGTGAAAAATGAAGACATTTCACCAGAAAGCTGAGAAGTGCACTGAAAAGGTGGGGAAAATTCTCTGTGCACAAAGCCCATGCCAGCTTTGGAAATTGTGAAACATAAAGTGGGCGGAAAATCTTTCTTTTCTGCCAGGCTATAATGAGCGAAAGTTTGATTATAAAGCAAAATAAATAAATAAATAAATAAATAAATAATTGTAAACATTTACTTGTATGCTCAAGGATAAAGAAATTAAAATATCAAAAGGTACTCTCTGAGATCAGGCTCAAGGAAAAATGTAACATTGCCATCTTGAACTATGTGTGCTCTTGTTCGCACTGCATTATGCCTAATTCGTATTGGGGATCAAAAGTCTGTAATACCTAAGCCCTGGGTCCTCCACCTCTAGTGTGGAAAGGCACAGCAGCTAGAGAAAACGGTGTTAACAGTCATTTTACAAAAGGACCCTTTAATGCTTTGTCTGAAAATTACCATATGACACCTTGGGACAGGCAGATTTTAGGTAAAATAACTTGAGAGGATAGCCAATGCCATGAAGAGCAGAATAAGATCGATGAAAACTACTCTGATTCATTAAGCCTTGTCTCTATGTTATGAGCGCATGTCAGTTGATTATTATTAATCTGTTTTGGTTGTTTATTGTTAGTCTATTAAGCATGCCTTCAATTTAATTTAATAAGAAAAGAAACAGTAGATGGACAGGCCATTACTAAATATCTAAAACACCTCCCAACCCATTAATTACTAGTCTTTTGGTGATCCTGTAAAATGTATGCCCAGTCTCGAGAGTGTTATTAAAAGTCTCATTTTACTTCCCAGACTGTCATTTGAAATTTGGATAGATGAGACATTCCTCACAATTTAAGGGATATCTCTGGGATTTCTGTACCCATGAAGAGAAAAACACTAGGTTAAGAGAAGTCGCACCCCACCCGATTTTGGGTGCCTCTTGGACTGACCCCCATCTCTTCATAGATGCTATAGTACAAACCCAAGACTGTTTTTCTTTATAAGATGGTGAAAATGACACAAGGAAAATATACAGGCTGTGTTTAAGAAATAAGATTAGTGTTTCCATAAGAAGGGGCAGTTCTTAAATAATAATGGTCCATATTCCAAGGTTAATATTAAAGCCAATGAAAGCCAGTAAGTTTTCTCTGCTGCAAAATTTGCCAAAGTGAAACGCCCTTAGATGGTGATAACCGCTACCGTTTCATTGTCTAATCAGGGCGATATGCAAATTAACTGCCAACTAAGATGGCAGTGAACCGCCACCAAAGATGGCGGTTAATTTGCATATGTAGGCACAATGCAGGGAGGCGAAAGGGAAAGCATGAAGAAGCCCACTGTCGCTGACAGGAATCGGAAACCCAGGGGGGAGCTAAGAGCCCTGCACCCCATCCATGGTCGGAGAATTGGGCACCTTTGCCACCCTGGCCAGTGATAGCGGGAAGTAGGGTTGGAGCCAGTGATGGGAGTTGGGCACGGGCAAAGCCGGTAGTCCCAGCAGCTAGGGGTCCCTTGCCTGGGCCTAAAGCAGAGCCCGCGATCACGGGGCCGCTGCCGCTGCCGCTGCGGGTACCCGCTGCCCAGGCCGGATGCCTTGGCCAGAGGCGTTATCCTGGGCAGGGGCAGAGCCTGTAATGGTGGGTAGCTGGGGATGCCCTGCCCAGGCCTAATGCCTCAGCCAGAGGCGTTAGGCCTGGGTAGGGGCAGAGCGGGAGATCGTGGGGAGCTCGGGGTCCCCTGCCCAGGCCTACTGCCTTGGCCAGAGGCATTAGGCCTGGGCAGGGGCAGAGCCACCTGCAACTGAGGGGAGCTGGGGGTCCCCTGCCCAAACCTGACACCTCTGCCAGAGGCCTCAGGCCTGGGCAAGGGGCCGATCTGGTGATTGGTGATCAGAGGGTGATGAGGGTCAACTCCTCTGGCCGAGGCATCAGGCCTGGGCAGGGGATGGAGCCAGCAATTGGAGGGGGGTGGGGGCCCTCTGCCGAGGCCTGTTGCCTGGGCCAGAGGCATCAGGCCTGGATGGGGGGTGGATCCAGTGATTGGGGGGATATGAGGGTTCCCTTGCCTAGGTCTGAAGCCTGGGTCAGAGGCGTCAGGCTTGGGCGGGGGGTGGAGCAAGCGATCAGAGGGAGATGGGGGTCCCCTGCCCAGGCATAATTCCTGGCCAGAGGCCTCAGGCCTGGGCGGGGGCCAGAGCCAGTTATCGGGGGGAGATGTGGGTCCCTTGTCCAAGCCTGACACCTCTGGCGGAGGTGTCAGGCCTGGGCAAGGGGCCGATCCTGCAATTGGAGGGTGATGGGGGTCAACGTCTGAGGGCTCCCAGTAAGTGAGAGGGGGCAGGCTGGGCTGAGAGACACTCTCCCCCCTCGCCCCAGTGCATGAATTTCGTGCACCGGGCCCATAGTTATAAATAAATATATTGATGGTGAGGGTGCAGTCCCTGAGGAGAGGGCAGACTGCACTCTCTGTTGGAGGAAAGGGCCAGTGGATATTCTCCCTGTAAAAGCAGAGAACCTGGAAAAGCACTCTTAGATGTTATCTCTGAAGGAAAAATGTGGTGGTTTTAAAATTCCAATGGCTACAGGCCTTCTTCCTTTCTCCCCCTACTTCTTTGGCAACCTCATATGTCTAAACATACTTTTCGAAAGTCTTTGGTAACTTAAAAAATTGTAGTTGCTTACATTAAGTAAAAAAACTTATTAAAACTCTAAAGGTTTTGAAATAACAAAATTTTGCAAAATTTATTTGAGTTTGACTCGAATGAAAAAACAAAGGACAGATTTGAATCTATTAATTAAATAAGTCTTTGTTAATTTTATTGGAAATATATCCCTAAAAATGTGAAGGTATTACTAAACTAAGAAATGCTAAGTATTTAACTTACCACCTAAAATTTAAGGCTTCCAAGAGTTAAAAGTTCAAATTAAATTGGGAGAAATTATGTGCTCGTAATGATACAATGCATAAAGTTTAGAAATTCATTATCAAGAAAAATATTTCATGTGATTTCTCTGGAAAAACTTAGTAGTACAAAGTATATTGTAGTCCTTATGTGTACTATGTGTGGTAAAATGTCAACCTAGGATATAATATTTTATTGGACTGATTAAAAAAGAGGATTAATTCTATGGTCTGAACCAAATTTTTAATAAAAAAACCAGTTTAAATTTTATTGATCTATTTTAGCATAATTACAACAAACGTATAATGTAATGTTTGGGTTACACATATTTGTGATAGTCTTTCCATGTTAAATTTCAAGACTTTAACCAAGAGATAGCTTTGAAACTTTTCAAGTTCCCTGGAATAATTCAAGGGTTTACTCTCTTCTTAAAAGAAATATTTTAGGAAAAGAAATATTTTCAAACCAAATTACCCCGATCTAATATACTTGAAATCACTTGAAGCTTCATCAAATAAAAATTAATAGCTGTGTTCTCTTTACATGCACGTATTTTAAATGTTATAAAAGTTTCACCCTCTAAGGGAGGGCATGACAAAGTTGCTGAATACTTCTTAAGCAAAATCAGATTATTCAGCAGCAGAATTTTAAGATGGGAGACCTGACAGCCAGATCTTTAGCTAGGCCCGGGGGTAGTGCAACATCTGGACTTCATAGGTCAAATGTATAAGTTTACTTACTTTGCTTTCTCAATAAAGATGCGTACTTTAGTCACTAAATAAATTAGCTTTTTACAATATAATCATGGTCTCATATAAACTCAGTTATACGAGAAGCAGATATTTTATTAGCAATTGGTTCTAACACAGTCCAGAGTAAAATTTCTGTACCTATGCAATAACCAAAAGAATGCTGTTCAAAAGTAAATTTTAAGCTCAAAAAAAGGAGAAATTTTTAAATCTCATCTGCTACTATTTACAAGGAAAACAAAAAGTTATTATTGGAGCATTAAATCTCACCATTAATAAGACACCATAGAAAAAAAGGAGTTACTTTGACTTAATCTGTATGCATTGCACAATTGGCCAACATACCTCTTATTGGTATTTCTTAAAAGGAACCAAGTTTGTAGCTCTATTTAAAAGAAAAAAAAATGTTTTTAAAAGACACTCCCTAAATGTGGCCTAGAAATTACTCTGGGAGAAAAAACAGGAGCAGATTCCCTTCAAAGATCTAGAAAACTGTAATTAAAAATAAATGTATTAGGCCTCATAAAGAAAAGTAAACCATTTGCATTTTGCCTCCGTAAACAACGCTTATGTCAATATACTCAAAGACTGATAGCAAAAACCCTATTAGTGTCATTTACTGTCCCCACCCAATGACGAAGTTAGGAAATAAGCCTTATTTTTGACTGATTTAAATTAGCAAATGAAAATAAAATAATATTCAGGGGAACTTAGTTGGAATAGGCAGAAACCTATTCCTGGAGCAGTTACTGTTTTTACTGATAGTTCATCTCATGGTAAAGCTGCTTATAATGCAAAGAATTCAGACCAAGTCATTCAGACCAGTCATACTTCTGTGCAAAGAATCGAATTAGAAACGATCAAGGCTGACTTGCAGGATTTCCAAAAGCCTATTCATATTATCTTTGATCTGCCTATGCTGCTGGCTTGGTAAACAGAACTGCAACTACTCAATTTAAATGTCTGTGACCGATGCCTATCTATACTATTTGAACAAGTCCTGGTCCTTTAACAAAAGGAAATGCATAGGCCTATCAATTAGTTATTTTATTAAACAGGCCACAGAATCTCATCAACTTTTACATCAGCCTGCCAAAATATTGTACAGCAGGCAAAACAGATTATCAAGAAATGTCCCCCTTGCATGTTATATCTGCTACAAGGGCCTCTAAATCCCAACTTGAAAAACAAAAGTGGGGGAATAGTGAAGAAATCTCCTGTAAGTAGACTACACCAAGCCTTAATTACTTTAAAATTTTTCCTTGTAATGCTGATGGCAAGACACCCATAGAATTACACTGGTGTCAGAATAAGCCAAACCAAAATGGTCTGGTTAAATGGAAAGATACCGAGTCTGGTTTATAGAAGGGTCCCTTTATTAACCTCTGGTCGAGGATATACTTGTGTGTTTCCATAAAACTCCTCTAAGCCTGGATGGTTCCTGCAACATGAATCTGAGGGAGGAACTGACCACAGATAGCAGAGGCCCCAAGCAAAACGCTGAGGAGTCAGAGGAGAACCATCCAGAGATAGGGGATGGTGAAGACGCCTTGCCATGCTAGCACTCATCATCGGTGCATTGGTGCAGGTTGCCCATGACAAAGCCAAAAAAATTCAGACCTACATTGTCATTTCTCACCATTTGTCCACCATCCAGAACTCGAACATCATTGCTGTCATGTCACAAGCTAACTGTGACTGGGAAAGGGATCCATAAAAAACTAATGGCCCCAAAAGAAGCCTGCTATGAATGAATTCCTTAAATACCTGACAATAATATTTAGAAGGACATGAAAGAACTCAATCCTTGTCGTCGAATCTCCCTACGTTTCCTTTTTAGAGTAACCGCTATTGTCTTTCTTTCTTGTTCTTCTATGTTTGCTTCCAGGGTTAAGATGCAGAATGAAAAGTCTTAAAAGGATCTGAGCCCAGCTAATGGCAGACACCTTTCTAAACTAATTAAGAAAGCAAAAAGGGGGAAATGTCGGCCCAGCAAAGACCAACAGTAGTGAACATATCAAAGCGAGAATCCTACAGCAGGCGAATGGACTTTGATAATCAGCATGGCGGAAAATCAGCATTTTGCTACCCTGCTGCTGGCAAAATGGCTTTAAGCAACCTCCTACCATGATAATACTTTTATTGTTTACCAAACTTTACCATCGATATGCCTGTATGCTTTGCTAAAGGGCAAATGTGTATTAAAGTAAATAAAAACTGATGGGTCCTGGGTTTCAGAGAGCCTCGTTACTAGAGAGAAATGCCTTCACCTGGCTCCCCCACGCCTTCTAAATATGTAATTGTCGTATAGTGTATTCATTTCAGTTCATACACTTTTGCAGTTCCTGAATCTTTGCTGCAAAAGGTTGCTGCAGGGAAGGTAGTGGAAGGTGGGGTTAGAGAGATCAACTAAAGGACTTGAGGCATGCATATGAGCCTGACTAATGGACACTGACACCAGTGGGGGTGATGACATGAGGAGGAGGTAGGAGGGACAAATGGGGGATAAGGACACATATGTAATACCTTAATCAATAAAGAAAAAATAGCCCTAGCTGGTTAGGCACTGTGGATAGACTATTGGCCTCCAGACTGAAGGGTCCCAGGTTTGATTCTGGCCAAAGACACATTCCTGGGTTGTGGGCTTTGTCCCCAGTGTGAGGCATGCAGGTGGCAGAGAATCAATTATTCTCACGCATCATTGATGTTGCAATCTCTCTCCCTCTCCCTTTCTCACTGAAATCAATAAAAAATATTTCAAACAATCAAAGAATAAACAGATGAATAAAATAGAGCCAGAGTAAAAAATATATGTTTTATAATATAATAAAAGGAATCCTATTATTTTCATATATTTAATAATTCCTACAACCTTTGTGATAAAATAGGTTTGCACTGTTTTGGTAATATTATATTTAATATTTTTTCCTTAACATATTAATGTTTATTGCATGTAACACTATATTATAACAGACTAATATGCAAATTGTCCCTTCAAACAGGAGTTTGACCATGAGATCCACCATGGGGTGGGACAGTCTGGCTAGCATCCCAGGCTGCACCCTGCAGGCAGCCCCACACTGTTCTGTCCACGGCCCCCCTCCACCCGCTCAATGATTGAGGACCCACCAGCCAGTAATCTACCCACAGCCCCTTCCCCTGGCCTTCATCTTCCCCCATCTGATCCCCCACTCGATCTGGGTGGAGCCAGCCGGCCAAACACCTGTATCCCCTCCCCTTGGCCAACCTGGCGATTGGGGTGTGCTGGCCGGAAACCACCCATGCATGAATTGTACACTGGGTCTCCAGTATTATTATATTTAAAATTGTTTTTCTTGGAATATTAATGCTTATTGCATGTAAAATTATTACATTTAAAATAGTTTTTCTAGAAATATTAACATTTATTGAATGTAACAATATGACACTAAAACCATTTTTCTTAAAATATAATAAAGTAAATATAAAAAAGAGGGACACTGTATCAACATGGATTAAAAGGATTGCGTTCTTCACTCTGGTGTTATCTACTTATTACCTCACTAATCAGAAGATGAAGAATTATTCCTAACAATGAAACAATAAGATAGTGTTGAGTACAGATGCCCATCCACTACTCACTTTCCACAAGGCTTCCAGAAATTAAAGTGTAGCATTCCTTTTAAAACAGCTCATTACTCTAATCCATGAGAGACTGTACCATTTACCTTGACTTCCCATCCCAGTAATGCTTTGCCTTGGATCAGAATGGGCAGGTCTTGTAGGTGGAGGATCCCAACTTCTTGAAGATGGAGTTCTTTTCAGCGGAAGGGTATCCACCCTGCAGCCACTTCTGTGAAGATTAATTGTATGTCTGCCATCCTCTGTGTCATAAATAACATCATTCTACTTGAGTAAGGTCAACATTTGTTAAATGGTCACGTCTGGATATTGTGTATAAATATTTACTAAACAGGATCATGGTCATAAGCATGCTGGTTAGCACAAAATGATAAAATTCTATCTTCACATGTCTTCAGTACAGTGCTCAGAGTTATTGAAAATCAGTTTGGATAACTGAGAAAGAACTGAAGCAGAATTATATATACGTGCCAATAAAACAAAACAAAACACACACACACACACACACACACACACACACACACACACACATACACCAGAATTTGAATGCAGAGAATCCAGATATACTAAGTGAAAGAAGTTATTTAAAAGATACAAGAAAACAGTCTCAACTAGTCATCAAACTAATTTCATCTCAATAAAAGCTTTTAAAACATGCAATGTCATAATTAAAAATTAAAATATAAAAAGTCAAAACATGATGCATTACAAAAAAGTGTTATTTCACAAATGTTATCATATAATTCCTACAGTTCATTTATAAAATAACTCTTTGATCAGAATACTACACTCTATTTTAATAGTATTTAAAGAAAACATGTTGAATAATACATAATTAACAATCACTGTTTTCATTTTCAAATAGGAAAGAGGCTTATCTTCCAATTCTGTAATTCGTCATGGGAAAGAAGAACTATGAGCATCCTCATATGTGGCCAAATATGAACTGGCAAACTCATCTCAGTATCACCCAGATGGTAAAAACAGGAACATTCACCTTCATCTTGCACAAACCCTGCAATAATATTTTAGGAAATTTTCCCTGAAATGTCACACACCTAGTTATCACAAATGGACACTAAATCTTTGAAATTAGGAAAACTGGTTAATATGAAACCAACTTTTCCTCCTACAGATATATTGAAATGAATATACTTTCCTTTCATAGTCAGTCAAATAAGTAAATAGATAAATTAATTAAAAGACAACTCCCTGAAAATAGCTCGTCAACATGTTTATTCATGTTTCATATTCCTCATATACAAGAAAGAAAGAAGGAAAGAAAGACCAATAAACTTGGTGAATCATTGGTTTTTAGCCTTTTCCTGAGTCAGAGACCCCTTTGTGAATCTATTTAATACCATAGACATTTCTCTTATGTAGTTTCCAAATGGAAAGTTTTCTACATCAAACCTAAGTACAAGATCATCTTATCAAATTAATAATAGAGATTATTATTTTACACAGTACAGGGTTGCACATTCCTATACTCAAAACTAGTATTTCAAATCCAATTCTAAATAATGAAGTGTGTGTCCTTGACGTTTATATAGTTAGACCAACTTTTATTTCAGTGGGAATTTTCCAAGGTGAACTGATGTCCTTTTTTGAGATGAAAGAAGGGTACTTTCAGAACAAATTCTTAGTAGTTCAATAAGTATGAATCTTCACTTTAAACCTACATGACTTCCTGTTCCCAAAGTGTAACATTCTAACATAAGATCAATAGAATTGAGTTCTTCAGAGAACAGTTGAAGTGACTAGAGGCAAACAGTAATGCTAAAATAGACTGAATTTAGCTTGAGGTTTAAATCCTATCCGTGTAAGGTCATTAGGAGTGTTTCACACATTATATACTGCATTCATTATTATATGTGCTATACCTCTTTAGCAATTACAAATCATCTTGATCATCAGTATACATTCTCAATCTAATGAACGGTATCATTTCTTTTGCTTTGAATGATATGAATGAAATTGAGGTGTATCTCTTCATTCAATGTTACTGTTTTCACATAAATAATGGTTTCATGCTCATATCTTTTTTTAATTTTTTAAAAACATTTGAGTTACTGACAGTAACTTTATGAATTTAAAGTTATTGAATTTATGGAAGTTAATATGATCACATAGGCACTCTTTATTGAATTTATGGAAGTTAATATGATCACATAGGCTTCAGGTACACAAGTCTATGACACCTCATTTGCATATTGTATTATGTGTTTACCTACCTCAGATCTCCTACCATCCCTAGATTTTGAAACATTACCTAAGTGTTTTACACCTGAGGGATGTCCTTTTGCTTCTCTTACTTCCTCTCTTTCACTTCTCAGACTTCTCACATCACCTCTATTTCTTGATGGAAGTGGTGCCCTCTGCCCACCCCCACTTTGAAAAGATGGTTTCTTGGTGTAGTCTACTTTAGTTGTTTTTCCACCCACAGACTAAAATGAGTACACATAATATCAACACTACATAACATTTAACCTGAACAAATGAGCAACTGTTTGAAACCTACTTATTATTGCAACTAAAATCAAGATCTACCTCAAATTCTTCTCCCAAACCAAGTGTTTCCTTCAAAAATGACAGAGTCCTTTTTCATGGAAAGTTTATGAAACACTTCATTATTAACAATATTCTATTGAAGTATTCAACACAGAAACATATATTTTGGTTAATAAAATTCCTCCAAAGACCCCTAGTAATAAGGACTAAAATGTATGTTGGTTAATAAAAGTCCTCCAAAGACCCCTAGTAATAAGGACGAAAATGTCTCACATTCCAGGGGAAAGCACATAAATTCCATTCTTGTTTTTTAGTAGGCTTATTCTTGGTTATCTGGAGAGAGGGATAGAGAGATGGAAACATAGATGAAAGAGAAATATTTTGATCAGCGGCTTCCTTAAATGGCTCCTACTGGCAAACCAGCCAGCACCCTGGGCATGTGTCCTCACCCGATATAGATGATGAGACATCTTGGTTCACAATTCTATCCTCAACCATTGAGCAATACTGACTGGGCAATGTGGATTACTTTTTAGAATGTGTCTGTTACTTCATTTATGTTTTGACACATCTATTTCATGTTTTCCAGTGCACCCGGCTTACATAAACTATTTATTTTTTAAAACAAACAATCATTCATTCAAAATGATTAGGTACTTTATTCCTCCTCTACCGCTTCTCAGGTTTCTTAGTTTTACTATTTCTTCAGTAAAAATGACAGAAAACAATGTCCAGTATGAATGCAACTCTGTATACATAGTTCTGATTTGTTTCTCCATTCTATTTTTAATCGGCTCTTTGCACAATCTTTAGTATTTTTATGTTACTGCACTGTTTGATGTTAAATATGGTTCTAAGAAAACAAACCATCTTGAAGGGGAGAGCTGCTATGACTAGGAACCCAGCCTCACCTCTACCCAGATGGGCCTCACACATCACCTGAGAGCCACTCTGGCCAAAGACCTTTTTACGGCAGCAGCAGACCCACGGACACCGGGAGTCCAGCCCCCCACCAGTGCCATTGCCTCCTGTGAGTCTTGGAGTGTACAATTGAATTGCGGATCCACTCTGTGGCCATTGGCCCATCACACCCTGGCACCTGGGTTCTGACATGATAGCTAAAATGGGGAGACAAACAAACAACACCCAAAGGACAGAAAAGGAGGAATTGCCAGAAGAGGAACTCAATTAAATGGAGACATACAATATGTTCGAAAAGGAATTCAGAATAAGGGTCATAAAGTTCATACACCAGATGCATGGGAAATCCACAACTTACATAAGAATCAAGGAAAAATGAAAAACATTGATAATAGCTACAATAAAAAATACAATGGAAGGTTTCAATAGTAGACTAGAAGTAGCAAAGGATTGAATCAGCGATTTAGGAGACAGGGCAGAGTAACACACCTGGAACAACACAATCTGAACAGCAACTTGAGAGAAAAAATAGAAAGCATGTGGATATCCTAAGGGAGATTGGGGATAACATGAAACAAATAACATGTGTATAATAAGGGTGTCAGAAGGACAAGATGAGGAACAAGGATTAGGAAACCTATTAGAAGAAATAATCACAAAACCTTCCTGATCTTGGGAAGAAAAAGTCACACAAGCACAGACAGTCCCAAAAAAGATGAAACCAATAAGACCTATACCAAGACACATTGTAATTATAATGGCAAACAATAATGACACAAACAGAACCTTAAAGGCTGCAAGAGAGAGACAGAGAGTCACCTACAAAGGCTCTCCTGTTAGATTATCAAATGATTTTTAACAGAAACACATCAGGCCAGAAGGGAATGAAAGGAAATATACAAAGTGATGCAAAACAAGGGACCAAATCCAGGAATACTTATCCAGCAAGGCAATCATTCAAGACTATAGGGGAATTCAGTGTCTTTACAGAAAAAAAAAAAAAATCTAAGGGAGTGTTTCACTACTAAGCCATCAATGCAAGAAATGCTGAAGGGACTGTTGTAAAAAGAAGGAATAGAAGAGACAGAAGAAACACAGGCATAAAGAAAAAAGTGGCAACATATCAGTAACTATCAAAATAACCTTAAACCTAAATGGACTAAAGACTCCATTCAAAAGATATATAATGGCCAAAATTATAATAAAACAAGACCCATATATATGCTGTCTATGAGAGACCCACCTCAGAATAAGGACTCACATGGACTGAAAGTGGAAGGAGAGAAATACTTTTCAGGCAAAGAAGGGGAAAAAACTAGGGGATCAATAATTATATTTGAAGAAATAAATCTCAAGAAGCCAAGATGGCGATGGAATAGGCATACACGTCCCAGGGCACATCCTGGAGCAAATGGAGTGAGCAGCTGAAACTAATAACACCCACCCGGAATTGGCAAAGTACACTCAGGTGGTCAGACAGTTTACAGCCAGGAAGGGCAGAGTTCCTCTGGTAAGGTAAAAACCAGGGATCTGGGCAGGAAAGTTTGCCACACCTCTGAGCCCAGAAAGGGTATAAGCACCCCTATGTTCATAGCAGCACAGTTCACCATAGCTAAGACCTGGAAACAGTCTAAGTGCCCATCAGCAGATGAATGGATTAGAAAACGGTGGTATATCTACATGATGGAATACTATGCTGTTGTAAAAAAGAAGGAATTCTTGCCATTTGCAGCAGCATGGATGGAACTGGAGAGCATTATGCTAAGTGAAATAAGCCAGTCAATGAAGGAAAAATACCACATGATCTCACTCATTTATGGATAATAAAGACCATTATAAACTTATGAACAAAAATAGATACAGAGGCAGAGCAGCTTCGAACAGACTGTCAAACTACAGCGGGAAGGCCGGGGAGGGTTGGGGGGCAGGAGGGGAGAGTAAGAGATCACCCGAAAGACTTGTATGCATGCATATAAGCATAACCAATGGACATAAGACACTGGGAGTTAGGGGAGGCCAGGGGATAGTCAGGGCGGGGAAGAAAGAGGAGACATATGTAATACCCTTTGTAATACTTTAAGCAATAAAACAATTTAGAAAAGAGAGAAAAAAGAAATCTCAAAGTAAAGGTCATAAAAAAGAGATAAGACCGATTGCTATGATGTGCTCTGACACCCAGGGAGTAGACTCTCAATGCAAGAGCTGCCCTTGGGGATCAGTGAGCTCCCACAGGGCAGCGCCATTCAGCTGGATCCTGTGCTGACGACTGGCCAGTGGAGCAGCAGTGGCAGGAATCTCGCCCACCTCCACAGAGGCGCTAAGCATGTTTGGCAACTGGGACTAAGCCGAAGACATCATTCGGACATGCCCTGAGGTCTCCCAGGCTGCCAGAGCGTGAGGGACTCCGCCAAGTGTACAAAGTTCGTTCACTGGGCCCCTTATATTGCTAATAAACTACAATAAGATATAACAAAATTCAAATACTTGGAGGCTAAATAGTCTTTTATTAAATAAATGGAGGCCCAGGGTATGAATTCCTGTATGGAAGCCATCTGGTTGGCCTCCCCAGATGGGCACATGGGGCCAGGCCTGCAGTGGTTAGTGGCCATTGGCGGTTAACCAGAAGGCCATGCCTCCAATCTGGGCGTTAGCGCATATAGGGGGTGTGGCTGACCAGGGGAAAGGCTGTGAGTGGTTTTCTTATCAGTCCTGCCCCGAATGGGGGATTGGGGGCAGATGGGAAGCAAGGTTGGTCAGGGATATGGCCGATTGGGGCCCAGATAAGACTGCTTGGCTGCCGCAATGCAAGTCATAGCCACCAGCTATTCTGGTCATTCTGCCATTCCGGTCACAGGGCTTTTATGTACAAAGATAGATAACTGGGTTACCGAAGAGATTAAAGTAGAAATTAAAATCATCCTGGAAGTAAATGAAAATTAAAAATAAAAGTCCAAAATCTATGGGACACACTGAAAGTAGTCCTTAGAGGGAACTTCATAGCATTACAGGCCTAACTCAAAGAACAAGAAAAACAGTTAACAAATTATCAAACCCGCACAACATAAAAAGTTAGACAGAGCAACAAGCAAAGCCCAAACTGAGCAGCAGGAAGGAATAATGAAGATCAGAGCAGAAATAAATGACATAGAGACCAAAAACCGCACAAAAGATTAATAAAGACATGAGCTATTTCTTTGAAAGGATAAACCAGATTGACTAAGCTCTAGCTGGGCTCACCAACAGGACCCCAGTAAACAAAATCAGAAATGAAAGAGGCAAAATAGCAAAAGACCCCACAGATATAAAAAGGATTGTAAATAAATACTATGGACAACTCTACTCCAACAAACTGATCAACCCTGAAGAAATGGACATATTCCTAGAAAAATACAATCTTCCTAAACTCAGTTAGGAAGAATAAAACATAGGACCACGCCAATAACTACTCAGGAAATTCAAGCAGTCACAAAAATAACTTGCAGCAAACAAAAGCCTGGGTGAGACGGCTTCACAGGGACTTTTACCAAGTGTTCAAAGAAAAACTAAAACCTTCTTCCTCAGACTATTCCATAAAATTCAAAGGAAGTGCCATTTCCCAACACTTCCTATGAAGCCAGCATTACTCTAATCCCAAAGCCAGATAGAGAAAACACAAAGAAAGAAAAATGCAGGCCAATATATCTCTGATGACCATAGATGTTACAATCCTCAACAGAACTCTAACAAATGCGATGCAACATTACATTGAAATGAGCATACACCATGCCAAAGCGGATATATTCTGGGGAAGTAGGATGAGTCAACATCCAGAAATCAATAAGTGTGATGCATCACATAAACAAATTGAGAGAGATTCATATCCATTGGTGCAGGAAAAGCATTTGACAAAATCCAACACCCAATTTTGATAAAAACTCTAAGCAAACTGGGCATAGAGGGATCATACCTCAACATTAAAAAAGCCTTATGTGACAAAACTACAGACAACATCATACTCAATGGGCAAAAACAATTACTCTAAGAAGAGGAACAAGACAGGGATGCCCAATCTCACCACTTCTGTTCGACAGAGTACTGGTAGTGCTAGGCAATGCAGTCAGACAAGAAGAAGTCAAACAAGGCATGCTAAGTGGAAAAGAGGAAGTAAAACTGTCATAATTCGCAGATGGCATGGTATTGTCCATAGAAATACCTAAAGACTCCACCAAAAAAACTAGGAGATTTAATAAATGAATTTGGCAATGTAGCAGGGTACAAAATTAACACCCAGAATTCTATGGCTTTTTGATACACGGATAATGAACTCAGAAATAGAAACAAACAAACAAAAATGCCATTTAGCAGTGCAACAAAATTTTAAGAAACCTAGGAATAAACTTAACTAAGGAGGTAAAAACCTGTTCTTGGAAAACTACAGGAAATTGAAAAAAAGTGATAGAGGAAGACTAAAGCAAATAGAAGAACATACCATATTCATGGTTTGGTACAATCAACATCATTAAAATGTTCATAGTACCCAAAGCAATGTACAGTTTTAATGTATTAACCATTAAAATGTCAATGGCGTATCTCACAGACCTAGAAGAAAGTTTCCAAAAATTCCTATGAATTTAAGAAAAGACCCCAAATAGTTACAGCAATCTGGACAAAGAAGAACAAATTTGGAGGGATCACAATACCAGATATCAAGCTATACTACAAGCCACCATTCTCAGAACTGCCTCTTACTGGAACTAAAACAGACATAAAGACCAATGGGACAGAACAGAGAACATAGAAGTCGACCCTAACCATTATGCTCAATTAATATTTGACAAAGGGAGGCAAAAGCATAGAATGGAGTCATACAGTCTCTTCAATAATTGGTGGTGGAACCTGGATGGCAGTCAGGCCTAGGCAGGGCTGGGTAGGTGGGGCGGCGCGGGGCGGGGCAGAGCGCGGTGGGGCGGGGCGCGGTGGGGCGGCTGCGCACTGGGCTAGGACTCTGCTGGCACAGGCACTGCACTGGAGACTCTTGCCCTTCCCGCGGGGTCTGGGGCCTCCCAGCAGGGCCCCATGGAGGACCTTAGCCTGGACAGCTGCAGAGAGGAGGACGCGGCGCCAGGCGCCAAGGGGTGGCCCGAACCCCAGGCGAGGGTGCACTTCCGCGTGACAAGGTTCATCATGGAGGCAGGTGTCAAGCTAGGGATGCAGAACATTCCCCTCGCCACCGCCTGTGCCATTTACCATAAGTTCTTCTGTGAGATCAACCTGGACGCCTATGACCCCTACTTGGTCGCCATGTCTGCCCTTTACTTGGCTGGCAAAGTGGAAGAACAGCCCCTGCGAACCCGTGACATCATCAACGTGTCCAACAGGTACTTCCACCCAGGCAGCGAGCCCTTGGAGATGGACTCCGTAGTCTGGGTGATCCAGGACAGCATTGTGCAGTGCGAGCTCCTTGTGCTGCGGGTACTGCGCTTCCAAGTTTCCTTTCAGCACCCACACAGGTACCTGCTCCACTACCTGATTTCTCTCAAGAACTGGCTGAATCCTTACAGCTGGCAACGGACCCCCATCTCCGTCACTGCCTGGGCCCTGCTGCGGGACAGCTACCGCGGGGGGCTGTGCTTCCGGTTCCAGGCTCAGCACATAGCGGTGGCGGTGCTCCACCTGGCCCTGCAGGTCTATGGGGTCCAGGTGCCCGCTGAGGCCATGGCCGAGAAGCCATGGTGGCAGGTGTTTAGTAGAGACCTTACCAAGCCAATCATTGATAACATTGTGTCTGATCTCACTCGCATTTATACCATGGACACAGAGATCCCCAAAGACAAGCCTGGGACACTCGGCTGCCAGGGGACAGCGCCACCACATCGCCCTGAGGGCCGGTCCCCAGAGCACTGGCAGGGAGGACTGGTTTTGTGCTGCTGGAGACAGGCCGGTGAAGGCGATGACATGCTGCCACTTTGATTCTCAGGCTTTGACTCTCCCTGGCAGCCAAGGTCCAGATGGGGATGGGCGCTGCACCTCCCGCGGGCAGGAGGGTGCCGCGGGCAGGAGGGTGCTGCGGGCAGCTCTGAGGCCTCCGTGTCTGCTTTTGTCCTTTGAAAGGACGCAGACTACAGCCGAGGTTTGCGATCAGTGGAAGGAAAATCAAAGAACGGATGGGACTGTGCCCCAGGGGATTTTTTTAAAGGCCAGATTTAGAGAAAGTATGACTCAATTATCATAGAGGAAATTTTATTTTGTTTCATTGAAGATATTACAAAGCCAAAATAAAAACATAATAATAATTGGTGTTGGACTTTTAGCACAGATACATGCAAAAAAAATTAGTCTAGACCACCAACTTACACCATACACAAGTATAAATTGGGAATGAATAAAGGACTTAAAAGTAAGTGGGTAACCATTAAAATCTTAGAAGAAGCAAAATATCAGGCATCTGTCTCAGCAATACCTTTACTGATACAGCTCCTAGGGCAATGGAAACTGAGGAGAAAAGAAACAAATGGGACGACGTCAAATTAAAACACTTCTGCAGAGAAGAAGCGGCCAACAAATACAACAACAACAACAACAACAACAACAACAACAAAACAAGGAAGTCCACTGCCTGGGAGAAGATATTTGCCAATGTTATATCAGATAAGGACCTATTCTCCAAAATTCATACTGAACTCATCCACTAAACAAAAGGAAGATCAACATTCCAATAAAAAACTGGGCACCACCACCATGAAGGCCCCTTCTGACTTATGGTGTCCCAGTTCCTGTGATGATTATTACAGCCACACAGGAGATGGGTATGATGGGGGCACGGCAATTACTGCAACAGCCGATGGGACACCCCTGTAAGAGGTCCTGAGTGTGGTGCTGGCAGCGATCACAGGATACACCATGTATGCAAGAGAGAGTGAATCATGCAGTACAGTAGCTCACCTGATTGGGCACTTGGGGAGTCAGAGGGGAAGCCCCTGTGACAGAAAAATTAGACACTGAAAATAAAAATGATAAGGTACAGACAATATTTTATTGTAAGCAATTTGGCTTCTGTTATTTAAGAATGACAAAAAGCAAATGGTAGGTTTGGGGGAAGCATCAAGAATTGTAGGTACCATTATGAAGTTTCAGGATTGGAGGCAAGGTTTGAATTGTACAAGGTTGCTTCCTAAGTGCTGATTTAAATTACAATATACTTAAATGTTTAAATTTTACATATTGTATTGTTAACATATTCAGAATATAAGCACAACCAACAGACCAACAGAGGCAAGACACTGGGAGTGGGTGACAAGAACAAGAGACAAGAGATAGAGGAAGCCGGAGGGAAGGTCAGTAGAAAAAAAGAAAGAGACATATATATTACTTTTGGTAAAACCTTAAACACTAACATTACCAAAAATTTTCAGAAGAACGTGTTCTCCAACATGGGATTTCTTGTCTGATTTTACTACAAACACAGAAAAGCAGTCTGTTTGGATGGTGAGTTATATTCATGGCCCTAAATTTCCCAGGGTGTCTATGACCATATGTGCATGAAGTCTTTGAAGTGAACTGCATACAAAATGAAGCAGTGTGTTATTTCGTCATGGCATGCGGCCCTGTTTTCCAGGTAGGAAGGGTAAACAAATGAGGTATTCTCCTTGGAAAACCTAAATGGATAAAAGGATTGAAGAACCTCTGACAAGGCTGCAAAACAAGGATTCCTCCAGCTCTGTGGCCCACACTTTGCCCCCTAAGATACTGATCAGGAGCAGGCCGATCCCACTGGCCCCAGGAGGAAGAGGAGACCTTGGGGAAATGGGAGATGGTGGTGAGCAGCAACAGGGCAATGTGGCGTGGCAGCACAGCAGCCTAGGCCTCGGCATGAGGAAGATCCGCAGACACCTGTGGAAAGGAGTATAGGAAGAACATGTCATGCCAGCCCCTGTTGAGGGGCAGGTGGAAAGGCCTGAAGGTGCTGTGGGTGGCCTAGAGGGAGAGTTCAGAGGAGGGGCTGAGGTAATCTGCTTTGACTCTGAGTGACAGTGGACATGCACACTCCCTCCTCCTGCCTAAGCCCCCCTGCCTGAGCTGAAATTGCACTGCCCTTGTTGTACTGGTAGTTCCTGTCTCAGGCACACACCCTGCGGCCCTGGTGTCACAGGCTGTATCCCTCCCAGCATCCAGGTGTCCCTGTGAGAGAAAAATACTGGCCCAGGAACCTGGCAGCACACCAGGGGAGAGCCCCGGCAGGCCCTCCTCACCCGTCCTGTCCACTCACTCAGGGCCATCATCCTCTCATAGTACTTCAGGGGATTGAGCCACAGGTCCTTGCTGATGATCTGGTAGGGCAAAGAGAGCTTGGTCAGGAGAACACAGGGACCCAAATAGAAACCCAAGCAGCAGGCGGACACAGGAAGCTGAATGCTGGCATGGCCAGTGACATCCCACCTCAGCAATCCTGCCAGATGCTGTCACACTATGGTCAGAGAACCAGTAGAAGAAGCTGGTGCTGCTGTCCTGGAGCCTGTGGCTGTAGACTTCTCATTCACAATGCTGGTACCACTGAATGGGAGTGGCACGGGACAACCTGTATCCTGCAGGAGAGGGGTATGTGAAGCTGGGTACATCACCTTCCATCCCTGCCCACCACCAGCTGCAGCCCATGCAGGGAGCCTCCTCTTACCCGTGAGGGTGTTGAGATACTCCTTCACAATCACATGGTTGCGGAATTAGGGGTTGCTGCGGAAGTACAGGCTAATGGTGCAGCAACCCCAGGGATGCCTGACTTCCCTCACCTGCAGAAGGAAATGGATCCAGGGAGTGAAATCGCAGCCCAGTGCTGCCGCCTGTAGCTGTTTTCAGGGACAGGCCATTTCCCCACCTGCCCTCCACTACTCCTTGGAGCAGGTGCACTTACCTTCATATCAATCACATGGCCGAGCATATTTTTATCTTGGACGCTGATCATGGCCAACATCTCTGGGTGGTTGACAAACTGCTTTGGGTCAAGGAGCCTGCAACCTGGGAGCTGGGCATGGACCAGCTAGAAAGAGCAGCCTGGCCTGGCCTCTCCTTCCCTTAAGGCCACTCTTTCCACATAAACGGCAGAAAGGGGCACAGCACCACTCTGTTTCCTGACAGACCCTGATGCCCACCGGACTGCTTTGTGCTGAGGGCTTGACAGGTTACACATCACACATTCCTGCTTCTGACTGAGGAACTGGACATAGAGACGGCCTGTAAGGCAGCATTAGTTAGTCCCAGAAGAGCCCGTGCAACACAGCCCTGTCTGTGGGCATCAGCCCCTGGTGTATGCGTGCCTCTGCCTTGGAGCTCTGCCCCTGGACCCCCTGGTAATGCTTCTATGTTGCCTGTACAAGACAGAGGGTGTCTCCAGGATCCTGGGCCAGACCGGGGCGCCCTGCCCCTAGCTTGTCCTCAATGTTCTTTTCTAGGGGAACCATCCCCGCTTACACCGTTCTCCTGCACTGTCCCATGCTCCTTGTGATCCTGCTCCTCTACCCTCAAGGATACAGCTGTGAGCCAGAACCCAGGGATGCGCCGGATATTGAGGCTTCTCCGTTTGAAATAGGGCTTGAGCCTCTGCCGAGTCCTGCACCTGAGCCGAGAGAAGGCCCTGATGGCTTGCTCGTTCATGGGATCCATCTCCAATTGAAGGGCCTGGAGCACCTCCAGAGGGGACCAGGTTAACTTGGCCCCGGGCCCTGACTGGGCCTGCTCCTGCTGCACTGGCTCCTCTTCTTCTGGCTTTGCTTTGGCCTTGGACTGAGGCTCCACCTCTCCCACCTGTTCCACTGCCTCCATGGTGCACTTCCCCTCCACCTGCAGGACAAACTGCTCCCCTGCAATTAATTGCTCCTCCATCCGCCCCTCCTCCTGGTGGTCACTCCCTTGCGGGTCACCTGGATCCTGTGCCTCCAGCCTCAGCTCTTCACTCACCACCTCCTCCTGCCTCCCCACCTGCAGATCTGGGAAAACCTCCTCACCTGCCCACTTGGCCTGCCATGGCACCACCTGCAGAAGGCCCTCTGTCCACAGGATAAACTGAGCCTGTGCCTGGAACACCTCCCCCAGGCCCTCCTTGTCTTCCCCTTGCTCCTCACTCTGGGTTCCCTGCTGCACCTCACTCTCCTCTCCCTGCACACACTGCTCTGCAGCCACCCAGTCCTCCCCTCTCCCGCACTCAAGATCAAGCCCAACATCCTGGCCTGTGTCCAACCTCAGCTCCAGGGTCTCAGCCTCCCCCACCTGCATGAAGTCCTCCCACTCCAGCCCCAAAGCTTCCCTCTGAACCTCCTGTGCCCTTGTGTCCTGGGTATCACCACTTCCCTGCACCGAGGTGAAGCTGAAAGCCTCCTGGATCATCCTGCTTGCCCTGTCCTTCCTAGTGCAATGGCCCTGGGGAGCCCTGTGAATCCTCAGGCGCCCTGCAGCTGAAGGCCCCCTAGTGGAACTGAGAGGAAGCGCGCTGCCCCCAGGAGCCCCTCAGTCTCCCAACACAGCCTGACTCTGGATGCCCCCTGGCTCTGAGACTGGTGCTGTGAAGGAGCAGGTGGTGCAGAGCCTGCTGAGTCCAGGCAAGGTGCTTGCTCACTGGTGCATGCAACCAGGCCCTGGTGTGCTGACTGGGTGCACACTGGGCTCATGCACAGGCGCTGGTCATGTGAACATGTGGTACAGAAGGCACCTAGCCAGGCCCAGCCTGCTGTTTCTGGTTGGGCTCCTCAAAAGCCTCCTCCAATCACGGATGGGGCAGTGGGTGTCACCCTGCGCAACCCCGCCCCTCACTCAAAGCTCTGGTGTAGGTAGATGGTAACTGGGAGGTATCCTCTTATCTCTTCATTAGCCAGAAAACGGAGATTTTGAAAGCTTAGAATCTTGACCTGACTGAAAAGAAGGAAGAAATGGTGGAACTTGAAAATGACTTCAGGTTTTCTCACTGTGCTGAATGAAGTCAAAAACTGCTGCAGTGAAATATTTTACCCGTTGTTCTCCCCGCATGAACTACAATAATAATGTGCTTTGTGTTGACATTTACTGCTGTGTTGCTGACAATTACCTGGAAGAGAAGTTAAGGGGATTCAATGGGTTGGAAAAAGTTGAGCTAAATCAGAAAGCAGGTCTAATTAAGGAAGTTTATTCTCTATCTATCTAAAGACACACACACACACACACACACACACACACACACACACACACACACTTATATTGCTAAGGTGACTCGTGCATGTGCCATACTTTTGAAGCTCTTGCTGGCGCCAATTGCATGCATGTGTTTCAAATCTTCATTGTCAATCAGAATTTGGTTGACACTGCTATTATAGAGAAAGGGTAAATAGCAGTACTAAAATATTTCTTCTAATTAATCTCCTTTCAATGGGCACAAATCCATGCACCTGGCCACTGGTATTCTAATAGTGGCAAGATATCATCCGTGACTACTAATATTCTATTGGGCCAGGACATGCCAAATTGGTCAAACATATCTATATATATAAAAGCGTAAGCGACATTATGAGTGGTTGGTACTATGCACACCGACCACCTGGACGCAGACGCTCAACACAGGAGCTTCCCCCAGGTGGTCAAGGCTCTCCCACAGCTAGAGCATCACTCAGCCAGAAGGCGGGCTAATGGCTGGAAAGTGCAGCTGTGACAGCAAGAGCCTCTGCTGCCTATGTGCCTATGTGACAAGGCTAAGAAGCAGTGGTGGCAGGTGGAGTGGGGCTTGGATGAGCGGGAACAGAGCACCTGGCTCCAGCTTGGGCTCCTGCCCGGCTGTCTGCCATTTCGTGCACTGCTACATCCCTCAGGAGGTGTCAGACCTAACCTGGCAGTCCCACATCTCCCAAGGGGTCCCAGATTGCGTGAGGGTGCAGACTAGGCTGTGGGACGCCACCGGTGCTTGAATTTCGTTCACCGGGCTTCTAGTCATTTTATTATTTATCACCAATTTAGCATGGTTCTCTTCTAATGCTGAATAATTTAAAGGTATAACCTGAATTTTGGTAATGATGGCCATTCAGATTTTACTGCTCTTTAGCGGTATTATTTAATGGCTTATATGAAGGGCACTAATCTCCCTCAAAATATGAGAAATATTACATGTCCCACAAACAGTACTATGTTTCAGTGCTAATTCTTTCCACTAATGCCCCTAAGGGAGCCTTTCACTAATTTTCTTTGCTCACTAGCTCATCCAAAATTGAAATGGGAAGGCTGCTTGTCTATATTCAAGTGCAGAGGCATATTCTTCTTAACTACACTGATGCTATCAATACTTTCAATTTTCCAACATAATTTATAGTGAGGGTCTCTATGTTAGACTTTAAAACATCTCTTTACTAATATAAATAAGTCACTTTTAACTTATTTCTTCACAACTATGTGCACGCTCTGATTTAGCAACTTTCAAGTGTCCCTTTACACCCTACTTTTCATTAAAAACAGGCCATCTGAAACCACACTGATCACTTTTCAACCTGTTGTGATAATTCAGACATTCCTTGGGTTACGTTGGTCTCGAAGTACATAAGTTTTGTGGTTACGTTGCCATTCCCCATTTATTTATTAAAAAAAAAAGTTTGATATTTCTACGTATGTACATATGTGCTTTATATTTTCTTATTATTCATTTACCACAAGAAAGGTCAGCAATTGTTATGTTTCTTCTAATTTTTTTTTACTGTTGCACACCATTACTGCTGTGTATGTGTGCTCCATGTGAGTGACATATGTGCTTATGTAGGTGGGTTCTGACTTCCGCGAATATTGCATTACATCCCACTGCAGGAACGCGTCAACAATGTAACGCGAGGAACTACTGTACTTGTATCCTATTGATTAAGATGTAGTTATTTGGTCTCCATATTTCTTCAATACGTATATGATTGTTGGAAGTACAAATTATATCTTTATATATTAATGTGTTAATTAGAATTTTCACTCAATAAAAATAAATGCCTTGTCCTTACAAAAAGATCTGGCCTTATAATTGAATGGCCTAATACATATTAGAGTAGGGCATGACTACCAAATTTTCTCAGAAGAACATGGGTTGAAATGAAGAGTATATCCTGCCTACCCCTACTTGAAACAAGAGCCTTAGTTGAGCTCCATCATGATCCAAACAGAAACAGAAACAGTAAGATACATGGCAGGTTTCTGTTACTATACGCCTACTGAGCATGCCTCAGTGCACATTTCCTGACGGTGCTATTGATCAGAATGTGCACTCACAGGACATTAGGACCTTCATGCACAACTCCATCCTGAAACCACATGAAAAGGAGCGTATTGGACAAGAATGTTAGCAGGGACTTTACAATGCAGAGGGATTCTGAAGAAGATTGAAAAAGGTGGCAGAACCCTAGCCAGTTTGGAACAGTGGACAGATCACCGACCTTCATACTGAAGGGCCCCAGTTTCGATTCAGGTCAAGGGCACTTGCCTGAGTGTGGGCTCAATCTCCAGTCTGGGGCTTGCAGGAGGGAGCTGCTCAATGAATTGCTCTCATGACTGATGTTTCTAACTCTCACTTGCTCTCTGTTTCTCTCTGAGATAAATAAAAATATATTTAAAAGAATGGTGGCAGAATAAGTGGATGCTACAGGGACATGCTCCCAGGAACAAACTGATATTCCAACTAAAATACAGAACAACTTCCTGAATAATCAATGGAAAACTCACAGGAGAGAACCCTGACACCCAAGGACCGAAGGTGGTGGCCACTTAGACACTGGTAGGAGGAGAGGAGGCTTGAAGGGGCGGGCCTGACACCCACAGAAAGCAACTGAAGTCTCGGAGAGATATCTCAGCTGTGGAGGACTGCCACTGAGAACTCTGGGTCTAATCCCCAAGCTGGGCCTCCTAGCAGAGAGCACCAGAACTGAGGAGGGTACCCATATAACCTGTGGATGTGAATAGTAGCAGGGCACTGTCTGCCAGGGAGAGACAGCTAGAAATTCAGGTATCCTCTTAAAGAGCCAGCGCACAAATTTCCCTGTGGAGCCACACAGCTTGTGCCCTGGCAAAGGGAGGGTGAAGTGGACTGGAGCTGTGAAGGAAAAAGCCAGAACTGGGGAGTCAAGGGTTCCAGCACAGAAGACAGACACTTCAAGTTTCCTTGGAGGAGTCATTTCCTCATGCAGCAGAGAAAATCTTTCCCATGCAGACATTTGCCTTTCCTGGAGGGGAGACAATTAACACACACTACTGGGAAACACCTTGCCCTGAGGACACTTAAGAGATTATAAATAACAATAAACCTACACACAGAGGCAACTGCCCCACCCTGTTGAAACAAACACTTGCTATAACCTGAGGACCATTGCCTTGGAGGCAAGTAAAGTTGGAATCCTATCAGTCTATAGACAGAGGAGGTCTCTGGAGGCTTTGAGTCTTTGCCTGACCTACTTAGTCAGAAACATCCTTTAACAATATTCTGCACTAGAGACTGATAGGCAGACAGGTCTACCTAACTTGTCACCACAAACCCACACAGAAAGCCAGAAAGAGGAAATAAATAAACAATCCTCAAATGAGAGAACTGGAGAATTCTCCAGATATTGAGAGAGATGAAGCACAGAGAAGACATTTATCTGAATCTGACTTCAGGGTTATGAAGGTAAAAGAGCTCAACAGCATATAAAAAGATATAGTGACTATGAAAAGAAGATATAAAATGACATAATACAAATAAAGAACACATTAGAAGGAATAGGCAGATATTAGGGAACGCTGAGGATCCAATCACTGATTTAGAACAGAGTTAAAAATATCACCCAATAAAAAAAGACAGAAAAATTAAAATTTAAAACAAACAAACAAACAAACAGGAGGGACACTTACATAACAGTATTAGAATAGCCAGTGTGCCAAAAGAGGTAGGAGGGGAGAAAGGCATAGAGAAGGTCTTTGAAGAAACAATGGCAGAACACTTACCTAACCTGGTAAAGGAAAATCCCACACAAGATCAAGAGCCAAAGAGAACCCCAAAGAAGAAGTACCCTAACAAACCCGTGATCAGACACATCATAATTAAAATGCCAAAAATTAAAGACAAAGAGAGAATCTTCAAGGCAGTAAGATAAAAGAAAACTGTTAGCTATGAAGGAGTTCCCATTAGGCTGACTCCTGATCTCTCATCAGAAACTCTACAGGCCAGAAGAAGATGGCATGAAGTACTCAAGTTAATGGAAAGCAAGGATCTGAGACCAAGATTACTATATCTGGCAATTCTTTCATTCAAAATAGACGGTCAAATACAGAGCTTCCTAGACAGAAAAAGGCTGAAGGAGTACATCATCTCCAAGCCAGCTTTACAAGAAATGCTACAGAGATTGCTGTAATGAGAAGGAGAAACAGAGACAGAAACTTAGCCACACAGAAACGAAATGGAAATAAATAAATAAATACCTATGAATAATAACCCTAAATGTAAATAGGTCAATGCTCCAATCTAAAGGTGTAGTGGAGCAAAATGGATACAGAAACATGATGCAAGTATATGCTGTCTACAGGAGCACCATCTCAAAACAAAAGACACACACAGGATGAGAGTGAAGGAATGGGAAAAATTTCCATGCAAATGGAAAAGAAAAAAAAGGCCGAAGTAACAATACGCATAACAGAAAAAATGGACTTTAAAATAAAGGCCATCACAAGAAACATAAAGGTCACTACATGATACTAAAGGGACCAACCAACAAGACGATATAACCCTAGTAATCATATATTCAGCCAACATAGGAGCACCTCAATATATATATCTCAAACAAACAAATAAACAAAAAATCAAAACAAACAAAAATTCTAGAAGACTTTAACAGAGAGTGTGACAAAAGGATAGTCACAGGAAGGGACTTTTATCACCCCTCTGACATCACTGGATAGATCTTCCATATGAAAAAATAACAAGGATGCAGAGCCTCTAAAGGACACACTGGATCCATTAGATTTAATTGACATTTTAGAATAGCGGTTCTCAACCTGTGGATTGCGACCCCTTTGTGGGTCAAATGGCCCTTTCACAGGAGTCGCCTAAGTAAAGGGTGTCCCACAATTCACGCAAGAAGTAATTTTGATAGAAAACAAGGTTTATAATTAAAAACTGTACATTTTTATTGATTCATAAAGAAAGTAAAAGAACTGCACTTGGAAAACTACAGGACATTGAAATGGAGATAAAGATATCAACCAATGGATTCATATACCATGTTGATGGGTTGGTAGCCTTAACTTCATTAACATGTCCATACTACCCAAAGCAATCTATAGATTTATTGTAATCTCCATTAATATACCAACAGAATATTTCACAGACACAAAAAAATCCTCGAAAAAATTCAAATGGAGTAAAAATAGTCTGAGCAATCCTGAGGAAGAAGAAAAAAGTTGGCGGGCTCACAATACCAGATATTAAGCTATATTATAAAGCCACCATTCTCAAAACTGCCTGCTACTGGCACTAGAAAATACATATACTCCACTGAAACAGAACAGAGAACCCAGAAGTGGACCCAAGTCATTAGGCTCTATTATTAATTTACAAAGGAGGAAAGAGCATACAATGGAGTCAAGACAGTCTCTTCAATAAATGTTAGGAAAATTAGAAAGATACATGCAAAATAATGAAACTAGACCTCCAACTTACACCATTCACAAAAAAAAAACAAAAAAAACTCAGAATGGATCTACTTAAACATCAGATGAGAATCTATAAAAAAAAACTTATAAGATTGCCTATGTAGCAATATATCAGATATGTCTTCGCAGTATCTTTATTGATACAGCTCCAAAGGCAATGCACACAGAGGGGAAAATAAACAAGTGGACTACGTCAAAATAAAAACCTGCACAGCAAACAAAATCCTGAAGAAAACAACCAGAAAGCCCACTGCATAGGGAGAACATATTTGCCAATGGTATCTCGGATAAGTGTTGAATCTCCAAAGTTTTCAGGGAACTCAAAAAATTAACAATAGGAAGATAAACAATCCAATCAAAACATGGGCAAAGGACCTAAATTAACACTTTTTAAAAGGAGACCTATAAAAGGCCAAGAGACATACGAAAAATGCTCAAAGGCACGAACAGTCCAAGAGATGCAAATCAAAATGTCAATGAGGTACCATCCACACCTGTCAGAATAGCTGTCAGAAAAAAATCAACAAACCACAAGTGCTGGTGAGGATGCAGAGAAAAAGCGACCCTTGTGCACTGCTGGTGGAAATGCAGACTGCTGCAACCACTGTGGAAAACCATATAGAGATTTCTTAAAAAATTAAAAATGGAGCTCCCCTTTGACCCAGTGTTCTCTCTTCTAGGTATATATCCCAAGAAATGAGAAAGGCCAATCAGGAAAGATATATGCAACTGTATGTTCATACCAGCCCAATTTACAATAGCTAAGAATTGGAAACAGTCTAAATGCCCATTAGCAGATGCACGGATGAATAAACTGTGGAACATCTATACAATGGAATACTCTACTGCTGTAACAAAGAATGAACTCTTATAATTTGAAACAGCATGGATGGACTTGGAGAGCATTACACTAAGCAAATTAAGCCAGTCAGAGGACGATAAATATCACATTATCTCACTCATTTGTGGAATATAATGAACAACATTAGCTGATGAACAACAAGACATCCAGACACAAAGAAGCATTGATCACACTGTCAAACCTCAGAGTAAAGTGCTTGAGGCAAAGACCAACAGTAGTATGTGTGTGTGTATATGTGTGTGTGTATGTATACGTGTGTGTGTGTGTGTGTGTGTGTGTGTGTGTGTGTGTATGTATGGAGGGCTAATGAACTTTGACATGAACTTTGATATTCAGCAGGGCTGAAAATCAGCAGTATATTACACGGCTGTTGGCAAAATGGCTGACGGCAATCTTGCTAACCTGATGATTAAACTTTACTACTGATATGCCTGTCTTCTTTGCTAAAGGGCATATATGAGAAACCTACAGCCAAGTAAATGAAAGCTGATGGGTGCTGCATTTCAGAGAGCCTCTCCCCAAGAGAAAAAGGTCTCCGCCTGGCTCCCCAATGCCTTCTAAATTTATAGTTGTTGTCTAGTGTATTCATTTTGTGCAGCTCCTTTCCCAGATCCTGAATCATTGCAGCAAAAGGTTGCAACATTCTGGCGCCCAATGTGGGACATCTGGAGAAGAAGTCTCACCAGAGCAAAAAAAGAAGACTGTCAAGGGCATGTACCTTGGTTGCGGGGACATACCCAGTGGGGACTGTGCAGGAGGCAGCTGATTGATGTTTCTCTCTCATTGATGTTTCTAACTCTCTATCGCTCTCCCTTCCTCTCTGTTAAAAATCAATAAAAATATCTTAAAAAAAAAACCACAAAAAAACTCATTCAAGCATTAAATCTCACCATTAATAAGACACGATAAGTAAAAAGATAGTTTTACTTAATCTGTATGCATTACAGCATTGGCCAGCATATCTCTCTCCAATTGGTATTTCCGAAAAGAAACCAAGTTTGTAGCACTATTTAAAAGAAAGAAAAAGGCTTTTAAAAGAAACTCCATAACTGTGGCCTAGAAATTTCTCTGGAAGAAGAAACGGAAGGAGATTCCCTTCAAATATCTAGAAAACTGCATATAAAAATAAATGCATCAGGCCTCAAAAAGAAAACAACTTGCATTATGCTTTCCTAAAAAAAAAAAAAATATGTCAATATACTCAAAGACTGATAGCAGAAATCCAATTAGTGTCATTCACTGTCCCCACCCAATGAGAAAGGAAGATAGGAAATAAGCCTTGTTTTAGACTGATTTAAATTAGCAAATGGAAATAAAAGAATATTCAGGGGAACATAGTTGGAATAGGCAGAAACCTATTCCTGGAGAAGTCACTGTTTTTACTGATAGTTCATATCATGGTAAAGCTGCTTATACTGCAATGAATTCAGACCAAGTCATGCAGACCAGTCATACTTCTGTGCAAAGAATCGAATTAGAAACGACCAAGGCTGACTTGCAGGATTTCCAAAAGCCTCTTCATATTCTCTCTTTATCTGCTTATGCTGCTGGCTTGGTAAACAGAACTGCAACTACTCAATTTCAATGGCTCAGTGACCGAAGCCTTTCTATACTATTTGAACAAGTCCTGGTCCTTTAACAAAAGGAAATGAATATGCCTGTCAGTTAGTTATTTTATTAAACAAGTCACAGAATTTCACAAGCTTTTACATCAGCCTGCCAAAATATTGTACAGCCGGCAAAACAGATTATGAAGAAATGCCCTCCTTGCATGTTACATCTACTACAAGGGCTCTAAAATCCCAACTTGGAAAACAAAAGTGGTGGAATAGTGAAGACATCTCTTGTAAGTAGACCACACCAAGCCTTAATTACTTTAAATTTTACCCTTGCAATGCTGATGGCAAGACACCCATAGAATTACACTGGTGTCAGAATAAGCCAAAGCAAAATGGTCTGGTTAAATGGAAAGGTACCGAGTCTGGTTTAAGGAAAGGTCCCTTTATTAATCTTTGGTCAAGGATATGCTTGTGTATTTCCAGAAAACTCCTCCAAGCCTGTGTGGATTCCTGCAACATGAATCTGAGAGAGGAACTGACCAGAGTACTCCAACTACAGATAGCAGTGCACCAAACAACATGCTGAGGAGACAGAGGAGAAACATCTAGAGATGGGGGATGGTGACCACGCCTTGCCACGCTAGCAGTCATCAGCTGTGCCTATGTGCCGGTGGCTCTTGACAAAGCCCAAAGAGGTCAGACCTGCATTGTCATTTCTCACCGTTTGCCCACCATCCAGAACTCGAACATCATTGCTGTCATGTCACAAGGGAACAGTGACTGGAAAGGGACCCATAAAGAACTGATAGCCCAAAAAGAAGCCTACTATGGCAAATTCCTTAAATACCTGAAAACGATATTTAAAAGGACATGAAAGAACTCAATCCTTTTCATTGAATCTCCTTACATTTGCTTTTTAGAATAACCAATATTGTATCTCTTTCTTGTTCTTCTATGTTTTCTTCCAGTCTGAAGAAGCAGAATCACAAGTCTTAAAAGAATCTGAGCCCAGTGGATGGCATACACCTTTCTAAATTACTTAAGAAAACAAAAAGGGGGAAATGATAGGGTAAAGACCAAAAGTAGTTAACATATCAATGGGAGAAGTCCCACAGAAGGCGAATGGACTTTGATGTTCAGCATGGCAGAAAATCAGCATTTTGTTACCCTGTTGTGGGAAAAATGGCTGAAGGCAACCTCCTAACATGAAAATTTTTCTATTGTTTACCAAACTTTACCATTGATATGCCTGTTTGCTTTGCTAAAGGACAAATGTGTATTCAAGTAAATAAAAGCTGTTTTGTCCTGGGCTTCAGAGTGCCTCTCCATTAGAGAAAAAAGCCCACAGTACACAAAAAGAAAGAGATAATAAAGGTAAGGTCAGAACAGAAATAAATGACGTAGGGATGAAAAAAAAAATAATACAAAAGATCAATGAAACCAAGAGCTGGTTCTTGGAAAGAATAAACAACATTGATGAACTTCTAGTCAGGCTCAGCAAGAAACTAAGAGAGAGCACCCAAATAAACAAAAACAGAAATGAGAGATGTGATGTAACAAACGACCCCACAGATATACAAAGGATTGTAAAAAATTACAATGAACAACTCTACTACAACAAACTGGACAAGCTCAATAAAATGGACACATTCCTACAAAAAGACAAGCTTTCTAAACTCAATCAGGAAGAAGCAAAAATCCTGAACAGACCGATAAATACTGATAAAATTGACACAGTAATCAAAAAGCTTCCAAAAAACAAAAGCTCTGGACCAGATGGCTTCACAGGGGAGTTTTACCAAACATTCAAAGAAGAAGGAAAACCAAACTTTCTCACACTATTTCAAATATTTCAAGAGGATGGCATACTCCCAAGCTCTTTTTAAGAAGCCAGCATTACCATAATCGCATAGGCAGAAAAAGACACTACAAAGAAAGTGACTTACAGGCCAATATTCCAGATGTACATTAATGCTGCAATCCTCAACTAAATTCAGCAAACTGGATTCAGCATTGCATTAGAAAGATCATACACCATGACCAAGTGGGATTTATTCCAGGGATGCAAGGATGGTACAAAATCAGCAAATCAATGAACGTGAAACATCACATAAACTATTTGAGGGAGAAAAACCACACAATCATATCAATTGGTGCAGAAAAGGCATGTGACCAAGTGCAACAGCCTTTTCTGATAAAAACACTCAGCAAAGTAGGAATAGCAGAATCATCCTTCCACATAATAAAAGCCTTATATGACAAACACACAGCCAACAACATACTCAAAGTGCAAAACAAAAACCATTTCCCTCTAGGACAGGAACAAGACAGGGACGCCCATTTTCATCATGCCTGTTCAACACAGTACTGGAAGTCCTAGTCAGTGAGAGCACACAAGAAAAAGAAATAAATGGTTCCCAAATTGGAAAAGAAGAAGTAAATTGTCATTATTTTCAGATGACATGATACTGTACATAGAAAACCACAAACACTCCTTCAAAAATTTAATAAACTTTGAAAATGAATTTGGCAATGTAGCAGACTACAAAATTAACGCCAAGAAATATAAAGCATTTTTACACACCAATAGTGAACTTACAGAAAAGGAGATTGAAAAAAGGATCCTATGTATCATCCCACCAAAAAAATTAAGACACCTAGGAATAAATTTAGCTAAGGAGGTAAAAGACCTACACTCAGAAAACTAGAAGATGTTGAAAAAAGAGATAGAGGAAGACATAAACAGATGGAAGGACATACCTTGTTCATGGATTGGTAGAAACTACCTCATTAAAATGGCTATACTACCCAAAGCAATCTATACGTTCAATGCACTCCGCATTAAAACACCAACAGCATATTTCACAGACCTAGAATGAACTCTCCAAAAATCCATCTGTAATGAAAAAAAAGACCCTGAGCCCAAACAGGTTTGGCTCAGTGGATAGAGCATCGGCCTCTGGACTGAAAGGTGCCTGGTTCGATTCCGATCAAGGGCATGTACCTTGGTTGGGGGCACATATCAAGTAGGGGGTGTGCAGGAGGAGGCTGATCTATGTTTCTCTCTCATTGATGTTTCTAACTCTCTATCCCTCTCCTTTACTCTCTGTAAAAAATCAATAAAATATATTTAAAAAACAAACAAACCCCAAAGAGCTGCAGCGATCCTGAGAAAGAAGAACAAAGTAGGAGGGATCTCAGTACCAGATATCAAGCTGTTTTACAAAGCCACTGTTCTCAAAACTGCCTGACACTGGCACAAGCATAGACATATAGGCCAATGCAATAAAACAGAGAACCCAGAAACCAATCCAAACCAATAAGCTCAATTAATATTTGACAAAGGAGGCCAAAACATACAATGGAGTTAAGACAGTCTCTTCAATAAATGGTGCTGGGAAATTTGGTCAGACACATGCAGAAAATGAAACTAGGCCACCAACTTTCACCATGCACAATAATAAGGTCAAAATGGATAATGACTTAAACAGAAAGCTGGAAACCAGAAAAATATATAGAGGAATCCATAGGCAGCAGAGTCTCAGATATATGCTGAAGCAATCTCTTCACCAACGCAGCTCCTGGGGCAATGGAAAATAAAGTTAAAGCAAACAAATGGGACGACATCAAAATAAAAGGCTTCTTCATAGCAAAAGAAACCATCAACAAGACAACAACAAAGCCCACTGCATGGGAGAACATATTTGCCAATGTTCTCTCTGATAAGGGTTTCATCTCCAACATTTACAGGGAACTCATACAACTTAACAAAAGGAAGATAAACAACCCAATCACAAAAATGGGCAACGGACCTAAATAGATACGTTTCCAGAGAGGACAAAAGGAAGGCCAAGAGACACATTAAAACATGCTCAGAGTCACTGATCACCCAAGAGATGCAAATCAAAAGGACAAGGAGGTACTACTTCACAGCTCTCAGAATGGCTATCACCAACAAATCAACAAAGGGCGAGTGCTGGTGAGGATGGGGAGAAAAAGGAACCCTCCTTCACTGCTGGTGTGAATGCAGACTGGTGCAGCCACTATGGAGAAGAGTATGGAGTTTCCTCAAAAAACTAAAAACGGAACTCCCATTTGACCCAGTGATCCCACTTCTAGGAATATATCCCAGGAACCTAGAATTACCAATCTGAAAGGATGCATGCTCCTCTATGTTCACTGCAGCACAATTTACAATAGCTAAGATTTGGAAACAGCCTAAGTGCTGGTCAGCAGATGAGTGGGTTAAAAAGCCGTGGTACATCTACACACTGGCATAGTATGCTGCCACAAAAAAGGAAGGGGCACTGACCATGTGCAACAGCATGGATGGAGCTGGACAGCATTATGCTAAGCAAAGCTAGTCAGTCAGTCAGTCCGAGAAAGAGAAATATCACATGACCTCACTCATCTGTGGATTATAATGAACAACATAAACCAATGAACAAAAACAGATCCAGAGACAGAGAAGCATGGATCAGACCATCACCCTCAGAGGGAAGGTAGGGGAGGGTGGGGCTAAGGGGGAGAGATCAACCAAAGGACTTGTATGCATGCCTATAAGCCTAGCCAATGGACGCAGACACCAGGGGGTGAGCGTGAGGGCATGCTTGCGGGGTGGGGTGGGGGTGTGGGGGTAGTGGGGGATAAGAACACATATGTAATACCTTAATCAGTAATAGGAATGAAAAGGAACCCAGGAACATATCATCAGGTGAGAATTCACACACTCACACTCACGCACACTCAGGCACCCGCACACTCACACCAGGAGAGGGCTCTGCCGCTCTCAGTGGAAGTCACCTCTTATCTCCAAGCCTGACCAGCGCTTTCTCACCAGCTGAACCAGAGGACAATGATGAGTGACGGCCCTGGTGCTCTGCGGAAAGCGACCTCTCCCTCCCAGACACTTCCGACCGTCCAGCAGCCTCTTTTCGGCCCCCTCTCTGTCCCCCACGCCCTGAGCAGGGCTGGGCTGGCCTGAGAGCCCACAGACTTGAGGACCCAGATCCCGGGGGAGTTGGCGCCGGGGCCTGTGGGGGCCCCCTTGGTCAACTGCAAACTCGGCCAGCTGAGGTCACACAATAAAGGCCGACGCCAGAGTTCCATGAATTGTTGCGTGTAAGTCCCCTCAGCGAGCTCCCACTCTGGGGCAGCAAGCGGAAGGCTTCACGCCAGTGAGCCAGGTTTGGACCTCAGGCCTTCACTCCAACCAGGTGGGAACTCATTTCCAGATGGAAAAAGCCGACTGGGGAGGGGCTGGGGGTTGCCAGTGACTAGAGCAAGTTCACCCCTGGAGACAGCATGTTCATCCCTGGAGACAGCAAAAACCCAGAGTGTGCGCTTACCTTTTCCACAGGCCGTGCTCCTCACCACATGTACTCCTGTACAGCAGGGAGGCTGGTGGAAAGGAAGAGGTGGGGGGCTGCGCCTGGCAAGCTTCCTGGGACTGCGCCCTGGTTCCTGCCAGGGCGAAATCTCGCGGGATCACGAGATCAGGAACAAACCAAGATCAGGGGACAGGAGGGGTGGCGTGTTTGAACAGGCCCAGAGAAGGTGGGGAAAGGGGCGCCTGTGCCACACCCACCAGGCTGCAAGGGGTGGCAGAGGGTTTGGGACTGTCAGGGGGACCCTGTGCTTCCAGGCATGAGGGTGGGGGCGGTCGCGGAAGTGGAGGGAGAAACAGGTGGCCGCGACCCCCAGCTTACCTCCCACTCGCCACCCCTGGTCTGTGTTTCTGGGGACCCCTTTCCCACTGTGGTTGTGGCTGCCACTTACCTACCTTGTTCCCTGGGCCAGGCTTGGCGCCCCACTCCCACCCCACCGCAGCCCTCTGTCTAGAAAAGAGCGCCCTGCCCTGGGCTAGCCCACTGTCCCTACTGTCTGGATGGGGACATTTTAGTAACCCCCGGGGCAGAGGAGAGCTGGCCAGATGCAATTACATTGTCTCTCTCCACAGGTGCCCTCCTCAGTCTACCCCTGGGGTTTGGGTCATCAGAGCTCTTTGACAAGCCCCGAATCCAGCCTTTGCTCTGCTCACCTCCCCTAAGCCTTCAGGTGATGGCACACTCCCTGCCTTCCTCCCCCCTCAGGAAGGGGTTCTCCTCTCACCAACAAATCCCTTTGGCAAATTCACACCTGGGCCTGAAAGCAGAAGGAGTGGGCAGGAGGCTCCTGAGGAGGAGAAGGCCAACAAAGCTGAGGAGAGGTGGGGAGGCACCAGCCACAGCCTGGTGCTCAGGCTCTGGCAGAGCTGCCCCTTAGCTGAACCTTAACCCAGGGTTCTCCTCTCAGGTGACGCCTCCAGGGCACACAGGGGGTCTGGCATGCTCAGTCTGACAGGGTTTGCTGCCTGCTTTTCCATAGTCTCTTTAGGAGACAAAAGCCAGGCTTGTGAGGAGAGAGGGAGAGGGGAAGAGCAAAGCTGAGGCCCAGCCCTGTCATCCAAGCTGGCCTGAGGCATCTCCTGGGCGTCCTTGGAAATCAGCTTCTCTTAGTGAGGAAGGGCTTGTAATAAGAATAGAGCCGCAGTTGTTTAATCATTACTTACAAACTATAAATACGAGGCCCTGGGACACTGGAGGATGAAACAGGCTCTACTGAAAACAGGCTGCCTCCATGGCCCATTACTCAGAAAAGAATTGCATTTTGCGAAGAGACCAGGCACAGGACAGGCTTTGATTTGGCAGCTTTGCCGCACCCTGACCCCATCCTGGGGTCTTCCTCAGGAAGGCTGACGATTCCAATCTCATCCCAGGAAAGGGCTGAGCTGTTCCTAAAGTCTTGGAAGATTAGCCACCTTGTGGTCAGCCTTTGAGCTCCTGAAGGGCAGATAGTAGGCCCTCCCCTCCCCTTTGCATGTGACACTTGCAGCTGGCAGCTACAGGTAGCTATCTTCTCCCCAAGAGGCTGAGAGCCGAATTTCCAGCGTGAGGGACTGCTCTCCCCATACTGCCCGCATCCTTGGATAAACGCTCATTGTGTGGTTCAACCCTCTCTCTGCTTAACTTGGCTCAAGTGGTGACAGGCAGCCTCAGACACATTGTGCTGCCTTTCTCTTCCTCACTCAGACTTGGGGAATATTCAGACTCTGCAAACTGTGAGACCTTATCTGAGAGGGAGAGTGGGCAGAGGACACTGTGTCCCTGTCATGCAGGTGAGCCTCCATCTCTTCACCATAGGCTGTGGGGAGGTCGTGGGGGCGGAGCGTTACAGCAGTGTGGTGAGGCTGGCTTCTTGTGTGTCCCTACCCTGCCATTCCTCCAGATGTTCCCCATGCCTATGAACTAGCAGAGTTTAAGGTTTCCAGCTACATAGATGGAGGAATGTGGACAAATGAGGCGACTGCTCTCAGCCCCAGTGGATCTGGGATTGTCACCTAGAGCAGAGCAGATAAAAAGCAGAAACAAACAAACAAACAAACAAGAACCAACTCTATTATTTTATACTAGAGGCCCGGTGCACAAAAATTTGTGCACTTAGGGTTGAGGGGGATCCCTCAGTCCGGCCTGTGCCCTCCTGCAGTCTGGGACCCCTCGGGAGATAATGACCTGCTGGCTTAGGCCTGCTCCCGGGTGGCAGAGGGCAGGCCCAATCCCTAGGTGCAGCCCCTGGTCAGGCTCAGAGCAGGGCCGACTGGGGAGTTGGGGTGCCGCCTCCTGTCATGCATAGAGCAGGGCCTATTGGGGAGTTGGGGCGCCGCCCCCTGTCATGCACAGAGCTGCAGGGTGATCAGGGGTTTGGTCGCTCCCCCTGTCACGCTGATCCCGGTGCCGGGAGGTCTCCTTGCTCCGCTGACCCCGGGGCCAGGACCCCGCTCGCTCCGCTGATCCTGGGGTCCTGAGGCCTCGTGGCTCCGCTGATCCCAGGGGCCGGGAGGCCTCTCAGCTCCGCTGATAACCTGGACAGGGAGGCCTCTCAGCTCAGCTAATCCCAGGGGCCGGTAGGTCTATCATCTCAGCTGATAACCTGGACAGGGAGGCCTATTGGCTCTGCTAATCCCAGGGGCAGGGAGGCCTCTCACCTCCACTGATAACCTGTACAGGGAGGCCTCTCGGCTCCACTGATCCCCGGGTCCTGAAGCCTCTTGCTCCGCTGATCCCGGGGTCCTGAGACCTCTCGGCTCCGCTGATCCCTGGGCGGGGAGGCCTCTCGGCTCCGCTTATCCAGGTGCCGGGAGGCCTCACGGCTCCGCTAATCCCAGGGGCTGGTAGGTCTATCAGCTCTGCTGATAACCTGGACAGGGAGGCCTATTGGCTCTGCTAATCCCAGGGGCAGGGAGGCCTCTCACCTCCACTGATACCCTGTACAGGGAGGCCTCTTGGCTCCACTGATCCCCGGGTCCTGAAGCCTCTTGCTCTGCTGATCCCGGGGTCCTGAGACCTCTCGGCTCCACTGATCCCTGGGCCGGGAGGCCTCTCAGTTCCACTGATCCTGGTGCCGGGAGGCCTCTCGGCTCCGATGATCCCCGGGTCCTTAGGCCTCTCAGCTCCACTTATCCCCGGGTCCTGAGGCCTCTCAGCTCCGCTGATCCCCGGGTCCTGAGGCCTTTTGGCTCTGCTGATCCCCGGGTCCTGAGGCCTCTCAGCTCCGCTGATCCCCGGGTCCTGGGGCCTCGGGGCTCCGCTGATCCCGGGGTCCTGAGGCCTCTCAGCTCCGCTGATCCCGGGGTCCTGACGCCTCTTGGCTCCACTTATCCCCGGCCAGGAGGCCTGTCTGCTCCACTGTTCCCGGGGCCCTGAGGCCTCTCTGCCCTGCTGCTTCAGGGCTGTATGGCTTCGCTCAGCTTGCAGCCTGAGTATGCAAATTAACCGCCATCCTTTAGCCTCTATAATTAAAACATTGTATCTTTTGGAGTTGTTGCTTCAGGAGCTCAGAGCCCCCCAGCTGCAGATGGGGAACCTTTGCATCCTCATGCTGGGGCAAGCAAGCCTCCCTGTTCCCATCAACTGCCTGGCTGCCGGCGGCCATGTTGGCTGCCAGTTAATTTGCATATCTCGCTGATTAGCAAATGGGAAGGGTAGCGGTCATACGCCAATTACCATGTTTCTCTTTTATTAGTGTAGATTGGAACTAGATATTCAGCCTAGCTCTCCCACCTCTTCCCTAGATGCATTTGGCAATTATTTGTCCTGGTGGGGTCTCCCCCATGGCCTGGGCTCTACTTCCTTCTTTCTCCTCAGGACACACGTGACCGTTCCCAAGGCAAGTTCATGTGGGTGCCTCACTGACGCCTCTCCCTCCCCTCCAGGTTCACCTGAGTCATCCCCCTCTTCTCCTCTGCATTTCCCCCTTTTCTCCAGGCCCTGGGCCCAGCCATCCTGGACCCAGCCTCTGCCCTGTCCAGCTGTGGGCCTACGAGGTGTGCTGGGTGAGCTGAAATGCCACCAATTCCAGCACTGGACACAGCAGACACTGGAATTTATAACCCTGCCTCCTGGGACGAACAATGTCTGGGAACCGCTCCCACACTCCTGATTGATGGTGACAGGGGAGGAGGGGTATCTAGCTAATAGACATCTGCTGAAGCCCTCTTGTTTACCATGTTTCACTCCAATCAGGCAAAGGCAACAACCGTCTGAAGAAGGTCTCTCCCTCTCTCTCTTTTGGCCAGGAGGGTGCTGGGGTGCCCAAAGGTGCTCTCTGACACTTTGGCTACGTAATAAACAGCTGAAAATCAATATCCCCAAAAGAAGCTTCAGGGTGGCAGAAACTTGGTTTCCTTTATTTCTTAACCGTTGGCTAAGAGGGTTCAGACTGGTGTCAGTTGGCTAGATAACCCGTGTCTCATGGTTTCTTAAATTTCCTGACACGTGTGTTCTGTTCTTCCTCAACTACCTGCAAATTGCCCATTCTCACTTCTGAAAAATAACTTCCACCCGTTCTCCTTTGTTCAAAATATATACTACATAGTCCAATCGGCCTGGCTCAGTGGTTGAGCATGGACCTATGAGCCAGGCATCAGCATTCATTTTCCTATCAGGGCACATGACAGTTTTCAGGCTGGATCCCCAGGGTGGTGCCCACGGAAGGCTGAGGATCAATGATTCTCTCTCATCGTTAATGTTCCTACCTCTCTTTCCCACTCCTTCCTCTCTGATATCAATAAAAAACTTGCTTTAAAAACTTTAAAAATGTCATATACCCAATGTTGCTTCAATGTGTTTGTAATTTTATGGCTACGTCAATTCTATGTGAAACCTTCTTGCACATGTACTAACCCCTGATGTTTTCCTGTTAATCTCTGTGTGTTAATTTGTCTATTCGCCTGGCCTAGAAGAACCAACCAGCCACAAATAAAGGACTTGTATGCATGCATACAAGCAAAACCAATGGAAATAAGAAACTGGGGGGTAGGGGTGGCCAGGGGATTGTCAAGGGTGGGGGAAAAAAATTAGACATATGTAATACTCTTTGTAATACTTTAAGCAACAAAAAAAAAAAAAAGGAAAAAATGTTAATGAGGTATTTTACCTTCAAGTTTTGCACAAAGTCTTCTTAGTTTGATGTCTCTCACAGGCCATCTCACTAAGGATTGAGTGCTAAATTGTATCTTTTTAAATCAGGAATGCTGAGTCTGTATTTGCATTCCCTAACATTTGATAAAATAGATTCATTGACACACTCAAGGTGTTCTAAACAATAACCAAAATATATGTTACCTTGATAGATTAAAATAAAAACTCAGCTCCTCAAGTGCACTGCATATATTTCAAGGGCTTAATCATCACATGGGGTTGGTGGCTACCGTACTGGACAGGGAGGCCCTGACCATCTGCTATGTGCAGCACAGCAGGTACTACAAGGCTGAGTACCTTGTTTCCAGGGGTGGGGAGGGACTGCTGTTGGTGAAACTGGTCCCAGGGGAGATGTTGCAAGCACTGGTCAAGGGAAGACACTGCAAGGGTAGATGCTGCAGCTCTGTTTGGCTGTGTGGCAGCTGCAGCCACAATTAGGGACACAGCAGGGAACCTTTGTTTGGGCCCCAGTGTCCCCAACCTCAGTCCAGGGCTCACTAAGTTTTGTGCTGAGCAGAGGTCTCTGGGCTCTGCAAACCTCCAAGTGGGGTGTGTGTCGGGGGTGTGGGGTGAGGCTCCGGGCTCCCTAAACTGCTCCTAATATTTGATTTGCACCCATAGATGAGAAAGTGAATCATGCGCAGGTATCATGAATATTTGTTTACCAGCTGTTGTCAACCTCTGGGTCAGGAACAATGGAACTACATCCTGTATATCAGATATGTACATTACGATTCATAACAGTAGCAAACTTACAGTTATGAAGTAGCAACGAAAATAATCTTATGGTGGGGGGTCACCACAACATGAGGAAATTTATTAAATGGTCGCAGCATTAGGAATGTTGAGAACACTGGTTTAGACAGTTGTGGAACTTTGGAACAAACCTTGGCTCACACTTATTGGGTCCTGTGGTCTCAGCTCTTCGCCCTGAATAACTCTGCTCAGGTGCCTTGTCTCCATGGGGAGCCCCTCCCAGATTTATTTTTAAACATATATACCAGACACACCCTCTTGGCCAGGTCCCAAGGAGGCAGGACACTCTTTGAGGTCCCACCTTTAGGGGTCTGAAGTGAGGGGGGACAGTGAAGACAGTCCAGGCTCAGAGAAGGCCTCTGAATGAATAGGCATGAACACCTTCCCACCTCCACCGCCAACACAGGACAGCCTGCTGAGACCAATAACCCCAGGGGTAGGCTGCCCTGTCCAGCTCTGGGCTCAGGAGGCACTCTGAGAGCCTCTAGCATGGCTGGGTTCCTGTGCTCCTCACCACCCTTGATCACTGCACAGGCATAGTTTGTTTCTTGGGTGACCAGTTGTTTTATTGAGGCTCAACTGGAGCCATGGTCCTGGACTTGCAATCTGCCTGTGCCTTTGTCTTCATTTTCAAGTTCATGAACTCTCTCTTCATGACTCAACCTCCCTCAGCATTCAGGTCTCTGAAGCAGAAGCTCCAGAAGAGCCAGTGACACTGGGTGGGGAGGAGTGCGGGTTATAATGAGGTGGCCTAGCCCCAATAAGGCAGGGCCACTGCCTCTCAACTTCTGATGGATCCTGTCAGTTTGTAGCCTTCAGGGATCTCAGACCATTCCTCTGGCTACCGGTTCGGCACTCCAGCCTCTGTGATCATCTCTAGGCTCCAGCCTGGAAGGGGGCTGATGTCATTGTTTCATATCCCATCTGTGGCACTTACCACAGTGCCTCAAGCAACTGGGGGAAATAGAGCAAACCTGCCTGAGCTCCCAGGATTCCTGCTCACTGAATTCCTGTTTTCCTGTGTCCAGGGACATTTCTGTCTACATGGCTGGAGTTCTCTCTGAACTCCTCTCACCTCTCATCATGGAGACGAGGAACCTACTCCAGTTTGGTGGCCCCTTGAAAAAGAAGCTTACCACAAGATATACCACAGATGAGAACTTCCTTTAGGCTCTCTGTCTCCTTTGACACAACAATCAGTCAATATTTCATGAGGACTGAGCTGGGGGAGAGTTGGAGGGACAAATCCTGTGCACTGTACAGAACTGACCCCCCCAAGGCCCTACACGCTGCCCTCGTACCAAGCTTGGCACAGTGTCCTTTCCATCTTGATGAAATATTTCCCAATTGGATCCTTTGCCCCATCTATCAAAAGATAGCATGGGGCTTTGTCTGTTGAGCAACTTCCTCCTAACTGCATTCACCTAATTTGCCTAGATGAAAGCATGAAGAAATTCATCCACCCACAGGTGTCATGAATGTGGAGTCTATGAAGAACTTTTGAACAAACTTGGGCTTGTGCTTCTGGAGCCTTGTGTACCTGGTTCTTCTCTCTTCCGTATTTTCCCAAACTCAGAGTATAGCCATCAGTCCCAGCTTGAGGAATCTCCTTGCCCCTCCTGGAGCAGAGCCTCACAGGGACCAGGGGGAGCCTCTCCTCTCTCAGGTGGAGTCACACCCTGATCACCTGTCCTTCAATTCTGTAATGCCAGGTAGGTGCTGGGCCCAGTGCCTCCTTAGACATCAAGGAAGGAAAGGGCAGAAAGTTGAGAGGTGCCAATGGATGTCACCCAGGCTCCACATGGAAAGCATCTTCCTGCCCGTGATGGGAGGGAAGGAATTCCTTAAACAAAGAACCACATGGGAACCAGTGTGGGAATTCATAAGCGACGTCCTAAAATGTCATTGATTGTAGGAGGAAAATGTCCTCTTTGGTTTATGGTAAGGCATAATTCAATGGGAAGCACTAGTGAAGGCTACAGAAGCTAGACTGTGAGCAAGGTTATACTGATGGATATTTCTAGGTCCTTCCCTTACTTTGTGTGCAGTCCTAAGCAGTGGGAACAGACTCTCAGGTTTCCATTAATATTAAAAGTATTTCAAGAAAAGGACAGCCAGGTCAATTTAAACGCTGTTTAAAAGTTGGTTTGGGGTAGCTCCTGTGTCTGGAACACTTCCATGTGCCACTGTGCAAAACATCCTGAGAACAGCCTCTCAGAGCCGTGTATGTGTGTGTGTGTGTTTATGTGTGTGTGTGTGTGTGTGTGTGTGTGTGTGTGTGTGTGTGTGTGTTTGTGTGTCACTGTGCAGGACTGGAAGGCTGGTTCCAGAGCCTAGGTAATGAGGCCACAAAGATATCCTGGTGTTAATCCCTGGGATCTGGGAATGTTACCTAATAAGGCAAAAGGGAGTTTGCAGATGGGATGAAGGCTTTGAGATGGGGACTGGGATTGTTAATTGTATGCCTTGGTTTCACAGCCCACAGGACAGGACAGCAGCCCAACCTAAACATGATTTCTGGGTGTGTCTCTGAGCTAGTTTCAAGATAAGATTAGCATTTGAAGTGGTGGACCCTAAAAGGATATCACCCTCCCTATGTGCACAGCATCAATGCACTGAGAACCTGACTAGAACAAAAGGAGGAACTCACCCCTATATTCATGAATCACTGTAGGGTTGGGACATCACATCCCATCTCACAGGCCTCTGTCCTCACACTGGATCTTAAACCATCAGCTCCTCTGGTTCTCAGGTCCTTAGTCTCAGGCCAAATTAGACCAACAGCTTTCCTGGGCACCCCAGCTTGCAGATCTTGGGGTTTCTCAGTCTTTGGAATCACACCAGCCAAGTCCTCATATCCTCCTGCTGCTCTGAAGAACCCTGACTAATACAGTGGATTACGAATGTGTGCATGCAGAGTTGGGGACAGAAGATGAGCAGGAGATGGGACCACAGAGCAGAGATTGGAGTCATGTTGCTACAGCCATGGAATGCTGGCGACCTAGCAACTGGAGGAGCCAGGAAACAGACTCTCCCTGGAATCTCCACAAGGAACCAGCGTATCTCTCACCTTGACTTCTGCTATTCTAAGCCCCTGGGTCTTCTCAATCCCACAGAGCCTTTGCTTCTTTGTACAATATTTTTCTCCTCACAATTTGAGAGGTCAGTGTGTCTTCACCTGGCACCATGTTTCTCATCCAACCTTGCTATTCGGTGTTTTTAGGTAATGTGTCCTCAGCCTTGAGCCAAGAGCTTCCTCACAAGCAGCACCATGGTGCCTAGTCTATGGTGGGGCATACTAATAAGCCCTGATAATAGCATCTGGGCCACCTGGTGTGGAAGGCAACACCTTCCAGTCTAGAGGAAGTTGATGGACAAAGGGCAATGGGCTCACTGGGAATTAGAAGGGGTCAAGGAACCTGGTGCTGAGCTGGAAGGGACAGAAGATGGGAAGGAACTAATCTGGGAATTGCCCCTTACCCCTCAGCTGCCTTCCCTGAGGAATGCAGTCTTGGGACCCCAGGGGGATGTATAGTCTTAGGACCCTAGGGGCACAAGAGCCTGGATGTGGGGAAGGTACTTGCTGGGCTTTATGCTGTCCTGGGATGAAGTTTGAAGTGCTGCTTCCCTGCGAGCCCATGAGGTCCCCAAACTGTTGTGCCCGATACATCATCTCTTAAAAGAGCTAATACATTCATGGGCTCTGCTTCAGAATAAAACCACTGCAAAGACAGAGGATGGAGCCATGCAGAGGAGCCATCCTCACTAAGGGGAATAAGAAGGAGTGGAGGGCAATATGGAGACCCCAGCTCTGCCATTGACACCCAGGAAATGGAGTGCCCTAACCTGCCTCAGTCAAGCTGTCTTTACCTTTGCCCACACCACACAAAGGGAAGTCCTGGGATAGCTCATCCAGGAGACACCAGGACTCCCCGAAGAGAAAAGGTAGGTATCCCTTGACTGGCTCCATTACTGCATGCTGTCCTGGGCTCTGTCTGACCTTACTTAGAGTATATGAAAGAGTTTGACTGTTTTGAAAGCATTTACTGATTGAATTTAGGGAGAGAGGGGAGGAGAGAGAAGGACGTGGAGGTTTTGTTCTGATTTCCTAAGCACTCATATGAATTCCTGTATGTGCACTGGCCAGGCATCAAACACCCAACCTTGCCATACCAGGATGATGCTGTGACCCACTAAGCCACCCAGCCAGGGCAAGAGCTTCATTCTTGGGAAAGCTCTTCTTTCCAGGGTTGCAGGTGTATGTAGACTCCAGGTCAGTATGGAGTGGAATGTGTTGAGGCAGGAGAAGGAAGCAGATTTGCATGGAGGCCCCTCCCTCCTCTGAGGCAGGGGAGTGGATAAGAGAAGTGTGTGGAGCCAGGCTCAGGCTTGGGGTGTCAGAAGGCAGCATTGTTGGTGTAGCTCCACCATGACCTGGCCTCTGCTCCTGCTCACCGGCCTCACTCAGGGCCCAGGTGAGGCCTCTGTGGAAGGGACCGTGGGTTCACCTTGGCCTGATTCTTTGCCTCCTCTTCAGGCTCACCAGGTCCCCAGCACTGCACCCACCAGTGAGTGCTTTTGCTGTTTTCAGGGTCCTGGGCCCAGTCTGCCCTGACTCAGCCTCACTCAGTGTCCAGGGCCCTGGAACAAGCAGTCTCCTCCACCTGTGCCAGACACAGCGATGATTTTAGTTGTTATGATCATGTCTCCTAGTAAAAAGAATGACCAGGCATGGCCCTAAACTGCTGGTTTATAAAATCCAAAAATGGCCATCACTGATCCCTTATTTATTCTCTTGATAAAAATGTGGAAAAAGAGCTACACTGCCCAGGCCTGGGCTGCCATTGCAGGATGGGGCTGATTAGTACTGTAGTTCTTCACATGAGCCATGGCACTACCCACTGCCGGAGTCCATTCATTGTCTTCACTAGCTGAGTTTAGACAGAGACCCCCCAAAAGCTAGTAGCCCTTGAAAGTCCTACTAAGGGTCAGGGTTTGAAAGTCCTAGCAAAGGTCAGGGCTGTGCACCACCCAGTTAATCTAGGAACCACTCAGTTAATTTAGGTAATAATAGTTGAAGCATCCCCACCTTAGTTCCCTTAATTCCTTAGATACTTATGTAGATCCTTCTTGATTATTGTTAATCAGATACTCCCAGAAATCTATTGATGGGCTAATCAGATACTTTGTCTATTCCTGGAAATTTTCTGCTGATCTGTGTGTCACTGAAACCTCCTTACCCTAAGGGCTACTCCAGATCAATAAAAGATTGGAGCGGCCTGACCAAGGAGGAAGTCCTTCGGGACTTGCCGCCTGGTCTCCCAATATTGCAAAATTATCTCGCGTCTTTTTCTCTCATTTGCTGTGTGGCTCCTCTTTCAGATACCGAACCCTACTCCACGCAGAACGTGGAGGGAGTCTCACTCGACAATCCACAGTGGTGCTTGTTTGTGGGAACGTGAGACCAACACCTGCCCTGGGCTCACAGGCTCCCTCCTTGCTCTGAAGATGCTTCACCACCCCGAGCAGGTGCTCATGCAACATGGCTCTGAGGAAAATTCATCCTCTCTCTGTCCTTCCTCCTCTCACATAGCATTGAGAGCACAGTTGTTTTCTTCAGATAGTGTTCTCTCTCACACACAATCCCAAAGCAAACTCTCCGTTACTGGCTTGTTGTCTTTACTTGTGTTTTGTGCATCCAGATGACCACTCATTCAACCTTTCATTGTAACAACCTCAAGGAGTCCCCTCGTGTGCTTATTGGGTAGGTTTCCCACAATCCTCTAGGAAATCCCCAATTTAAATCCCTTGGCCACTTGAAGGGAGAGAACGGAACTTGAAAGAACTAAGCAGAACTAAGCAGCAATGCACCCTACTCCCTCTTCAAGGACGAAGCAGGGCCATACTCTTCTCCCTCTCCTCTATCTTGTCTTGCAAGGCTGGACCCTCAGCCCAAGCCGCTCCCCCCCGAGAGTGACCACAAGAATGCTGGTATTGTCCTAACTCTCCCAACCACCCACCTGAGTGGACCAATGAAGCTCCAGAAATGTAGCGACGGTCCTAATAAGGCTACAGTGGAGGACGGCTCCAACCTTCAGAATATGATGGTCACTTCCTGACCCTTATGCTGTAAAACCCTGACCAATCTCTGTAACTCACGCCACCCCTAAAGCCCACCCCAAATAGCTAGCCCTATATAACCTTTGTTGTCCTGGGACACTCTCTCTCGCCTCACCGCTGTGCCGGATAGAGGCTGGGAGCCAATTCTAGAATTGATCAATAAAGACTCGTTGCTTTTGCATCGGAGGAGGCTCCCTGGTGGTGGATTATTGGGGACCCCGAGCTCTGGGCATAACATTTTGAGGGCTCGTCCGGGATCCCCAAGAAAAACCCACGAGGGACCCAAATCCCAGAGTCTGCTGTCCGCGGTAAGTGTCTATGTGTTATCTGTTCTGTCTTATGTGAGCTCGCTTCTGCAATCTGGCCTGATAAAGATCTAAGTGGACGCACTGGCGGGTCTCGGGCAGGAGGAGGCAACAGACACCTTGCACCTCCATCTGGCGGGGTGTAAAAGCCCCCATCTGTTTTTTTTTTTTGTTTTTTTGTGTTTTTTTTTTTCAGTTTTTCTTCTGCGGGGTCGGAAGGCTGTTCTTAGGTGTCTTTGTTTGTTTGGTGTCTGTGTTCTTTTGTTTGATTTTGTGGACTCACTGGACGGACGCTATGGGACAGACTCAAACTACTCCTTTAAGCATTATTGTTGATCATTTTAAAGAGGTTAAGGGAAGGGCTAACAACCTCAGTGCAGAAGTGAAGAAGGGTCAATGGCGGACTTTCTGTTCCAGTGAGTGGCCGGCTCTCAATGCCGGGTGGCCGCCGGAGGGGACGTTCGACCTCCCCACCATTCGCCAGGTCAGGGAAGTCGTAGCTCGGCCGAAGGGGGGTCATCCCAATCAACTCCCTTACATTATTACTTGGCAGGACCTCGTGGAGGACCCTTCCTCCTGGCTCAAGCCCTTCCTGGCTCCACGCCCTCCGGAGCCGGCACCCATACTTGCCTTGCAGGATGCAGAAAAGAAGAAGGTGGTTCCCGGCGTAGATGGGAATCCAACTACCAACCAGGCCCAGATAGATGTCTCTTTCCCTTTAACCAGGCCTGAATGGGACTTCAACACGGCTGAAGGTAAGGAGAGGCTCAAAATCTACCGTCAGACTTTGATGGGGGGGTCTTCGTATGGCTGCTAGGAAGTCTACCAATTTGGCCAGGGTAGGGAACGTACAACAGGAAAGGGATGAATCTCCAGCTGCCTTTCTAGAATGGATCATGGAGGCATATTGCACCTATACCCCCATGGATCCAGAAGCTCCTGAAAATAAGGCGGCTGTGGTTATGGGCTTTATAAACCAGTCAGCCACAGGCATTAGAAGGAAACTGCAGAGGATAGATAGATTAGGGGAAAAGAGTTTTCAGGACTTGTTGGTGGTGGCTGAAAAGGTGTATAACAACCGAGAATCTCCTGAGGATAGGCAAGCCCATGCCATGGTGGCTGCCAGTGACAAGCAGACCCGAAACCTAGCCAAGATTCTGCTGGCCACCACCACGGAGAACCCTGAGGAGCGGACCCGCCACCTTCGCCAGCTTGCCACTGACCAAGAGGGAGGTAAAGGGACCGCCCGGGGCGGGAAGAAGAAGCTGCAACAAAACCAGTGTGCTTACTGCAAAGAGATAGCACACTGGGCCCGGGAATGAACAAAGAAGGCCGGTAAAAAAGGAAACAAGACAGATCAGGTGGAGGTCTTGGAGCTGGGAGGACTGAGTGATTAGGGGAGTCGGGGTTCGGAACCCCTCCCCGAGCCCAGGGTAACTCTTAGACTGGAGGGGACGCCTATTAACTTCCTTGTCGACACTGGGGCACAACATTCGGTCCTACGCACACCTCAAGGGAAGCTAGCCAGCAAGAAGTCCTGGGTGCAAGGGGCAACTGGCATAAGCCAGTATTCATGGACTACCCGAAGAACAGTAGATCTAGGAACGGGCCGGGTATCCCATTCCTTCATGGTAATACCGGAGTGCCCCTACCCCCTATTAGGATGGGACTTGCTGACCAAGATCGGAGCCCAAATAACTTTCAGACAAGGGGGGCCCCAGGTCACTGATGGCAAAGGCCATCCCATCCAGGTTCTGACTCTGAGACTGGAGGATGAATATCGCCTCCACCAGGGGGCGCCCCCAGGAGAGAACAATATGGACAGATGGCTACAAGAATTCCCCACCGCCTGGGCAGAGACGGGGGGCCGGGGGGGGGGGGGAGTAGGACTGGCCGCTCACAGGGCCCCAACCCTGGTAGAGTTAAAACCAGGGGAAAGTCCGATAAGAGTCAAACAGTATCCAATGCCCCAGGAGGCCCGGAAGGGGATTCAGCCTCATATCCGAAGACTGCGAAGCCTAGGGATACTGGTTCCATGCCAATCTGCCTGGAACACCCCCCTCCTGCCAGTCAGAAAGCCCCACACGAATGACTACCGACCAGTCCAGGACCTCCGAGAAGTAAATAAAAGAGTTATGGATATACACCCAACCGTTCCTAACCCGTACACTCTCCTAAGCTCTTTAACACCCACTAGAGTGTGGTACACTGTATTGGATTTGAAGGATGCTTTTTTCAGCCTGCCGCTCGCGCCTCAAAGCCAACCCCTGTTCGCCTTCGAATGGCACGATCCAGAGGGCGGCTACAGTGGACAATTAACCTGGACTCGGTTACCCCAAGGGTTCAAGAATTCGCCCACCATCTTTGACGAGGCACTGCACAAGGATCTCGGTGAGTACAGGAGAGAACACCCTAGTCTCACCCTCCTGCAGTATGTAGATGACATCCTGGTTGCTGCAGACACTGCCGAGGACTGTGAGCAGGGGACCAAAGACTTGTTGACCACCCTAGGGACCTTAGGGTACCGGGCCTCTGCGAAGAAAGCTCAGATATGCCAAGAAAGGGTGAGTTACCTGGGGTACATACTGGAGGGCGGACAGCGGCGGTTGTTGGACGCTAGGAAGGAGACAGTCCTGAAAATCCCTATTCCCACCACCCGGAGGGAAGTAAGGGAATTCCTAGGATCAGCTGGCTATTGCCGCCTCTGGATCCCAAGTTTTGCAGAGATCGCCAGGCCCCTATATGAAGCTACCAAAGAGGGAAAGGCCTTTGAATGGACTGAGACAGAGGAAATTGCCTTTAATCAGATAAAGAGAGCTCTTTTGGCTGCTCCAGCCCTGGGCCTGCCAGACATTACAAAACCCTTCCGCCTCTTTGTAGATGAGCGCAAGGGAATAGCAAAAGGGGTTTTAACTCAGGCTTTAGGCCCCTGGAGCAGCCCGGTAGCGTATTTGTCCAAAAAGCTGATCCCCGTAGCCGCCGGCTGGCCACCATGCCTAAGAATCATTGCAGCAACCGCGCTCTTAGTCAAGGATCCCGACAAATTGACCCTGGGACAGGAAATCTGGATAACAACCCCCCCATGCCCTTGAGGGAGTCCTAAAACAGCCTCCTGACCGATGGATGAGCAATGCACGCATGACCCACTATCAGAGCTTATTGCTCAACCCTCCTAGAGTGCGGTTCCATCCCAGCGAGGCTCTCAACCCCACTACCCTGCTGCCTGACCCCGACCTAGATGCCCCGCTGCACGACTGTGCGGGGATCCTGGAGCAGGTACATGGACTTCAGAAGGACTTGACCGACCGGCCCCTCCCTGATGCAGAGGCCACCTGGTTCACGGATGGAAGCAGCTTCGTGCGGGACGGATGCAGGTACGCGGGTGCAGCGGTGGTCACCGACACAGACACTGTGTGGGCAGAAGCACTGCCCCCTGGGACATCAGCCCAGCGAGCAGAACTCATTGCTCTCACCAAGGCACTGACACTGGGGGCGGGGAAGCGGCTCAACATTTACACAGACAGCCGTTATGCATTTGCTGCGGCTCATGTTCACGGGGCGATTTACCAGGAAAGAGGGCTGTTGACAGCAGAAGGACGAACAGTGAAAAACAAACAGGAGATTCTCGACCTGCTTGGGGCCCTATGGCTTCCCACGAAGCTAGCCATTATCCACTGTCAAGGGCACCAGAAGGCAGATGACCCAGTAGCAAAAGGTAACCAAAAAGCTGATCAGGCAGCCAAGGCAGCGGCCTTCACCCCGGTCCCTGCAATGGCCATACAACTACCAGACCCCGGGGACCCAGTTCTACCAGATCAGCCTAAATACTCTCAGGAAGAGCTGCAGCAGATCAGAAAACTCCCCCTCGCTAAGGAAGTGAAAGGATGGTGGTACACCTCAGATGGGAAACTCACACTACCGGACTGGCTTGGGGTCACAGTATTAGAACGCATGCATCGGTCCACCCACTTGGGAGCCTGGAAGTTAAAGGACTTAATTCAGCATGCCAAAATCAAGATCCACCAACAAGACTCCAAAATCAATCAAATTATAACCTCCTGTAAGACCTGCCAACTCACAAATGCAAGAGCTGGGTCAGGTGGACAAGGAACCAGGCTCAGAGGCACCAAACCAGGAGCAAACTGGGAGGTTGATTTCACTGAAGTCAAACGAGGGAAGTATAGTTATAAATATCTTTTAGTATTCATAGATACCTTTTCTGGCTGGGTAGAGGCATACCCAACTAAGCATGAGACGGCCCAGACGGTGGCCAAGAAGCTGCTGGAAGACATCTTACCCAGGTATGGTTTTCCTGCTATGATAGGCTCCGACAACGGGCCAGCCTTTATTTCGCAGGTAACACAGGCAGTAGCCAAAGTCATAGGGGCGGATTGGAAATTGCATTGTGCTTACAGGCCCCAGAGTTCAGGGCAGGTAGAAAGAATAAATAGAACTCTAAAAGAGACCCTTACCAAATTAACCATGGAGACTGGCGGGGATTGGGTGGCTCTCCTTCCACATGCCCTTTACCAGGTGAGGAACTCTCCTTACACCCTGGGACTCACCCCTTACGAGATCATGTTTGGTAGGCCCCCTCCTATCATCCCTAATCTAAAAGCTGAACTTCTTATTGAGTTTGAAAATCAGGAGATATCTTCTTTCCTAAGAGAATTGCAGAGGGTGCATGAGGACATTTGGCCGCGCCTCCGCGCCATCTACGAGGCTGGCCCCACCCCGACGCCTCATCAGTACAAGCCAGGTGACTGGGTGTTCATCAGAAGACACTGCCGGGAGATCCTCAAACCACGCTGGAAAGGCCCCTACATCGTCCTGCTGACTACACCCACCGCTCTCAAGGTAGACGGCATCGCGACTTGGGTCCATCACTCCCACGTTCGCCCAGCTGACCCCTCTGCAATCCAGGAAGACTTCATCACACAATGGAGCATCGACCAAGACCAGCGCAACCCGCTCAAGCTCAAGCTGCGGTGCACTCGACCTACCTGATGTTGGTTACTTTACTCGTGAACACTCCTGCCACCGGGAGCCCGCACACTCCTTATAATATCACCTGGCAGATCATAGACACTAACTCAGGGGTGATCCTTAATCAGACTTCTCAAATCCATCCCAAAGACACCTGGTTCCCTGAACTGCGAGTAGACCTCCTAACTCTCCTTCCCAACCCACTCGACACCAGCGATTACTGCCTGGGTGCGGCAATACGCCAGGCTTTTGAGGACTCAAAACCAAGGAGAACCCTCTATTTTTATGTCTTCCCCGGACACTCACAAGCTCAGTCCCGGGGAAATGACCCTTGTGGAAGTGCTGGAGACTACTTCTGTGCTTCCTGGTCATGTGTGTCAACCGGACACATCTGGTGGAAGGCCCCCAAGAAGGGTGACCTAATCACCGTTGGGCGACCGGCTGCTCCACCGTGTCCCCAGAGTGGCCGTGTCTACTGCAACCCTGTGAGCATTTCCTTCACAAAAGAGGGTAGAAAGGCTACAGGATGGGACACCGGAAAGACTTGGGGATTCCGAATCTATTCTTGCAGGGGGGCTTTGCGTAGGGCGGACCCTGGGATGTTGTTCACCCTCCGGGTTCAAAATACTCCCCTTCACTATCATTCCCCTGTGGGAATGGGGCCCAACAAAGTACTAGCTCCTCAACCTCAGCTGACCACTCCCCGGGTATCTACAACTGAAGGAGCATGGGCCCCGGCATCACTGCCTAACACCCTACTCGCACCTACCATGAAGAACCTGACTCTGAGTCATTCCCCCCCCCCGCCTGAAGTAGACCCACTTATAAGCATGGTTATAGGAGCTTATTATGTTTTAAACGCCTCCAGGCCTGACCTGACCAAATCTTGCTGGCTCTGTCTAGACGTTGAGCCACCGTATTATGAGGGTATCGCGGTTAAGGGTAACTATACAACCGCCACGATTGTCAGCTCCTGCAGGTGGCAGCAAACTGTTGCAAGGCTAACCCTCCAGGCAGTAATGGGGCAGGGGGCCTGCGTAGGCAACGTACCCCCTGAGCAGTTGCATCTCTGCAACGAAACTCTGACTATCCCTGAAGAGGCAGTATACCTTTTGCCTCCCAAGAATGCATGGTGGGCCTGCTCCAGTGGCCTCGCTCCTTGTGTCCACTCCCTGGTCCTTAATTCCCAGAAGGAGGGCTTTTGCGTGCTCGTGCAGTTAATTCCCAAGTTAATATACCATTCAGAGAAAGAGGTATATGAATTTGTTAAGAGGTTCCTTAACAAATTCAGCGCTGCCAATCCCCGAAATAAAAGAGAGCCCATCACAGCCTTAACTATGGCCGCCCTCTTGGGATTGGGACTAGCGGGAGCAGGGACTAGAATATCCTCACTTGTCATACAAGACAAGAATTATGGAGCCCTAAGAGCAGCCATTGACCTAGACATAGAAAGAATTGAAAAATCTATTACCCATTTACAGGATTCTCTCACCTCCTTATCTGAGGTAGTGCTCCAAAACAGAAGAGGACTAGACTTGCTATTCCTGCAGCAGGGGGGCTTATGTGCAGCTTTGGGAGAGGAATGTTGTTTTTATGTTGACCACTCAGGTGTTGTTAAAGAGTCTATGGCCCTCAAAAGGGAAGGATTGCAGAAGCGGAAGTTGGAAAAAGAGCGGTCTCAGTCCTGGTATAAATCCCTGTTTAATTGGTCCCCATGGTTAACCACTCTCATTTCTGCCCTCGCCGGGCCCCTTGTAATCCTCCTAATGTTGCTAACTTTTGGCCCCTGCATTATTAACAAGATAGTTCAATTTGTCAAGGAACGCATAGGGGTAGTTCAATTAATGGTCTTACAAGCTCAATACCGGCCTCTAGCGACAGAGGGAGAGGTAGAAATGCAGTCCGTCTCATGACTGAGCCGTGAGTTCCAAGACAAGGGGGGAATGAAGGGACAGAACGGAACTTGAAAGAACTAAGCAGAACTAAGCAGAAATGCACCCTCCTCCCTCTTCAAGGACGAAGCCGGGACATACTCTTCTCCCTCTCCTCTATCTTGTCTTGCAAGGCTGGGCCCTCAGCCCAAGCCGCTCCGCGCCCCCGCCCCCCCGAGAGTGACCACAAGAATGCTAGTGTTGTCCTAACTCTCCCAACCACCCACCTGAGTGGACCAATGAAGCTCCAGAAATGTAGCGACGGTCCTAATAAGGCTACAGTGGAGGACGGCTCCAACCTTCAGAATATGATGGTCACTTCCTGACCCTTATGCTGTAAAACCCTGACCAATCTCTGTAACTCACGCCACCCCTAAAGCCCACCCCAAATAGCTAGCCCTATATAACCTTTGTTGTCCTGGGACACTCTCTCTCGCCTCACCGCTGTGCCGGATAGAGGCTGGGAGCCAATTCTAGAATTGATCAATAAAGACTCGTTGCTTTTGATTCGGAGGAGGCTTCCTGGTGGTGGATTATTGGGGACCCCGAGCTCTGGGCATAACACTCTCATACCTGTGCAGACCACCTGGATTCAGTTCTCCACAAATGAAGTGGGAATGAGAATAAAGGAAAAAAATTTATTTCCTTCTCTTCCTTTCTCCCCTCCTTCCAATTTGATTTTCTGTCTTTTTATGCTCCCAATACTTCCCAGAACCTAGGAAGGTTTGAGGCTGTGTTTTGAGTGAAAGGTTCTGTGTCCTCTCAGAATCACCTCTGCACTCAGGTATCTAAAGGATGCTTCTAAAAGCAGACCATGGCTGCTTGGATCTTGCAGAATCTGTGGGAGGTGGCCCCATTCCTCAGGGGTCCCCAAAGATTTCCGTGATGCTGCAACACATTTCCAGTGATAATCCCAGGTAAAGTGCATCAAACAGTACAAGTACACATAACTATCAGGCCAAGAAGTTCAGGACTGTTGAACGAAGCTGGGCCAAAGTACCACAAGCCCTGGTGTGTGACCTCATGATCCAAAGGCTGTAAGCCATCTCTGACTTCCAGCCCTGCAGATGTCAGCTCTTAGAAATGACATGGATGATCACCCTACCTGGAAGTTAAGTCTTTGCTATAATTTTCTCCATTTAAGTCACTTGGTGACATTTTCCCAAGTACTGCTTTGTTTACAATCATGCTTTAATCGTCCAAGCTGCAACAGTGACCCATGTAGACCCTTTCCAGTTGTGTCACAGCGCAGTGGGAAAGAGTCCCTGCTAATGAAGACGCGGAGAAGATCCTGAGTCCCAGTCCCACATCTGTGTAAAGCTGGTCAGAAGGGTGAGACTGTCTGTAGGGTGTGTGTGTTTGTGTGTGTGTGTGTGTGTGTGTGTGTGAGGGGGCGGGGGGCGAGCAATGTCGCTATGCTGGACACCAGTACGAACCAGAGAGTGATGGCTCTGCTGACCCTCCACCGTGGCATTTGAGATTGGTTGTGGCTCCTGACTGTAACAGCAGGGCCCATAGTTTGCATGTTATTTTGATGTTCATAGGACTGTGGGAGCCCCCACTGGCCCTTCTAGTGTTTCTCCTCAAAGGTGGACCACCATTTCCTTTTAAGAAGGTAGTCACTATTTCATAAGAGGGACTATTACCAGGAGAACCAGGACAAGCTGTTGGATGCTCAGGGTCTCTCTGATGAGACCTTGCTGGAATAAGAAGCACACTGTTCCCTGGGTATTTGGGGTCTCAGATGGGAGACATGGTCCCTGCATTTCTCAAGTAACACGATTGGACACCTGTTTAATTTTTATTGGATGCGGAAGAAGGGTCATTTTTGATGGAAGGGATTAGAAGTGCTTTAGGTGTCACTATGGCCAATGTACCCATCACTCTTCTCCCATAAGATTCAGTCAGAGACTCAGAACCACAGAGCATGACCTTTCATGTGTCACAGAACCTCCGTGTCAGGTGCCTCTCTCTTTATCATGTACTATTTCCAGATGTTTCATCTTTCTCCCTAGTTGGCATTCTGAAAGGAAATTATTATATTTCTTTGACCTGAAAGTATGGGTTTGGGAATAAATATTAGTGTGTTTTAATGTATTTGTTTAGCTCTATTGGTTATTAACTATTTTTGCAAGTGGTCCTTTTGCCTGCTCTGGCAGCCATCATGCTTAGCATGTCTACGTCACGTGTTATCATGTGGGCACACGGGTAGAGGATGGTGTTAAATGAGTGTGGTTACTCCTGCAGCACTGGCCCTGGGTCCCTGTGGTCCTGACAGAACAAGGCGCAATGAACGAGGACAAGGTGCAACTCCATGAAGGTCAGAGGTCTGCTTCCTGCAGGAAGGATGAGGATAACTGGAATGTGCCTAGGGCTTCCCACACTTTTCCCAGGAGATGAGGATTCAGTCTACTTGGTCCACAGGTCCAGCTGATGGATTTAAGAACAGGTCAGGGATTAGTACCATTTCACTGTTATCTCACACCAAAGACATTACTGTGGAAACTGACTTAATGGAGCACATACAGGTTTAGGCACTGACACTGAAGCCATGGTATCACATAGAATATTGTCACCGCCTAACATATCCAATTTACACGGCTCTGCTCCATCACAGATGCCTGACCTCCCTTAGCCAAGTTGTCACCACCCTTTGCTCTTCAGAATGTCTGTGCTGTGGTATGAACAATAATACAAACTTTGTGCCCTAGCTTTGTGGGAGCATCTTGATCCATAGGACTTCCAGTCATTACCTGAGTACAGTGCCATGTCAATCTGGCAAGGACCACTCGGTTCTGACTTGTCTGTTCTCCAAATCCAACTCTTTCCAGAAGAATACACCCCGCCAACCATCTCTCTGTGCATGAGGCAGATTTTGCCACCAGAAGTCTCATGGCTCAGAGGTGAGGATTCCCAGTGGATCATGTAGGGGGTACAGTGAAGAACATGGTGTGCCCCATTTGAGATCCTGCCACACTCTTGGGAGAAGACCTGGGGTTAGGTTTCTTGCCAAGTCACCTCCCTGATTCTCAAACTCAGGATCCCACTTCCTGTTTTCCTCTCACTGCAATCAATCCTACTGAGCTCTCTCCATCATGGGTATTGTGACCTTCAACGTTGTGGGAAGTCATTCTGTCTTCCCTTGATCCCATTTTCTTTTCACCCACTTGCCCTCCTGCAATTGATTTTACTCAACGTCTAATGTCTCCTCAGGCAAGGCAAAGAGCTACCTCAGGAGCACTAACCCTCTGCCAAAACTACCTAGAAACAAGCAAAATGGTCCTAAGGGGAGGGTCTGGTCCACCTCCTGTGGCCGGTGACAGCCCATGCGAAAGGAAGTGGGATACAAAGGTAACTGGGCTCAGATGCATGTAGGAGTTATCGAGGGGCCAGGTACTGAGCTGGATTGGACTTGAAAGAGTAAGAGAAGCAGACAGAGCAGAGTCTGCCACCTCCCTCTCAGCTGCCTTCTCTGACTCTCAGGTTGAATCATCTTAGGCCATCAGGGGGCACCGCTGTCCTCATATGGGGAGGAAGTTTGCTGTGGTTTACCCCTGACCTGTATGAAGTCCTCACTGGTGTTTAACAGGAGATTCTCTTGAGTCTGTGTCTGCCACAGAGGGGTATGCCCTGTGTCTGCTGTGTCCCAACATTTCAACTTCCCAATATTTCTACTTCTGGAAGTGGCAATAACGGGCCCCGAGCATCAGACACTATGCAGATTGGGACAAGGGGGGCATGAGGACTCATTGCAACTGAGAGTGACAAGGAAATGGCTGAGAAAGAATAAAAGAGTCCAGATTTGTCCATGGTTCTGGAGTAACCAAGCGATTGGATGTTCTCCGAGACAACCTCAGTCACTGTCCGCACTTTCCTCCCAATGTCACATGAGGGAAGTCCTCAATTCCTCAGTCAAGTACCATGTTGATGCCCACAGGAGGAAAGACAAGGACATCCGAGGTTGGATCCAGTCACCAGGTCTCATTGTGTCCTGAGTAAGAAGAATCACTCAAACTATTCCCATTCTCTCAGGTTGGCTCACCAGATTGTGTTCTTGGTCTTTTCAGGGTCCTTTGTCCTTGTCTGCCCTCAGGGTCCTGTGTCTTGTCTGGCACACCTGGAAAGTAGGTCACCATCTGCTTGCTGGAAGAAGTGATGGCACTGGGTGTTACATTTATGTCTCCTGGTACCATTTATGCCTCTGACATGGCCTCTAACCTCCTGATTTATGGGGTCACACTGGCCCTCAGGAATCCCTGAGCACTTCTCTGGCCCCAAGTCTGGCAACACAGCCATGCTGACCATGCCTGGGCTGCAGTTGCCCGACGAGGCTGATCATTACTGTTGCTCACACACAAGGAGTGACACTCTTTACACAGTGGAGCCAGCTCATGAGACAGTGGAAACTCAACTGGCCTTTTACTCACAGGCTCCCTTTGTGCCCTGAAGATGCTTCCACAGCCTTCATTCACAATGGGCTGGAGAAACATTGCAGGAGCCTCTCTCACCATGGCACGCAAACTGTCTCTCTAGCTTATTCTTTTTTTTTATTTTTTTTTAAATTTATTGCTTAAAGTATTACAAAGGGTATTACATATGTGTCCATTTTATCCCCCCGCCCTAGACAGTCCCCTAGCCTCCCCTATCCCCCAATGTCTTATGTCCACTGGTTATGCTTATATGCATGCATACAAGTCCTTTAGTTGATCTCTTACCCCCCTACCTCCTGCCCCCCATCCCTCCCCGGCCTTCCCGCTGCAGTTTGACAATCTGTTTAAGGCAGCTCTGCCTCTGTATCTATTATTGTTCAAAAGCTTATAATGGTCTCTATTATCCATGAATGAGTGAGATCATGTGGTATTTCTCCTTCATTGACTGGCTTATTTCACTTAGCATAATGCTCTCCAGTTCCATCCATGACGTTGCAAATGGTAAGAGTTCCTTCCTTTTTAGAGCAGCATAGTATTCCATCGTGTAGATGTACGGCAGTTTTCTAATCCATTCATCTACTGATGGGCATTTAGGCTGTTTCCAGATCTTAGCTATGGTGAATTGTGCTGCTATGAACATAGGGGTGCATATATCCTTTCTGATTGGTTTTTCTGGTTTCTTGGATATATTCCTAGGAGTGGGATCACAGGGTCAAATGGGAGTTCCATTTTCCGTTTTTTAAGGAAACTCCATACTGTCTTCCATACTGGCTGCACCAGTCTGCATTCCCACCAGCAGTGCACAGGTGTTCCTTTTTCTCCACATCCTCTCCAGCACTTGTCGTTTGTTGATTTGTTGATGAAAGCCAGTCTGACAGGTGTGAGATGGTACCTCATTGTTGTTTTGATTTGCATCTCTCGGATGATTAGTGACTTTGAGCATGTTTGCATATGTCTCTTGGCTTTCTGAATGTCCTCTTTTGAAAGGTGTCTATTTAGAACCTTTGTGCATTTTTTGATTGGATTGTTTATCTTCCTTTTGTTGAGTTGTATGAGTTCCCTATAAATTTTGGAGATTAGGCCCTTATCAGATATGACATTGGCAAATATGTTTTCCCACACAGTGGGTTTTCTCGTTGTTTTGTTGATGGTTTCTTTTGCTGTGCAGAAGCTTTTTATTTTGATGTAGTCCCATTTGTTCATTTTCTCTTTAGTTTCAAGTGCCCTAGGAGCTGTATCTGTGAAGAAATTGCTTCGGCATATGTCTGAGATTTTGTTGCCTTTGGATTCTTCTAGAATTTTTATGGTTTCCCGTCGTACATTTAAGTCCTTTATCCATTTTGAGTTTATTTTTGTGTATGGTGTAAGTTGGTGGTCTAGTTTCATTTTCTTGCATATATCTGTCCAATTTTCCCAACACCATTTATTGAAGAGACTATCTTGGCTCCATTGTATGTTCTTGCCTCCTTTGTCAAATATTAATTGAGCATATTTGTTCGAGCCGATTTCTGGGCTCTCTATTCTATTCCATTGATCTATATGCCTATTCTTGTGCCAGTACCAGGCAGTTTAGAGAACAGTGGCTTTGTAATACAACTTAATATCTGGTATTGAGATCCCACCTACTTTGGTCTTTTTCAGGATTGCTATAGCTATTCGAGGTCTTTTTTTATTCCAGATGAATTTTTGGAAAGTTCGTTCTAGATCTCTGAAGTATGCCATTGGTATTTTAATGGGAAGTGCGTTGAATTTATAGATTGCTTTGGGTAGTATGGACATTTTAATGATGTTGATTCTACCAATCCATGAACACGGTATGTTCTTCCATCTGTTTATGTCTTCCTCTATATCTTTTTCAACGTCCTGTAGTTTTCTGAGTAGAGGTCTTTTACCTCTTTAGTTAAGTTTATTCCTAGGTAGCTTAATTTTTTTGGTGCGATGGTTAACGGGATTGTTTTTATAATCTCTCTTTCTGAAAGTTCACTATTGGTGTATAGAAATGCCTCAGATTTCTTGGGGTTAATTTTGTATCCTGGTACATTGCCAAATTCATGTATTAAGTCTAGTAGCTTTTTGATGGAGTCTCTAGGGTTCTGTATGTATAATATCATGTTGTCTGCAAGTAAGGATAGTTTTACTTCCTCTTTTCCGATTTGAATGCCTTTTATTTCTTCTTCTTGCCGAATTGCATGGCTAACACTTCCAGTACTATGTTGAACAGGAGTGGTGAGAGGGGGCATCCCTGTCTTGTTCCTGTTCTTAGGGGAAACGGTGTTAGTTTTTGTCCATTGAGTATGATGTTGGCTGTGGGCCTGTCATATATGGCTTTCATTATGTTGAGGTATGATTCTTCTACTCCCACCTTGCTGAGAGCTTTTATAAAAAATGGGTGTTGAATTTTGTCAAATGCTTTTTCTGCATCAATTGATATGACCATGTGGTTTTTTTCTTTCAGTTTGTTTATGTGATGTATCACGTTTATTGATTTGCGGATATTGTACCATCCTTGCATCCCTGGGATAAATCCTACTTTGTCATGGTGTATGATCTTTCTGATGTAATGCTGGATCCGATTTGCTAAGATTTTGTTGAGGATTTTGGCATCTATGTTCATGAGGGATATTGGCCTGTAATTCTCTTTCATTGTGTTGTCTTTACCTGGTTTTGGTAATAGGGTGATGCTGGCTTCATAGAATGAGCTTGGAAGTGTTCCTTCCTCTTGAATTTTTTGTAGTAGTCTGAGGAGGATAGGTTTTAGTTCTTCCTTGAATGTTTGGTAAAACTCCCCTGTGAAGCCGTCTGGTCCTGGGCTTTTGTTTGCTGGAAGCTTTTTGATGACTGCTTCAATTTCTTCCATAGTTATTGGCCTGTTGAGATTTTTAGATTCTTCCTGATTGAGTTTTGGAATGTTGTATTTTTCTAGGAATTTGTCCATTTCCTCCAGGTTGTCTAGTTTGTTGGAGTAGAGCTGTCCATAGTATTTTTTAACAATCATTTGTATTTCTGTGGGGTCTGTGGTTATTTCGCCTCTATCGTTTCTGATTTTGTTTATATGGGTCCTCTCTCTTTGCTTCTTGGTGAGTCTGGCTAGAGGTTTGTCAATCTTGTTTATCCTTTCAAAGAACCAGCTCCTGGTTTCATTGATTTTCTGTATTGTTTTTTTGGTCTCTATGTCATTTATTTCTGCTCTAATCTTTATTATCTCCTTCCTTCTGCTCACTCTGGGTTTTTTTTGTTGTTGTTGCTCTCTTTCTAATTCTTTGAGATGTAGAGTTAGCTGATTTACTACCATTTTTTCTTGTTTTTTGAGATAGGCCTGTAGAGCTATAAACTTCCCTCTCAGGACTGCTTTCATTGTGTCCCATAGGTTTTGGATTGTTGTGTTTTCATTGTCATTAGTTTCCAGGATGTTTCGAATTTCTTCTTTGATTTCATTGGTAACCCAATCAATATTTAATAGCATGCTATTCAGCTTCCAGGTGTTTGAGTATTTTGGGTTGTTTTTATTGTAGTTTATTTCTAATATTATGCCATCGTGGTCTGCGAAGACGCTTTTTATGATTTCAATCTTCTTGAATTTGGGGATACTTTGCTTGTGACCCAATATATGGTCTACTTTTTGAATATGTCTTATGAGCATTTGAGTAGAATGTATATTCCCTGGCTTTGGGGTGAAGTGTTCTGAAGATGTCTGTTAAGTCCATCTGATCTAGTGAGTCATTTAGGATTGCTGTTTCTTTGCTGATTGTTTGTCTAGAGGATTTATCCAGTGTTGTCAGTGGTGTATTAAAGTCCCCGACTATGATTGTATTGTTGTCGATCTCTCCTTTGATATCTTCCAGGAGTTTTTTTATGAATTTGGGTGCTCATGCATTGGGTGCATATATGTTTACCAGAGTTATATCTTCTTGTTGTATTGATCCCTTTAGTATTATGAAGTGGCCTTCCTTATCTCTTGTTATGGCCTTCACTTCGAGGTCTATTTTGTCCGATATAAGTATTGCTACCCCAGCTTTCTTTTCCTTTCCATTTGCCTGAAAGATATTTTTCCATCCTTTCACTTTCAGTCTGTGTGAGTCCCTTCTAATGAGGTGGGTTTCTTGTAGACAGCAGATGTATGGGTCATGTTTTTTTATCCATTCAGCCACTCGATGTCTTTTGTTTGGAGCATTTAGTCCGTTTACGTTTAAAGTTATTATTGAAAGGTACTTGTTTGTAGCCATTTCTGTTTTTGTGTGGCTGTTTTCTTTCTTTGCTTTTTATTTCTTATTTTTATACCAGTCCCTTTAGCATTCCTTGCATTGCTGGCTTGGTGGTGATAAACTCTTGTAGCCTTTTTTTGTCTGTGAAGCTTCTTATTTCCTCTTCAAGTTTGAATGATAGTCTTGCTGGATAGAGTATTCTTGGATTCAGACCTTTGCTTTGCATCACTTTGTAAATTTCTGTCCATTCTTTTCTGGCCTGATGTGTTTCTGTTGAGAAATCATTTGACAATCTAATGGGAGATCCCTTGTATGTAACTTTCCATCTCTCTCTTGCAGCCTGTAAGATTCTCTCTTTGTCCTGAACATTTGCCATGGTAATTATGATGTGTCTTGTGTCGGTCTTTTCGGGTTCACCTTGTTTGGGACTCTCTGGGCTTGTGTGACTTTTTTCTTCCCCACCTCAGGGAAGTTTTCTGATATTATTTCTTCTAATAGGTTTTCTAATCCTTGTTCATCCTTCTGTTGTTCTGGTACCCCTATTATTCGTATGTTGTTTCGTTTCATGTTGTCCCAAAGCTCCCTTAGGCTCTCCTCCTGTCTTTTAATTTTTTTCTCCAATTGCAGTACATTTTGTGTGTGTTTTGCTTCCTTGTCTTCTAATTCACTAATTTGGTCCTCCGCTTCTCCTAGTCTACTGTTGATACTTTCAATGGAGTTTTTCATTGCAGCTATATCACTCTTCATTTCTTCTTGGGTCTTACTTAAGTTGTTGATTTTTTCATCTGTTTCTTCTAGCTTCTTCCATATGTTATCGATTTTTTCATCTGTTTCTTCTTGCTTCTTGCAGAGGTTGTCGATTTTTTCCTCCATCCGGTTTATGCACTCTAGGACCCTTATTCTGAATTCTTTGTCTGTCATGTTGCATGCCTCTGTATTACTTAGCTGCTTTTCTGGAGAGTCCTCCTTCTCTTTCCTTTGGGGGTTTCTTTGTCTACCCATGTTTGATCTCACTGACATATCTATACGTTGAGTCGTTCAGTGGTTGCTCCCTTGGTGGCAGTGACTCCTTGGTCTGTGGTTGCTCTTCGGGCGGTTGTGGTAGCATCTGCTCTTCAGTTGGCAGCAGCTCCTCTGGTGGGTGCTGTTCACAGCTGTGGTGGCTCTTCTGGCTGGTGGGGCGAGGTTTCACGTACAGCTGCTGTTCCTCAGCAGAGGGTGTTGGTGCTCAGGAGATTGCTGTTGCTTGGATCTGCTGCGTTGATTTAAAGGCACAAAATACAACACAACAAGGCACCACGTACCAGGCACTATACACAAATATATTCACGATATTAATAACCCCAAAAAAAGGTGACCACCTGAATTAAGAGAATTAGGGGATAAGGAAGAAGGAAGAGAAAAAGATAAAAGAGAAAAAAGAAAAGAAAAGGAAAGTAGGGACCAAAAAAAGGAGTGCAAAAATGAAATTGGGAAAAAGGAGGGGGGAAAATAAAAGCGAGAAAAGAAAAGAAAAGAAAAAAAAAGAGCGAAAAGAGAGAATGAAGTGGAAGAGGGGAAGAGACTTTTTTATATGAGGAGAATACTCCTATAGAACTGCCATTAATCCCAACAAATTCCAGCAACAGCTCCCTGGAGATGAATGCAAACTAGAAACAACCAATAATATAACGATGAAAATAGAATTGAGAACACTAATCCCAAAATAAAATAAAGAGAAAATAAAATGGCACTTTAAAAAAAATTGTAAAATGGTAGCAGTAATAATACTGGTTAAAAATAAGAAGGTAGTAATTAAAAGGGTAAAATCAGGTGATGGAAAAAAGAAGAAAAAGAAAAAAAAGAAGAAAAGAAAAAAAAGAAAAAAAAAGAAGAAAAGAAAAAAAAATTGGTTTCTTAGTTAAAAGGTGAAAAAAGAAAAAAAAATTGCAGTAGTAAAGGTCCTTCGGTTCTTCTATTCTTCAGTGTGGCTCGCCTTAGACCTGCCAGGTATTCAGGAGAGTGTTGAGTTTCCCTGCGATACACTGTTCCTCTGTGTTGTAAACCACAGTCCTTATTTTAAAGCAAGCCGCATTTGTTTCCCAGACTGCCTTATTTTGTGTTTACCAAAGAGTCAGTTTGTGGGTCAGCCTCTGGGTGGCAGTGTTCTGGGGCTGGCCTCTGAGGCTATAGGGCCTCTCTGTCCAGTGGAAGTTCACTGCCCAGAGCTGGCTGCGCAATAGTTAGTTACTGGCACTGTGTTGTTGCGGGGATTGAAAATCCCTCCCTCTCTAGCTTATTCTTTTGGGACAGTGACAGTTTCGTCTTTACCTGTGTGTCAGAGTCCCAGAACATGCAACTCTTTCCATCTCTTCAACTGCAGTCATGGGGAGAAGAGGGCGAGTATGCATGGGGCCATTTTACCGTTCTCAGGAGAATCTCCACTTTAAGTGCTTTCATCTCTACCGCAGAGCAGAGCGCCAGAGATGGATTTTCTTCTATTGTTGCCCACTTCAATTCTGAGTGCCCAGGCTCTCTTGGCAGGATGGCCCTCCTCAATGGGTGGTCCCTCTCTGGGCCCGTTGCTGAAAGAAGAGCAACTGAGAAAAGGGGACTGTGTTGCTGAGGGACTGAGGAGAGTTAGGTGCTCTAAGTCTTTTGGGATACCTCATTGTGACACCATATGCAAGGAGGCTGAGCAATAAAGATCTGGAGATGCAACTCTGTTTTACAGAGAATGTCCTCTCCCTTAGAGCAATGGACTCCTAATCTGGAGGCAGTTCTCACAATGCCTGTCTCCCTATCACCTGGCCTCTTTCCAAAATGGCTCCTTTTACCCCACAAGGGAAGAGATACCGGGTGTGTGTGTGCCCTCTTTGCAAGGACCCTCAAGGGGTCTGCGATACGTCGATGAGTTTCTACCTGGCACATATGTATTTCTGCTGTGTATATACAATGCCAAGAACTGTTTGCATGTCTCAATCAGCCTGGCAGAAGCACTGGAAAAACTGCACTGTGACCGATTCTTGCCATTTTTCCAGGATTTCCCCGGTTTTAGCACTGAAAGCGTATATCTTAGCAAGGTCCTCATTCTCAGGGCAATTAGGATAGGTGTTCATGGTGAAGATTAATTTCATGGTGATCTCGAGAGGGCTACGGGGTTCTGGGATTACACATTATTTCTGGGTGTATCTGTGAGGGTGTTCCTGGCTGTGACTGACATGTCACTGGCTGACTCAGTTTAGCAGACACATTGCCCTCCTGTGAGATTGAGCTCAAACAACCCGCTGAGGATCTGTGAAGAACAAAAGGCCAGGTAAGAAGGATCTGACCCCCCCTGTGTCTCATGGATTGAATGGGGACATCTCATCTCACCTTCTCCTGCCCTCAGACTGGAATTTACATAATCTTCTCCCCTGGTTCTCAGGCCTTTGTAGTGAAATTGAGTGGCAACACCAGCTTTCCTGTCTCTGTAGCTTAGTGGGCAGCTCCTGGGACTTTCCTGCCTCAGTAATCAATAACCATGTGAGAACCTATTTTATATATCCAGGGTGGAGCAAAAGTAGCTTAACAGTTGTTCATGTGGAAAAGAATACCATGATTAATAAATAATAATACAGGCATAAACTCTGTGTTTCCCATACTCACAGCTGGAAACCTGCCTGTGCCCCATCCGTGTGTTTCTGAGTCAGGACAGACGGAGCCCAATGACAGAGCCGAGGGAATCAAGCCCGCCTTAGGGTGTCCTTACTTTCCTACTGCAGGAGTTACAGTGCTGAAGGCAGAGGAATCCTAGGACATCCCCCATTGCTGTGTGGGACAAAGGTAACAAGAACATCACAGGATGGCTGGGGTTAGGGCGATCCAAATCCTGCCCTTCTCGGGGACCACCGGCAGAGCTGGAGATTGGAAATTCTCCCTCAACCCCTTCTTGATCCCGCTCTGTTGGGAGATGCTTACTGGCACTTCCAGAAAAGGAATTATCCTGACACAATCAACATTGATACAAACAGTAAACATTCTTTGTGTCCCACTTAGGAATGGCTCAGCATGCAGCTAATGAGACTCTACACAGCAAAGGATAACAACGAAAGTACCTTTCCCAACTACAGGCCCTTGCTGACCCCTTGCGGCCTTAGATAGTGAATACCGAGCACCATGCTCTGCTCCTACTCCTGGCATCCCTCCCCAGCTCATGACCAGGTCCCAGGCCCCTCTGATCCAATTCATGATCCTTTAAAGTCCGCCAGAAAGGCTTATGTTGGGCAAAGATGTGTCGCCCATGGTAAAGCCTTTCTTCTTTGAAAGCAAGGATATACCTTCGCACAGACCCCAGTCCATTTTGAGATGTGTCAACAGCACCCTCTCCTTAATGGTTTCCCCACCTTGGTAGGAACACCTTGGAACTTAGAGGGGATGGAAGCCACCTCTGATGCCCAGAGAAGACCTCTGACAGAGCATGGAACGATAGACTCCCCACAGGTCTCTGGGTAATGAGAATCCCATGGAGCTTGGCCTAGAGGTTAGCTCATGTCAGCTATCCACAAACCAGTGAACCATGACGATCAGGGTTGCTACCGTCTGGGTCTAGTTCCACGGCTTCTGGTTTAGCAGTGATGGCAACTAGAAAACGTCACCTGTCTTCTGTGCTGACAAGGGTAGGTGTCTGAGAAAATTGCAATGTCAGTGACTACCCAAGTCAAAGGTATTGAGAAGCTAGGGACCGGGAGCTAACATCAGGCCCCTGTCCTCCTGAAGTGTACACAGCCCCTGTCCCCTGAAAACGTATAACATGTCCTTTTTCTTTCCATTATGTTTTTCATGGCAGTTATTTTTTAAAAATCTTTATTGTTGAAAGTATTACATATGTCTGTTTCCTTCCCCCCAGCGACCCTTCCAGGCCACTCCAGCTCCCTTCCCCAGGCCCTGACCACACCCATTGTCTGCTTCTGTGGGTTGTGCATACATTCACACAAGGTCCTTGGTTGGTTATGTCTCAGCCATCACCCACTCACCCTCCCCTGCCTTCCCTATGAGTTTCCACAGCCTGTCTATGCTTCCATGTCTCCGCCTCCATGATTTTTAAATCAATGTATTTTGTTCATGAGATTCCAAATAAGAGTGAGATCACACGATACTTGTGTAGTTCTGGCTTGCTTATTCCCTGAGCATAATGCTCTATAGGTCCACCCATGCTTAGCAAATGAAAGAGTTCTTCCTTTTTTTCTGCTGAGTAGTATTCCATTGTGTCAATGTACAGCAGTTTGTTTGTCTTATCCACTCACCTGTTGATAGGCACTTAGGTGCTTTCCAAATCTTAGCAATTGTAAATTATGCTGCTATGAATATAGGGGAACATATATCCTTTCTGATGTGTGTTTTGGGTTTCCTAAAATATATTCCTAGAAGTGAGATGGCAGGGTCATATGGGAGTTCCGTTTTCAATTTTTTTATGGACATGCCATTTTGTTTGTCATTATGGCTGCACCAGTCTGCTTTCTCATCATCAGTGTGCTAGGGTTCCCTTTCCTCCACAACCTTGCCAGCACTTGTCATTTGTCGATGGTACCCATTCTGACAGGAGTGAGGTGATTCCTCATTGTCCTTTTAATTTGCTCAATGTCCTTTTGGTTTCTGGTGTGTTGAAGGTGCTCTTTACATATTGACCTTTATACTCTACGTTCATATTTAGGGTTTTGTAGTAGCTAATAATTAGATTTGCCTCATAATTTTTGTTGAGTTCAAAGATCCATTTATTTGACTTATGAAGAATAATTGATGGTCATTCCCTTTTTGCTACTTTCTAAGCACAACAAAATGTAGTTTGTGTAGACGTTATTCCTCAATTTCTTCTTTCAACAGATATTTACACGTGTGCCTTCTGAGTGCTAAGTACGAGAAACACCATATTTTATTCAGCAATGAGTTTTGTGGTAAAGACAACAGATATTCAAGGAAAAGAAAGTAAGTACTATTATGCACAAGAATGTTGAGAAGGAAAATAAGGGTGGTAATTTAGGCCGAATCAGTGGGGGCACTTGAAAACTCTTTTATTCATAAAAAATCAAGGGAACCAAGGGTATTAGCTAAATCTTGAATGTTGGGGATGTGGCAGAGGTGCGTAGATCTCGAGGGAATATTTTAGACCTAGAATATGTGAATGGCTCTTATGGCTGTCACTTTGTATCAGGGCCCCTGTGTGGCAGAAATTTTATTGCGATTTGTTTACAAAAGTAATACCAAATTTTCCTTCTGAAGTTGTTTATGTGCATCAGTTACTATCCCATCAGTTATGTTTACACAGCCAATTTGACTTTGGGACATCAGCGAATTTAAGCATTTATGAAAATGAAAATGCTACATTTTAAAATGTTATATTTATAGACCCATTTAAGTAAAAATAGCTGAGTGATGTAAACATACGATAGATTATGTAATGATTCTATTTCATAATAGAAGAGATGAAATCATTTTAAGCTGTAAGCAAAGAATGCAATTCAAATGGAGAATTTTTACTTCTGGCATTTTAACCGGAGAAGTAATAAAAATAATACAGACTATAAGTAAAGTAACAATGCACTCTGAACGAATGATTCAATACTTTATTTCCAAGCTAGTACACACTTGTTGACCACCTGGGCACACTTTAAAATGAATAAAAGCTGACAATGCAAAAATGAAGAGAGGGCAATGCATGTAATCTCTCATCATATGGGAGACATGTAAAACTTTGCTTATTTCTAGGGGGCATTTGCATAACTTTTAATAATCAATATATATGGCCCACACTTTTTCCTCCACCTTAGTGGTTTCCTGAGTCCGCACCCCATCTAATTAGCAGCTCCAGCCAAGCTGTTTGTAGCAGCTTTTCCATATGCATGGCCTGGCCTGGCTCAGGCTTCAGACTCTCTAACACCTCTCAAACAAGCAGCAGCTGGCATCAGAAAAAATGTTAAAAACAACCCAAGATCCAGCACTAGCAGAATCTGCATTGCTTCATGCTGGGTCTCTCCAGGGCATTTCCAAGCCCAATGAAAATAGCAACTGGTGGTGGGCACGGTTGGAAGGTGCTGTGCCCAGCTTCACAGACCCCTCTCTTGCAGGATACAGGGTGTCCCATGCCTCTCCCATTCAGTGGTACCAGCATTGTGAATGAGAAGCCTCCATGCACAGGCACCAGGACAGGAGCCCCAGCTTCTTCTACTGGTTCTCTGACCACAGTGTGGCAGCATCTGGCAGGATTGCTGAGGTGGGATGTTGCTGGCCATGCCAGCATACAGCTTCCTGTGTCCGCCTGCTGCTTGGGATTCTATTCGGGTCCCTGTGCTCTCCTAACCCAGGTCTGTTTGCCCTACCAGATCATCACCAAGGACCTGTGGCTCAATGCCCTGAAGAACAATGAGTGGGTGATGGCCCCCAGTGAGCGGACAAGACGGGTGAGGAGGTGCCGCCTGGGTCTCCCCCAGTGTGCTGCCAGGTTCCTGGGCCATTGCTTTTCTCTCACAGGGACACCTGGATGCTGGGAGGGATACAGTCTGTGACACCAGGGCCGCAGGGTGTGTGCCTGAGATAGGAACTACCAGTACAACAAGGGCAGTGCAATTCCAGCTCAGGCAGGGGGGCTTAGGCAGGAGGAGGGAGTGTACATGTCCACTGTCACTCAGAGTCAAAGCAGATTACCTCAGCCCCTCCTCTGAACTCTCCCTCTAGGCCTCCCACAGCACCTTCAGGCCTTTCCACCTGCCCCTCAACAGGGGCTGCCATGACATGTTCTTCCTATACTCCTTTCCACAGGTGTTTGTGAATCCTCCTCATGCCGAGGCCTAGGCTGCTGTGCTGCCACGCCACATTGCCCTGTTGCTGCTCACCACCATCTCCCATTTCCTCAAGGTCTCCTCTTCCTCCTGGGGCCAGTGGGATCGGCCTGCTCCTTATCAGTATCTTAGGGTGCAAAGTGTGGGCCACAGAGCTGGAGGAATCCTTGTTTTGCAGCCTTGTCAGAGGTTCTTCAATCCGTTTATCCATTTAGGTTTTCCAAGGAGAATACCTCATTTGTGTACCCTCCCTAACTGGAAAACAGGGCAGCATGCTCTGAAGCAGAAACACAGTGCTTCATTTTGTATACAGTTCACTTCAAAGACTTTATGTACGTATGGTCATAGACACCCTGGGAAATCTGGGCCATGAATATAACTCACCATCCAAACACATTGCTTTGTATGTCTGTAGTAAAGTCAGACAAATTCAATTTTGTGGGAAACTTTATTCTGAAAATTTTAACACAACAAGTATTCAAATTAAACATTTAAGTATATTGTAATTAAATTAACACTTATGAAAAAACCTTGAATAATTCAAATTTTGCATTCTCTGCAGAAATTTCATAAAGGGTCGATAATTCTTGCTTCTTCCCCATCCCACCGTTTCCTTTTAGTCATTCTTAAATAAAAGAAGGCAATGTCTTTACAAATTAAATGTCAACCAAACCTTAGCATTATTTTTTATTTCAGTGTCTACTTCCTTTGTCACAGGGGCTTCCCCTATGACTCCTCCAGAGGAGCCCAATAGTTTAGCTACTGCACTGTATGATTCACTCTCTCCTGCGTAGATGGGGAATCCTATGATCCCCACCAGCACCACGCTCAGGACCTCTTACAGGGGTGTCCCATCGGCTGTTGCAGTAATTGTTATTCCCCCTCCATCATATCCATCTCGTCTGCGGCTGTAATAATCATCCCAGCGACTCCTTCCACCATAAGTCAGAGGGGCCCTCATGTTGGTGGTGCTCCACCTGAGCTTCATGGAAAGTCAGTGACCAGATAACAATACTTTCACATCTTAACGAATAATTTTAAGTCAGTATGACATGACCCTAGTAAAGCCTTAAATAGTTGGAAAACCTATGCTTTTATACATACACCTGTGCTAAAAATATGTCAGTATTGCTGAGGCAGGCAAGGGAGCTTACATTTATCTAAAATACAGCTGAAGAATAATGTTTTAACTAAAATAATTGATTATGAATATATGTGAAGGCACATTTTCTGGAAACAGGCTGAAATCCTAACCTTCGTATTATCTCTATGCTTCACACTGTCAAATTCTCCTTCTGAAAAAGAAAAAAGTGAAAAGAACCCCCTGGATGTTGTGCTTAAGTGTGTCAAGCACCAGCCTTTGTACTGCAGGATACCGGGTTTGACTCCAGGTCAAGGGCATGACCGATTTTCAGGGTCCATTCCTGTCGCTGGATGGGGATTGTACATGAAGAAACGAAACAAAGTATCTCTCTCACATTGATGTAGAGTTCTCTCAGCCCCACTCCCTCCGTACCACTCTCCCGGGGTCAATGATATATATCCTCAGGTGAGAAAAAAATAAAAAGAAAAAGAAAAAGTTGTACTTTGTTTCATTAATAAAGACAATAAATGAGTGTGATCCTTCACCCCTGAAAGAATTGCACTGTTCCAAATGAGCTGCTAACAAAAGAAAACAAGACCTCACAGATAATTCAAAACCCATACTGCAAATAGTCCTCCCTGTGGCAAATGGAAGTAAAATTAGAGTAAATCACAAGGCGGCCTGTTAAATCCAATCCTGTCACTTACACACAGTCTGTCTGGACACTTACCATAGCTCTCATAGGAACCTCTGTAAGAGCCTCCAGTTCGATATTCAGAATAATATCTACCAGGACTGCTGCCACAGCCATCAAGATCACTACGTTAAAAAAACATGGTACTAATTTTGTCCAAGTTAACAACTGCAGTGTGCTACTAGATAAAAAGAGAGAAGGCTTTTAAACACCTGTGTCTCCTACAGGAGTGCTCATCTCCAGAACCTGAAAGGCCATGGTCACAGTGTGCATCCTCCCTAGATGGTGGGCCATAATGCTTCCTGACTCGGGAACCTGGATCAGCTCTGCCGGAATAACTGAAGGAAATAAAGCAGAAGTATTTTGAAATCACCTTCTAAGATACAGAACAGGGACACACTCTGACTACACAGATAGGAAAATGCCAATGGGCAGAAGGCTTCAAGAGACATTTCTCCAAAGAAGATAGACAAACAGCTAACAAGCTCATGAAAGGATGGGTCATTAGGGAAGTGCCAATCAACTAAAATGAGATACTTTATTCCTAAGTAGGTTCCAATGTTTGAAGAGGAAAACATCAGGAAATGTTGGGGATTTAGAACAACTGGAATCCTGTGCACAAGGAACAGGAAGGTGACAAGGTCTGGCTGCTGTTGGAAATAATGGAAATTAGGACTCTGAATATACTACATGCTACTTAGTCGGTCAATGGTAAATATTTAGTGTTATGATAGATGAATTTCACCTCACCAACAACAGTACCTAGCATATATTAGGTGTCCTTATGTTTTGTTGCCGGTTACCTATAACTAGTAGTGCCATCATCATTTCTTGGAGACAAATGGTAATTTCTCGTGAAGGGGTTTTCTCTTTGCAAGGAACGCCTGCATAATTCTCTCTCACACATGACAGCGGTGCTGTAAATGACAAATACTTACCTGAGGGTATCACAATGGAGATCAATGTTTTAAGGAAAAAGCAACTATTCAAAGCACCACTTTATTTCCTCTTTCAATGAAAATGTTTACATTTCCTCTAAGACTCCAATAAGCTCATGGTTAAATGCACTGTAGAATGTTATTCTGGAATGTATTATCTTTTGACATCTTGTCCTCCCTCTATATCTTCCTTAATTTCTTAAATTACCATTGGTGGGAAAAACCTGGCCTCTGTCCTATATAACAAAAGGGTAATAGGCAAATTAACTCTATCAGCAGAACAACTGGAAATGACTGATCACTATTACACACGCTGACAACCAGGGAGAAGATGTTCAATGCAGGAGCTGCCCCCCTGGTTGTCAGTGCACTCCCACAGGGGGAGCTCTACTCAGTCACAAGCCAGGCTGATGGGGGCCAGCGCAGTGGTGATGTTGGGAGCCTCTCCAGCCTTCTCAGCAGTGCTAAGGTCGTCCTACTGCAGCTTACGCCTTCTCCCTGCTGGCAAGTGGACATTCCTGAGGGCTCTCGGGTGGCCAGAAGGATGTCTGACTTCCAGCTGAGGTGGACATGCTAAGCCAGCAGGTGGACAACCCCTGAGGGAGTCCCAGACTGCAAGAGGGTACAAGCTGGGCTGACAGGCCTCCCCGAGTGAACAAATTTTTGTGCACCAGGCCTCTAGTCTACACTAGTAAAGGACAAACTTGCAAATTGACCGTACCTTCACTACACCTAAGCCATGCCCACACGCCAATCAGAGTGACTATATGCAAATTAAACCAACCAATAAGGCAGCTGGCAACCATGGAGCTGGAGCGAGCAGGAGGCTTGGTTGCCCCAGTGATGGAGGAAGCCAAGTTTCCTGCTTGCCATGACTGGATCTGAGCTCCACTCAAGGCAACAAATTTTCAATTATAGAAGATAAATAAATCCCAGATTCCTGCTTTAAGCTGGCCGTGGCCTCGGAGCTGGAGCGAGCAGGAGGCTTGGGCTGCCCCTGGTATGGAGGAAGCCAAGCCTCCCGCCCGCCCTGGCTGGCTCTGAGCTACACTCAAGGCTACAAATTTTCAATTATAGTAGGTAAATAAATCCCAGAATATAAAAAACAAAGACAAAAACAAAAAAGAGGAGAGGCTGGGAGCTTCCATCGCCAGGGTCTTGGCGAACATAAAAGCAGCCCTCAGCCCCTCACCCAGGCTGGCCAAACCTTCATGGGGTTAGGGTATCACTGGGGTGGGGCTTGACCAGCCTGAAAGAGACATCAGCCCCTCATCCAGGCTGGCCAGGCACTCCAGTGGGCACCCCCACCCTGACGGGTGTGTGACCTGCTGCAAACAGCAATCATCCCCTCATCCAGGCAGGCCAGGCAGCCCAGTGGGGACCCCAACCCTGATCCAGGACACCCTTCAGGGCAAACCAGCCGGCCCCCACCTGTGCACCAGACTTCTATCCTATATAGTAAAAGGGTACTATGCCTCTCAGCACCGGGATCAGCTGAGCCTCGAGGCCTCCCGGCACCGGGATCAGCGTGACAGGGGGCAGCGCCCAAACCCCCTGATCGCCCTGAGGCTCTGTGTGTGACAGGGAGCGAGGCCATAACCTCCCTATCTGCCCTCTCTGTTCGTGACAGGGGAAGGTGCCCCAACAGCCCAATCAGCCCTGCTCTGAGCCCGACCAGGGGCTGCACCTAGGGATTGGGCCTGCCCTCTGCCACCCGGGAGCAGGCCTAAGCTAGCAGGTCGTTATCTCCCGAGGGGTCCCAGACTGCGAGAGGGCACAGGCCGGGCTGAGGGGACCCACCCTCCCCCTCGAGTGCACAAATTTTTGTACACCGGGCCTCTCTCTACATATAAAAGACTGAGTGACTGACTGTATGTCTTTGTGACCATCAGACCCACAGCCAGTATACATGATGTGCACTGGCAATCTACATTTTTAAAAGGCAAATATGCTAAGTGTCCATCTGGGTAATGACATCATGTAGCAATGCCAGGCTTCCTCTCCCCTGCAACTCACCTCCTTGCAGTTTCTTCAGTCCTGGAACATGACTTCGTTTAGAGCCAGGTGGGAATATTTTACACTAACCAAATGTCTGTGAAGCATTTTTCCGTGTGTCTTTTGATCCTCACAGAAGTCGTGGAATAGGTAGATGGTAGACTCGGTGGTATCCTATTTTCTCTTCATTAGCCAGAAAACAGAGATTTAGAAAGCTGAGAAACTTGACCTGACTGAAAATAAGGAAGAAATGATGGAACTTGTAAATGACTTCAGGTTTTCTCACTGTGAAGAATATAGTCAAACACTGCTGCAGTTAAATGGTTTACTCTTTGTTCTCCCTGGGTGAGCTACAATAATAACCTGCTTGTGTTGAAATTTACTGCAGTGTTGCTCACAATTACCTGAAAGAGAAGTTGCGCTGCTTCACTGGGTTGGAAAAAATTTAGCTACCTTAGACAGCAGGTCTAATTAAGCAAGTTTACACCCTCTCGCTCTCTCTCTGTCACTCTAGGTTGACCTGCCCATGTGCGAAACATATGCAGCTCTTGCTGGCGCCAATGGTATGCATGTGTTTCAATTTGTCATGGTCAATCCTGAATTTGGTTGACACTTCTATTATAGAGAAAGGGCAAATAGCGGCATTACAATATTTCTTCTAATTAATTCCTTAGTATTAATTAGTATTTCCTTAGTATTAATTAATTAATTAGGGCCACAAGTATTCTAATAGTGGCAAGATGTCATCTGTGAATAGTAAGGTTTTATTGGGCCAAAAGCCTAAGGGACCATTATGAGTCGTTGCTATGATGCACACTGACCAGCAGGTGGCAGATGCTCAACACAGGAGCTTCCCCCTGGTGGTCAGGGAGCTCCCAGAGTGGGACCCTTGCTCAGGCAGAAGCTAGGCTCATACCTGGAGAGTGCAGCTGTGGCAGCAGGAGCCTTCGCTGCCTATGCCACAGTGCTACCAATTGGTGGTGGCAGGTGGAGTGGGGCTTGGATGAGCGGGAACACAGCACCTGGCTCCAGCTTGGGCTCCTGCCCACCTGCCTGCCGTTTTGTGCACTGCTACATCCCTCAGGAGATGTCAGACCTAACCTGGCAGTCCCACATCTCCCAAGGGGTCCCAGATTGTGTGAGGCCGCAGGCCAAGCTGTGGGATGACACCGGTGCTTGAATTTCATTCACCGGGCCTCTAATCATTTCATAATTTATCACCCATTTAGCATGGTTCTCTTCTAATGCTGAATAATTTAAAGGTAGAAACTGAATTTTGGTAATGATGGCCATTGAGATTTAACTGCTCTTTAGCGGTATTATTTAATGGCTTATATGAAGGGCACTAATCTCCTTCAAATATGAGAAATATTACATTCCCATAAATATTACTATGTTCCAGTGCTAATTCTTTCCACTAATGCCACTAAGTGAGCCTTTCACTAATTTTCTTTGCTCACTAGCTCATCCAAAATTGAAATGGGAGGATGCTTGTCTATATTCAAGTGCAGAGGCATATTCTTCTTAACTACACTGATGCTCTCAATACTTTCAATTTTCCAACATAATTTATAGTGAGGGTCTCTATGTTAGATTTTAAAACATCTCTTTACTAATATGAATAAGTCATTTTACCTGATTTCTTCACAACTATGTGCATGCAATGATTTGGAACTTGCAATGCCTGACTCTTTTAAGTGTGCCTTCCTACCCTTGTTTTCATTAAAACACCATCAGAACCCACATTAATCACTTTTAGTCTGTTGAGAAAATGCAGACCGTCGGCGGGTTACATTGGACTCGAAGTACATCATTTTGTGGTTACAGTGCCATCCTCTGAGTATTTATTTTAAAAAAACTTCCATCATTTATATGTATTTACATATGTGCTTTATGTTTTTTACTATTTACTAGAGGCAAGGTGCACAAAAATTTGTGCACTGGAGGGGGGCCCCTGAGCCCAGCTAGGCCCCTATCACATACTGGGAGCCCTCAGGGGATGTCCTACTCCCTGCTCCATGCTCCCTTTGGGGAGTGGGCCTAAGCCACAGCCTGGCCTCCCTTTGTGGGCGGCGACCGGGCTGATCAGGCAAAGATATCAGCTCAATCACCCCGCTGTTGCAGCCACTGCCAGTCAACCTCAGCCACCAAGGTGTTTTCATCAACACGGACTCCAGTCCCTTTACTATGAAAAAAATGACAACTTTTATTAGGCATTCTCAAGATGTGTCTTTCATAGGATATGACATTTGTATCTTCCTTCCTTCCTTCCTTCCTTCCTTCCTTCCTTCCTTCCTTCCTTCCTTCTCACCTGAGAATATGTTTCCATTGATTTTTCAAGAATGTGGAAGAGAAAGGGAAAGACAGAGAGAAACATCAAAGTGAGAGGAACACTTTGATTGGTTGCTGCCTGCATGAGCCCTGACCTGGGCCCAGGCCAGGGAGGAGCCTGAAACCTATGTACATGCCCTTAGCCAGAATTGAACCAAGACTCAGCAGTGGGCAGGCCAAGGCATTATCCACTCAGCAAAACCAGCAAGGATAGGATATGATATTTCTTACCCCTCCAGCAGTGGACCTTCCTTTTTTCTCCAGGAGTGTGGTAAAAAACCCTACATCACCTATTTTGATTCTTATTACCCAATTTACTAAGAATATTACCAGTGGCATAGAGGGAGCTTAACCAATGAGCAGTCAGAAAAGGTGTTTCCTCTGGAGTTCACACCAATTGCCGGCTTGGTCCCTGCCCAGGCCTAATGCCTGTGGTCCAGTCATTAGCTCTGGGCAGGGGACCACCAACTCCCTCAATCGCCTGCTTAGACCCTGCTCCCCATGATCACTGGCTCTGCCCCTGCTCCCGGCCATGGCCAGCTGCCTCCCTGCTCCCCGAAATTGCTGGCTCTGAACCTGCACAGGGCGAATGCCTCTGGCCGGGGCATTAGGCCTGGGCAGGGGACCCCCAACTCCCCAGGATTGTCAGCTCCACCCCTGCCAAGGCCTAATGCCATGGGCAGGAGACCCCATGCTCCCCTCAATCACAGGCTCCTCCCCTGCTCAAAACTAACGCCTCTAGCAAAGGCATTAGACCTGGGAAGGGACCAATAATACCCCTGCAATTACCGGCTCCAGCCCTGCCCAGACCTAATGCCACTGGCAAAGGCATTTGGCCTAGGCAGAGGACCCCCAGCTCCCACCAACGCCAACTCCTCTCCTGCTCCCCACCATCGCTGGCTTACCCCCTGCTACCCACCATCCCAGCTCCGCCCTTGCCCAGGCCTAACACTTCTGACCAAGGCATCAGGCCTTGGCAGGGGACCTCTCAGCTCTGATTGCAGGCTCCAATAGCCTATAGCCATTGGGCACCTACTTATGCAAATTAACCGCCATCTTTGTTGGTGGTTAATTTGCATATCATGCTGATTAGCCAATGGGAGGTTAAGGGAAGATACTGTCAGTTACCCTGTTTGTCTATTATTAGATAGGATTTAGCACAAGTAAAGGTCAGGAATCATTATTTTACTTTTAATTTTTTACTTTTATATTTTATTTTTTTTAATTGTTTCACCTCATTACTGCTGTGTATGTGTGCTCCATGTGAGTGATGTAGATGCTTATCTAGGTGGGTTCTGACTTACGGCAAAAATCATTATGACGTGCTGCAGGAATAGATCTTTAATGTAACATGAGGACCTATTGTACTTATATTCTCCTGATGAAGATGTCGTTATTTGGTCTTCATATTTCCTCATTAAGTACATGATTGTTGGAAGCACAAAGTATATCTTTATATATCTTTGTGATTCTTAGACTATTAATTCAATAAGAAATAAAAACTGGGGTAGGGGGGAAGCTGGGGAGGTCAAGGGGAGAAAACAAAAAAAAAAAGGACACATCTCTAATACGCTTTGAAATACTTTAAGGAATAAAAAAAAAATAAAAAATGAAAGCCTTATCCTTATAAAAAGATCTGCCTTATAATTAAATGGCCTAATACATTTTAGAGTAGGGCACCTTTCCAAAGTATTCTCAGAAGAACATGGCTTGAAATCCAGGGTGTATCCTTTAACACGCTATTGGAAACAATAGCCTTAGTTGTGCTCCATCACGATCCAAACAGAGACAGAAACAGCAACAGACATGGCAGGTTTCTGTTACTATATTCCTACTGAGCATCCCTCAATGCACATTTCCTGATGGTGCTATTGATCAGAATGTGCACTCACAGGACATTAGGGCCCTCATGCACAACTCCGTCATGAAACCACTTGAAAGAGAAGCCTATTGGACAAGAATGTTAGCAGGAACTTTACAATGCAGAGGGATTCTGAAGAACATTGAAAAAGGTGGCAGAACCATAGCCAGTTTGGAACAGTGGACAGATCACTGGCCTTCAGACTGAAGGGCTCAGATTTGATTCAGGTCAAGGGCACTTGCCTGGGTGTGGGCTCAATCTCCAGTCTGGGCTTGCAGGAGGAACTGATCAAAGAATCGCTCTCATCACTGATGTTTCTAACTCTCACAAGCTCTCCTTTCCTCTCTGAGATAAGTACAAATATATTTAAAAGAATGGTGGCAGAATCATGGATGATGCAGGGACATGCTCCCAGGAACAAACTGATATTCCAACTAAAATACAGAACAACTTCCTGAATAATCAATGGAAAACTCACAGGAGAGAACCCTGAAACCAGAAGACCGAAGGTGGAGGCCACTTAGACACTGGTAGGAGGAGAGGAGGCTTGAAGGGGCGGGCCTGACACCCACAGACAGCAACTGAAGTCTCGGAGAGATATCTCAGCTGTGGAGGACTGCCACTGAGAACTCTGGGTCTAATCCCCAAGCTGTGCCTCCTAGCAGAGAGCACCAGAACTGAGGAGGGTACCCATATAACCTGTGGATGTGAATAGCAGCAGGGCACTGTTGGCCAGGGAGAGACAGCTGGAAATTCAGGTATACTCTTAAAGGGCTAGCACACAAATTTCCCTGTGGAGACACACACTTTGTGCCCTGGCAAAGGGAGGGTGAAGTGGACTGGAGCTGTGAAGGAAAAAGCCAGAACTGGGGAGTAAAGGGTTCCAGCACAGAAGACAGACACTTCAAGTTTCCTGGGAGGAGTCATTTCCTCAGGCAGCAGAGAAAATCTTTCCCATGCAGACATTTGCCTTTCCTGGAGGGGAGACAATTAACACACACTACTGGGTTCCAGCACAGAAGACAGACACTTCAAGTTTCCTGGGAGGAGTCATTTCCTCAGGCAGCAGAGAAAATCTTTCCCATGCAGACATTTGCCTTTCCTGGAGGGGAGACAATTAACACACACTACTGGGAAACACACACTACCTTGCCTGGAGGACACTTAAGAGATTATAAATAACAATAAACCTCCACACAGAAGCAACTGCTCCACCCTGTTGAAACAAACTCTTGCTATAACCTGAGGACCCTTGCCTTGGAAGCAAGTTAAGTTGGAATCCTATCAGTCTATAGACAGAGGAGGTCTCTGGAGGCTTTGAGTCTTTGCCTGATCTAATTAGTCAGAAACATCCTTTAACAATGTTCTGCACTAGAGACTGAGAGGCACAGAGTATCTACCTAACTTGTCACCACAAACCCACACAGAAAGCCAGAAAGAGGAAATAAAGAAACAACCCCCAAATGAGAGAACTAGAGAATTCTCCAGATATAGAGGGAGATGAAGCACAGAGAAGACATTTATCTGAATCTGACTTCAGGGTTATGAAGGTAAAAGAGCTCAACAGCATGAAAAAAGATATAGTGACTATGAAAAGAAGAACAGTCCTAGATATAAAATGACATAATACAAACAGGAGGACCATTTACATAACAGTATTAGAATAGCAAGTGTGCCAAAAGAGGCAGGAGGGGAGAAAAGCCTAGAGACGGTCTATGAAGAAACAATGGCAGAACACTTTCCTAACGTGGTAAAGAAAAATCCCACACAAGGTCAAGAGCCAAAGAGAACCCAAAAGAAGAAGTACCCAAACACGTGCCCAGACACATCATAATTAAAATGCCAAAAATTAAAGACAAGGAGAGAATCTTCAAGGCAGCAATTAAAAAGAAAACTGTTAGCTACGAAGGAGTGCCCATAAGGCTGAGTCCTGATATCTCATCTGAAACTCTACAGGCCAGAGGGATTGGCATGAAGTACTCAAGTTAATGGAAAGAGAGGATCTGAGACCAAGATTACTATATACGGCAATTCTTTCCTTCAAAATAGACAGTCAAATACAGAGCTTCATAGACAGAAAAAGGCTAAAAGTGTAAATTGTCACCAAGCCAGCATTACAAGAAATGCAAAGGGATTGCTGTAATGAGAATGAGAAACAGAGACAGAAACTTAGCCATACAGAAAGATAATGGAAAGAAATAAATACCTATCAATAATAACTCTAAATATAAATAGGTAAATGCTCTAATCAAAAGGCATAGGGTATCAAAATGGATACAAAAATATGATGCAAGTATATGCTGTATACAGGAGTGCCATCTGAAAACAAAAGACACACAAAGGATTGGAGTGAAGGAATGGGAAAATTTCCATGCAAATGGAAAGAAAAAAAGGCTGGAGTACCAATATTCATATCAGACAAAATAGACTTTTTAATAAAGGCCATCACAAGAGACAGAAAGGTCACTGCATGATACCAAAGGGATCAACCAGCAGAAAATATTACCCTAGGAAACAAATATTCATCCAACATAGGAATATATGTATATCTCCTATCTAATAAAAGAGAAACATGGTAATTAGCATACGACCAGTACTCTTCCCTTTGGCTATCAGCGAGATATGCAAATTAGCTGCCTGCCAAGATGGTGGCTGGCAGCCAGGCAGCTTGAAACTAATATGAGGCTTGCTTGCTTCAGTGACAGAGGACACCAACGTTCCCAGCCTGCCTTGCCGGCCTCTGAGCTTGCAGTTTAAGAAACATTGTAACAAATATAGAAGCTAAACAAAGCCCCAATAACATGCTTTCAGTGAGCCCGGGATCTCAGAGCTGGAGTTCTATATTGTTTCGATTATAGAACCCAAAAAAACCAGATATCTTCTTTCAGCAGCAGAGGCCTCAGAGCTGGAGCCAGAGCTAAAGCTGGCCCAGAATAAAAACAAAAGAAAAAAAAAAGCATTTGGGAGCTTCAGTCGGCCAGAAAACAGCCCTCAGCCCCTCACCCAGGCTGGCCACGCACCCCAGTGGGGACCCCCACCCTGATCCAGGACACCCTTCAGGGCAAACCAGCCAGCCCCACCCATGCATCAGGCCTCTATCCTATACAGTAAAAGGGTAATATGCCTCCAGGCACTGGGATCAGCAGAGCTGAGAGGGCTCCCAGCACGCAGGGGGATCAGCGTGACAGGGGGCAGCACCCAAAACCCCTGATTGCCCTGAGGCTCCGTGTGTAACAGGGGATGGGACCTCAACCTCCCTATCTACTGTGCTCTGTTCATGACAGGGGAAGGCGCCCCAACCCCCTGGTCAGCCCTGCTCGGTGCCTGATGGGGGGAGCTCCCCAACCCCCTGATCGCCCTGCTGCTCTGTGTTACAGGGTGCGGCGCCTCAAACCCCTGATCAGCCCTGCTCTGTGTTTGACAGGGTGCTGGGCCCCAACCCTCTCCTCCCCCTCGGGCCCTGCTCTGTGTGTGACGAGGTAGAGCAATAACCTCCCCATCAGCCCTGTCCTGAGTGTGACTGGGGGCGGTGTCCCAACCCCCCAATCGGCCCTACCCTGAGCATGAGTGAGGGTGGCATCGCAACCTCCCAATCTGCCCTGCTTTGTGCATGACAGGAGAAGGCGCCCCAACTCCCCAAACAGCCCTGCTCTGAGCCCGACAAGGGGCTGAACCTAGGGATTGGGACTGCCCTCTGCCACCCAGGAGTAGGCCTCAGCCAGCAGGTCATTTTTCCTGAGGGGTCTCAGACTGCGAGGGGGCACAGACCCGGCTGATGGACCCCCTTTCCCCACCAAGTGCACAAATTTTTGTGCACCGGTATTCTAGTATATACATGCCAATTCAAAGCTATATGCCAAAATGCTGGACAATGTGGATGAAATAGATGAAGTCAGTAAAAAATGCGAACTACCAAAATTGATTCAGAAAGAATTACTTATACATCTGAAACAAACAAACAAAAATCAAACAAAGAGACTTCCAGGGGACTTTAATGGAGAGCCTGAAAACAGGACAGTCATAGTAGCAGACTTTTATCACTCCTATCACTTCACTGGATAGATCTTCCATGTGACAAGACAATGATTCAGAGACTCTACAGGACACACTGCATCAGATGGATTTAATTGACATTTTAGAACGTTCACCCCAACAGAGCAGAATATACTTTCTTCTCAAGTGCACAGGGGTCATTCCCAAAGATAGACCACATGGAAGGACACATAACAAGTCCCTACAATTTCAAGAAGATTTAAATCATATCAAGCATCTTCTTGGATCACAGTGGAATGAAATGAGAAATCAACTAGCGTAAAAACACCCAAAAACATTTAAACACTTAGAGGCTAAATAGCATGCTATTAAACAATGAATTTGTTACAATGAGATCAAGAAAATATCAAAGACTTTTTGGAAAAAAAGGAAAATGAACAAATAACAACACAATATCTCTGGGAAACAGCAAAAGCAGTCCTGAGAGGGAAATTCATAACACTATAGACCTATCTCAGAAAATAACAAAAATCAGCAATAAACTATTTATCCCTACAACTGAAGAATTAGAAAGAAACCAACAAGAAGAGCCCAGAGTAAGTAGCAGAAGGAAAAAATAAAGATTACAGTAGAAAAAATAACAGAGAAAAAAAATTCAATGAAACCAAAAGCTGGTTCCATGAAGGATAAACAAAATTGATAAACCATTAGCAAGACTCATTAAGAAACAAACACACATGATTCCAATAAGCAAAATCAGAAACAAGAGTGGAGGAGTAAGCACTAGCACCACAGAAATTCAAAGGATTGTAAGAAAATACTATGAACAACTATATGCCAAAATGCTGGACAAAGTGGATGAAATAGATGAAGTCAGTAAAAAATGCCAACTACCAAAACTGATTCAGAAAGAATTAAGAAAACTCAATAGGCTCGTAACAAGTGATGAAATAGAAGCAGTAATCAAAACACTTCCAACCAACAAAAGCTCAGGTCTGGATAGCTTCACAGGGGAGTTCTATCAAACAGTCAGAAAACTACAATCTATACTCCTCAAACTGTTTCAGAAAATCAAAGAGGAAAGAATACTTCCTAACTCTTTGTATGAGGTCAGCATTATTCTAATACCAAAAGAAGGTAAAGACACTACAAAGAAAGAGAATTACAGGCCAATATAGCTGATGATGACAGATACTAAAATCCTCAACCAAGTATTAGCAAATCACATCCAGCATTATATTAAAGGACCAAATGACATGATCAAGTGGGATATATTCCAGGGATGCAAGGCTGGTATGATATTCACAAATCAATAAATGTGATACAACTCATAAACAAACTGAAGGTTAAAAATCACGTGATCATATTGATAGACACAGAAAAAGAATTGGAACAAACCCAACCCCCAATTTTGATAAAAAGTCTCAGCAATGTGGTAATAGAGGGAGCATACTCAACATGATAAAGGCCATATATGAGAAACCCACAGCCAACATCATACTCAATAGGCAAAAACTAAAACCATTTCCCATGAAAGAACAGGAACATGACAGTGATGCCAATTTTCACCATTCCTGTTCAACATAGTACAGGAAGTGCTACCATAGTGCTCAGACATGAAGAAATAAAAGTCATCCCAACCGGAAAAGCACATAATAAATGAATTTGGTCATGAATCAGGATACAAAATTAACACCCATAAATATATGTATTTTTATTTACCAAGAATGAACTCCCAAAAAGATAAACTAAGAAAAGAATCCCACTTACCATTGCAATAAAGGAATTAAAGAAAAAACTCAATTAAGGAAGTATAAGAACTGCACTTGGAAAATGACAGAATATTGAAAAGGAGATAAAGATATCAACCAGTGGACTAATATACCATGTTGATGGGTTGGCAGAATTAACATTATTAAGATGTCCATACTACCCAAACCAATTTATAGATTCAATGTAATCTCCATTAATATACCAACAGAATATTTCACAGACAAAGAACAAACTCTCCAAAAATTCATATGGAGTAAAAATAGCCTCAGCAATCCAGGGAACTACAAAAAAATATGGAAGGCTCACAATACCAGATATTAAGCTATATTATAAAGCCACCATTCTCAAAACTGCCTGCTACTGGCACTAGAAAAGACATATACACCACTGAAACAGAACAGAGAACCCAGAAGTGGACCCAAGTCATTACGCTGTATTATTAATTTACAAAGGAGGCGAGAGCATTCAATGGAGTCAAGGCAGTCTCTTTGATTTCTACAAGATGGCGGCGATATAGGCAGACACGTCCCAGGTCTTGTGCCAGAGCAGATGGAGTAAGCAGCTGAAACTAATAACACCCACCGCGAATTGGCGAAATTACTCAGCTGGTGAGACGGTTTGCAGTAGGGAAGGGCAGAGCTCCCCTGGAAAGGTAAAAGAAACAGGGATCTGGGCAGGAAAGTTTGCCAGACCTCTGAGCCCAGAGGGTCAGAGGGAGACCGCATGGCACTGGGACAGGCACAGCCCCTGACTGGGGAAAAAAGATCCGCGGGATTCCTGGCACAGGGGGATTTGAGATCTGGGTTCTGTGATTACGGAGGACTGAGCCTAGAGGGGGCTGCCTCAACAGCTGAACAGACCATGCAGTGCTGGTAAGAGAGGAGCTTACAGAAATTCAGACTTCCCCATTTCTGTGGCCAGCATTTGTTTGTTTATTTTCACTGAACCCTGTTCATAGGACATTTCAGATATGGACACTCACCTGTGCTGAAGAGAGGGAGAAGGTGCAGATGAGTGGAATCTGGGGAGAGGCTGGGGAGAAAGGGGGCGCCGGGAGAGGTGCCAGCGAATTTAGTGCTGAGACACCCCTGGTACCAGGACTCGGGCAGCCATTCTTTCCGGAGTGTGGGACTCCTCCACCTAGCCCCCAGGCAAGGAGCACAGCCACACCCAGATTAGACCCTGAACGAGATGAAGGATTAAAATAATCTGATCAGTCCCTGGGCGTTAACAGGGTCTGGCCTATAGAGGGACTTTCAGTCCCAGCAATAACGTAGACCAGGGCCACGATTAAAGAACCAGTTCTGGGGAGTTGACTTCCCCAAACCAGTTTTAAGTGCAATAGAGAAAATAAACCCTTGCTACTGGATAGAGAAGCTGTATAGCCTCAGAGGCCAACCCAAAAATACTGCCACCCAGAGGCTGAGCCACAACCTTAATCTCAGCTAAACACAAATTGAGGCAGTCTGAGACACAAATACGGCCTGCTTTAAAATCAGGACTATGGTTTACAATACTGAGGAAGAGTGTATCGCAGGGAAATTCAACACTCTCCTGAATAACTGGCAAGACCAAGGCGAGCCAGACTGAAGAGTAGAAGAACCGAATTACCTTCACTACTGCAATTTTTTTTCTTTTTTCACCTTTTAACTAAGAAAGCAATTTTTTCTTCTTTTTCCATCAGCTGATTTTATCCTTTTAATTACCACATTTTTATGTTTAACCAGTATTATTGCTGCTACCACTTTACCATTTTTTTAAAGTGACATTTTATTGTGTCTCTATTTTATTTTGGGATTAGTGTTCTCCATTCTATTTTCATCGTTCCTATAGCATCAATTTTCCCTACCTCAATTTTACCTCTATGCTAAAACCCTCTTCCCCACTTTTCCCTTTTTGTTGTCCTGTTTCTCTTACCCTATTCCTGCTTTAGATTTTCCTGATTCCTTCTTTTTCCCCCTGTCAAAATTTCACCCTAATTATATATCCTATTTCCACTCCACTGCTCTAAATCCTTATACACCTATCCCTTAACTTTCTTCACTATCCAAAATTTTTTCCCTTCTTTTATCTTTCTATGTTTTGTTGCTGTTTGCTTGATTGTTGAGTATTTTGTGTTTTTTTTTTTTTTTTTTTTTTTTTTTTTGTGTGTGTGTGTGTGTGTGTGTGTGTGTGTGTGTGTGTGTGGTTTAGGACTGGTTGTGAGGTTATTTTGCTTTTTCCTTTTTTTTTTCTTTTGCTGGCTTTTCCCCTCTCTCCACCCCCGCTCCCCGCCACTTATTTTTTTGCTTCTGTTTTCCCTTGCCTCTCTTGATATTATTGATTATTTGTAGTTTGCATTCATCTCCAGTGATCTGTTGCTGGAATCTGTTGGGATTAGTGGCGGTTCTATCAGAGTTTTCTCCTCATATAAATAGTCTCTTCCCCTCTTCTACTTCATTCTCTCTTTTCACTCTTATTTTTTCTTTTTTCCGCGTCATTTTTCCCAATTTCATTTTTGAACTCCTTTTTTCCCTTACTTTTCTTTTCTTTTCTCTCTTTTATATTTTTCTCTTCTTTCTTCCTTATCCCCTAATTCTCTTAAATTGGGAAGTCACCTTTATTTGTGGTTATTAATATTGTGAATATATTTGTCTTCAGTGCCTGGTACATTGTGGCTTGATTTGTTGCATCATGTGCCCTTAAATCAACGCAGCAGATCCAAGCCGCAGCAGTCTCCTGATCACCATACCCTCTGAGGATCAGCAGCTGTATGTGAAGCCTCCCCCCACCAGCAAGAAGAGCCACCAAAGCTGTAAACAGCACAAATAAGAGGAGCTGCTAACTGAGGAAAAGCTGCTATCGCAACCGCCCGAGGAGCAACCACAGCCCAAGGAGCCACTGCGACCCAGGGAGCAGCTCATGAATGACTCAACGTCTACATATGTCAGTCAGATCAAACATGGGTAGACAAAGAAATCCCGAAAGGAAAGAGAAGGAGGATTCGCCAGAAAACCAGCTAAGTGATACAGAGGCATGCAACATGAGAGGAAAAGAATTCAGAATAAGGGTCCTAGAGTCCATAAACCGAATGGAGGAAAAAATCAAAAACATATAGAAGAACCAAGAAAAAACAGATGAAAAAATCAACTACTTAAGCAAGAATCAAGAAGTAAGAGATAAAAAATCAACAACTTAAGTAAGACCCAAGAAGAAATGAAGAGTGATATAGCTGCAATGAAAAACTCCATTGAAAGTATCAACAGTAGACTAGGAGAAGCGGAGGACCAAATTAGTGAATTAGAAGACAAGGAAGCAAACACACCCAAACTGTACTGCAATTGGATAAAAAAATTAAAAGACAGGAGGAGAGCGTAAGTGACATTGGGACAACATGAAACGAAACAACATATGGATAATAGGGGTGCCAGAACAACAGAAAGAGGAACAAGGATTAGAAAACCTATTGGAAGAAATAATATCAGAAAACTGCCCTGTGTTGGGGAAGAAAAAAGTCACACAAGCCCAGAGAGTCCCAAACAAGGTGAACCCGAAAAGACCGACACAAGACACATCATAATTATCATGGCAACTGTTCAGGACAAAGAGAGAATCTTACAGGCTGCAAGAGAGAGACGGAAAGTTACATACAAGGGATCTCCCATTAGATTATCCAATGATTTCTCAACAGAAACACATCAGGCAAGAAAAGAATGGACAGAAATTTACAAAGTGATGCAAAGCAAAGGACTGAATCCAAAAATACTCTATCAAAGGCTATCATGAAAAGTTGAAGGGGAAATAGGAAGCTTCACAGACAAAAAAAGGCTACGAGAGTTTATCACCACCAAGCCGGCAATGCAAGAAATTCTAAAGGGACTGGTGTAAAAAAAGGAACAAAAAGCTCAGAAAGAAAACAGCCACACACACAAAAAAGAAATGGCTACAAACATGTACCTTTCAATAATAACTTTAAACTTAAATGGACTAAATGCTCCAACCAAAAGACATCGAGTGGCTGAATGGATAAAAAAAACATGACCCACACATTTGTTGTCTAAAGAGACCCTCCTCAGAAGAAGGGACTCACACAGACTGAAAGTGAAGGGATGGAAAAATATCTTTCAGGCAAATGGAAAGGAAAAGAAAGCTGGGGTAGCAATACTTATATCGGACAAAATAGACCTCAAAGTGAAGGCCATAACAAGAGATAAGGAAGGCCACTTCATAATACTAAACGGATCAATACATCAAGAAGATATAACCCTGGTAAACATATATGCACCCAATGCAGGAGCACACAAATACATAAAAATAACTCCTGGAAGATATCAAAGGAGAGATCAACAACAATGCAATCATAGAGGGGGACTTTAATACACCACTGACATCATTGGATAAATCCTCTAGGCAAAAAATCAGCAAAGAAACAGCCATCCTAAATGACTCACTAAATCAGATGGACTTAATTGACATCTTCAGAACGCTTCACCCCACAGCCAAGGAATATACATTCTACTCAAGTGCTCTTAAGACACATTCAAAAATAGACCACATATTGGGTCACAAACAAAGTCTCCCCAAATTCAAGAAGATTGAAATCATACCAAGCATCTTCTCAGACCACGATGGCATAATATTAGAAATAAACTACAATAAAAACAACCCAAAATACTCAAACACTTGGAAGCTGAAGAGCATGTTATTAAATATTGATTGGGTTACCAATGAGATCAAAGAAGAAATTAAAAACATCCTGGAAACTAATGACAATGAAAACACAACAATCCAAAACCTTTGGGACACATAGAAATCAATCCTGAGAGGGAAGTTTATAGCTCTACAGGCCTATCTCAAAAAACAAGAAAAAATGGTAGTAAATCATCTAACTCTACATCTCAAAGAATTAGAAAGAGAGCAACAACAACACCAAAAAAAAACCCAGAGTGAGCAGAAGCAAGGAGATAATAAAGATTAGCACAGAAATAAATGACATAGAGACCAAAAAAATAATACAGAAAATCAATGAAACCAAGAGCTGGTTCTTCGAAAGGATAAACAAGATTGACAAACCTCTAGCCAGGCTCACCAAGAAGCAGAGAGAGAGGACCCAAATAAAGAAAATCAGACACGATAGAGGCGAAATAACAACAGACCCCACAGAAATACAAATGATTGTTAAAAAATACTATGGACAGCTCTACTCCAAAAAAACTAGACAACCTGGAGGAAATGGATAAATTCCTAGAAAAATACAACATTCCAAAACTCAATCAGGAAGAATCTAAAAATCTCAACAGGCCAATATCTATAGAAGAAATTGAAGCAGTCATCAAAAAGCTTCCAGCAAACAAAAGCCCAGGACCAGATGGCCTCACAGGGGAATTTTACCAAACATTCAAGGAAGTACTAAAACCTATCCTCCTCAGACTACTACAAAAAATTCAGGAGGAAGGAACACTTCCAAGCTCATTCTATGAAGCCAGCATCACCCTAATACCAAAACCAGGTAAAGACAACACAATGAAAGAGAATTAAAGGCCAATACCCTCATGAACATAGACGCGAAAATCCTCCACACAATCTTAGCAATCAGATCCAGCATTACATCAGAAAGATCATACACCATGACCAAGTAGGATTTATCCCAGGGATGCAAGGATGGTACAATATCCGCAAGTCAATAAACGTGATACATCACATAAACAAATTGAAAGAAGAAAAACACATGGTCCAATCAATTGATGCAGTAAAAGCATTTGACAAAATTCAACACCCATTTTTGATAAAAACTCTCAGCAAGGTGGGAGTAGAAGGATCATACCTCAACATAATAAAAGCCATATATGACAGGCCCACAGCCAACATCATACTCAATGGACAAAAACTAACACCATTTCCCCTAAGAACAGGAACAAGACAGGGATGCCCGCTCTCACCACTCCTGTTCAACAAAGTACTGGAAGTATTAGCCATTGCAATTAGACAAGAAGAAGAAATAAAAGGCAACCAAATTGGAAAAGAGGAAGTAAAACTGTCCTTATTTGCAGGCGACATGATATTATACATACAAAACCCTAGAGATTCCATCAAAAAACTAAAAGACTTAATACATGAATTTGGCAATGTAGCAGGATACAAAATTAACCCCAAGAGATCTGACGCATTTCTATACATCAATAGTCAACTTTCAGAAAGAGAGATTACAAAAACAATCCCATTTACCATCGCACCAAAAAAATTAAGCTACCTAGGAATAAACTTAAGTCAAGAGGTAAAAGGCCTCTACTCACAAAACTACAGGACATTGAAAAAAGAGATAGAGGAAGACATAAACTGATGGAAGAACATACCTTGTTCATGGACTGGTAGAAGCAACATCATTAAAATGTCCACACATCCCAAAGCAACCTATAAATTCAATGCACTTCCCATTAAAATAGCAACGGCATACTTTACAGATCTAGAACGAACTCTCCAAAAATTCTTCCATAATAAAAAAAGGACCCCGAATAACTGCAGCAATCCTGAGAAAGAACAAAGTAGGTGGGATCTCAACACCAGATATTAAGCTGTATTACAAAGCCGCTGTTCGCAAAACTGCCTGGTATGGGCACAAGAACAGACATATAGATCAATGGAATAGAATAGAGAGCCCAGAATTCAACTCGAACAAATATGCTCAATTAATATATGACAAAGGAGGCAAGAACATACAATGGAGTCAAGATAGTCTCTTCAATAAGTTGTGCTGGGAAAATTGGACTGACATATGCAGGAAAATGAAACTAGACCACCAACTTACACCATACACAAAAATAAACTCAAAATGGATAAAGGACTTAAATGTACGACGGGAAACCATAAAAATTCCAGAAGAATCCAAAGGCAACAAAATCTCAGACGTATGCCGAAGCAATTTCTTCACTCATACAGCACCTAGGGCACTTGAAACTAAAGGGAAAATGAACAAATGGGACTCCATCAAAATAAAAAGCTTCTGCACAGCAAAAGAAACCATCAATGAAACAACAAGAAAACCCACTGCGTGGGAAAACATATTTGCCAATGTCATATCAGATAAGGGCCTAATCTCCAAACATTATAGGGAACTCATACAACTTAACAAAAGGAAGATAAACAATCCAATCAAAAAATGCACAAAGGTTCTAAATAGACACCTTTCAAAAGAGGACATTCAGAAAGCCAAGAGACATATGAAAACACGCTCAAAGTCACTAATCATCTGATAAATGCAAATCAAAACAACAATGAGGTACCATCTCACACCTGTCAGATTGGCTATCACCAACAAATCAACAAATGACAAGTGCTGGAGAGGAGGTGGAGAAAAATGAACAGTCGTGCACTGCTGGTGGGTTGCAGACTGGTGCAACCACTATGGAAGGCAGTATGGAGCTTCCTCAGAAAACTACAAATGGAACTGCCATTTGACCCTGTGATCCCACTTCTAGGAATATATCCCAAGAAACCAGAAACACCAATCAGAAAGGATATATGCACCCATATGTTCATAGAAGCACAATTCACCATAGCTAAGATCTGGATACAGCCTAGGTGCCCATCAGTAGATGAATAGATTAGAAAACTGTGATACATCTACACGATGGAATACTATGCTGCTGTAGAAAAGAAGGAACTCACCATTTGCAACAGAATGGATGGAAGTGGAAAGCATTATGCTAAGTGAAATAAGCCAGTCAATGAAAGAAAAATACCACATGATCTCACTGATTCATGGAAAATAAAGACCATTATAAACTTATGAACAATAATAGATGCGAGGCAGAGCTGCCTCAAACGGATTGTCAAACTGCAGCGGGAAGGCCGGGAAGGGTTGGGGGGCAGAAGGGAAAGGGGTAAGAGATCAACTAAAGGACTGGTATGCATGCATACAAACATAACCAACAGACATAAGACACAGGGGTGGGGGGGAAGTGGAGGCCAGGGGATTGTCAAGGACGGAGAAACAAAAAGGACACATATGTAATACCCTTTGTAATACTTTACGCAATAAAATTAAAAAAAAGACAGTCTCTTCAATAAATGATGAAAATCAGACAGAAACATGCAAGAAAATGAAACTAGACCACCACCTTACACCATACACAAAAATAAACTCAAAGTGGATAAAGGACTTGAACGTTAGTTGGGAATCTATATGAAGAAATCTCAGAAGACTGCACAGGCAGCAAATTATCAGACATATGTCTTGGCATCTCTTTACTGACACAGCTCTGAGGGCAATGCACACAAAGGAGAAATTAAACAAATGGTCCACATCAAAATAAAAATCTTCTGCACGGCAAACTAAATCCTGAACAAAACAACAAGAAAGCCCACTGCATAGGAGAACATACTTGCCAATGTTATCTCTGATAAGTGTTGAATTCCAAAGTTGACAGGGAACTCACACAAATTAACAATAGGAAGATAAACAATCCAATCAAAACATGGGCAAAGGACTTAAATGGACATTTTTTGAAAGGGGGCCTACATAAGGCCAAGAGACATAGGGAAAAATGCTCAAAGGCAATAACAGTCCAAGAGATGTGAATCAAGATGAGAGAAGTACCAATCCACCACTGTCAGAATAGCTGTCAGAAAAAAATAAAAAATAAAAAACCACAAGTGCTGGAGAGGATGCAGAGAAAAAGCAGCCAGGCAGCTGCAGCGAACAGGAGGCTATCTTGCTCCAGTGAAGGAGGAAGCCATGGTTCCCTGCCTGCCACTGCTGGAAAGTGAGCTTGTACTCTAAGCAACTATGTTGCAATTATAGACACTAAACAAACCCCATGCTTTCAGCCAGCCAGCAGATCTGGAGTTGCAACAGAGTTTCGATAACAGAACCCAAACAAACACAGATACCTGCTTTCAGCAGCCGAGGCCTCAGAGCTGGGGCTGACCCTCAGAGCTAAAGCCAGCCCTCAGTTCCAGTGACAGCCATAGAAGATAAA